>NC_053395.1:63067333-63385381 GCF_905171765.1 Bufo bufo | reverse complement strand
AGATTTAGGTTAGGGGTTTTTGCATGGTGTTCTCTTTCCCTTCCCTGTCTCTCTTTTCCCGCCTTTTTTCTATTTCAGGTAAAATTACCTCAGAAAGCTGTTCACCTGCATTCAAGATGATTCCGGTTTTCTGCGAGTCAAGAGTGCAGCTGATTGGTCGCTGCCTGTTGCTGGGGGAGATTTCCAGCTCCCTGATTTGTTGCTGCTCTGGTGGCGGGAATCTGTCTCCCTTTATATTGGCAGGTTCGGCGGCGCTGGCTCAGAAGTGCCTGAAGACTTGAGCAGCATGGGACATGGAAGAACTCCTGCAGCAGCTGATGAAGAGAGCGGGCTCCTATCAAGCTCACCGCAAGTGATGACATCACCGCCGAGTTCGTCAGGAAGCAGGAGCAGCGCACAGCGAGAGAAGCCTTCAGCCGGTTCCGGGAGGAGGAGTCAGCAGCGCTACCTAACAAAAGAGCTAGAAAAGCAAGGAGCGTTTATACTCCTCCCCCGGGGGCGGGTCGCCGGCGCAGCAGCAGTCAAGGAGGAGCGGCATTGCAGAGAGGTCGGCGGTCCTCCAGGAGCAGTGAGACTGGAGGACAGAGCAGCAGGACAGTCTATTCAGCAGGCGCTCTCACTGGCAGGGAGCGTCATCAAGATGCTGCCAGTGAGGAGCTTCAGCAGCAGGTATTCAAAACTGATTTTACAAACTTTGTTAACCCTTTAGGTGTTGCACAAGATTTAATGGAAAATAGAGATACAATTTAAAAATTTCACTTTTTTGGCAGATTTTCCATTTTAATATTTTTTTTCCAGTTACAAAGCAAGGGTTAACAGCCAAACAAAACTCATTATTTATGGCCCTGATTCTGTAGTTTACAGAAACACCCCATATGTGGTCGTAAACTGCTGTACGGGCACACGGCAGGGCGCAGAAGGAAAGGAATGCCATACGGTTTTTGGAAGGCAGATTTTGCAAGAGTTTTTTTGGATACCATGTCCCATTTGAAGCCCCCCTGATGCACCCCTAGAGTAGAAACTCCAAAAAAGTGACCCCATTTTATAAACTACGGGATAGGGTGGCAGTTTTGTTGGTACTAGTTTAGGGTACATATGATTTTTGGTTGCTCTATATTACACTTTTTGTGAGGCAAGGTAACAAGAAATAGCTTTTTTTTGGACCGTTTTTTTTTGTTATTTACAACATTCATCTGATAGGTTAGATCATGTGGTATTTTTATAGAGCAGGTTGTCACGGACACGGCGATACCTAATATGTATAAAAAAAAAATATTTATGTAAGTTTTACACAATGATTTCATTTTTGAAACAAAAAAAATCATCTTTTAGTGTCTCCATAGTCTGAGAGCCATAGTTTTTTCAGTTTTTGGGCGATTATCTTAGTTAGGGTCTCATTTTTTGTGGGATCAGATGACGGTTTGATTGGCACTATTTTGGGGTGCATATGACTTTTTGATCGCTTGCTATTACACTTTTTGTGACGTAAGATGACAAAAAAATTGCTTTTTTTACACCGTTTTTATTTTTTTACGGTGGTCACCTGAGGGGTTACGTCATGTGATATTTTTATAGAGCCGGTCAATACGGACGCGGCGATACCTAATATGTATACTTTTTTTGATTTATGTAAGTTTTACACAATGATTTCATTTTTGAAACAAAAAAAAATCATGTTTTAGTGTTTCCATAGTCTAAGAGCCATAGTTTTTTTAGTTTTTGGGCGATTATCTTGGGTAGGGTATGAATTTTGCGGGATGAGATGACGGTTTGATTGGTACTATTTTGGCATACATGCGACTTTTTTGATCACTTTTATTACCTTTTTTGGGAAGTAAGGTGGGCAAAATTTCAATTTCCTCATAGTTTTTATTTTTTTATTTTTATGGCGTTCACCGTGCGGGGAAAGTAACATGACAGTTTTATAGATCAGGTCGTTACGGACGCGGCGATACCTAATATGTGTAGTGTATTCTTTTTTATTCAGTGATAAATGTGTTTTTTTTTTTATCTTTTACTTTTTTCACTTTTTTTTTACTTATTTTTTTATCCAGACCCACTTGGTTCTTGAAGATCCAGTGGGTCTGATGTCTGTATAATACAGTACAGTACACTATATAGTGTATTGTACTGTATTTTACTTACACTTTGTCTGAACAGATCTATGCCTTTAGCACAGATCTGTTCAGCACCATGGACAGCAGGATGCCTGAGAAGGCGTCCTGTTGCCATGGGAACCTTCCCCGTCTGCCACAACTGAGCAGACTGGGAAGGGTAAGGAGGGGGGCTCCCTCCCTCTGTGACCCCATCCTGTCTAGGGGCTGCCAAGGCACAGCAGCCCCCCGATGGGAGAGGGAGGGAGCTCCCTGACTGTTAACCCTTTCCATACAGCGGTCCGTACGGCTGACATCACAGCACAGATGTCAGCCGTTTATACCAGAGTGTCAGCAATGTGCTGACACTCTGGTATAACCACTGGACACCAATGAATATTCAAGAGGAGGCGGGCGGGGGATCGCGATCCCGCCTGCCGCACTGCCCGCCTCCCGCACCGCCTGCAACCCCCCCTGCACCACCCGCCGGCATAAAATCATTCAGGGGTGCAGGGGGGGTGAAAAATATATATTTTCGCAATATTAAAGTTTCTGATCCCCGTGGTGGATCAGAAACTGCAGAAAGCACAGCAAACCGCAGGTCTTAATTGACCTGCGGTTTACTGAGATCGCCGATACGGGGAGGGGGGGGGGTCATATGACCCCACACCCCGGCGTTGTGACAGGATGCTCACTGAATGATTTCAGCGGGCATCCTGTTCTGATTAACCCCCGCAGTGTCGCAATCTCGTTTTAAACTCATGACGTACCGGTACGTCATGGGTCCTTAAGGACTCGGGAAACATGCCGTACCGGTACGTCATGCGTCCCTAAGGGGTTAAATGGGGTGTGAAAGACATTGAGCTCTGGGTAAATTTAATGTTGCCTCAGAAAGCTATACCAGTAGCGGAGGAGAAGACTGTTGGTCCTTGTGTTTGTTTGGAGTTCCTTGGGATAGTTATTGACTCTAGTCGCATGGAATTTCGCTTGTCGGAGGCGAAATTGGAAAAAATTCGGATGTTACTTTTGTCTTTGTTGAGGAAGAAGAAATGTACTTTGAGAGAAATGCAATCTCTTCTTGGATCTCTTAATTTTGTTTGTAGGGTTATCCCCATAGGTAGGGTTTTTTCTAGTCGGTTATACACTGCTCAAAAAAATAAAGGGAACACTTAAACAACACAATGTAACTCCAAGTCAATCACACTTCTGTGAAATCAAACTGTCCACTTAGGAAGCAACACTGAGTGACAATCAATTTCACATGCTGTTGTGCAAATGGGATAGACAACAGGTGGAAATTATAGGCAATTAGCAAGACACCCCCAATAAAGCAGTGGTTCTGCAGGTGGTAACCACAGACCACTTCTCAGTTCCTATGCTTCCTGGCTGATGTTTTGGTCACTTTTGAATGCTGGCGGTGCTTTCACTCTAGTGGTAGCATGAGAGGGAGTCTACAACCCACACAAGTGGCTCAGGTAGTGCAGCTTATCCAGAATAGCACATCAATGCGAGCTGTGGCAAGAAGGTTTGCTGTGTCTGTCAGCGTAGTGTCCAGAGCATGGAGGCGCTACCAGTAGACAGGCCAGTACATCAGGAGACGTGGAGGAGGCCGTAGGAGGGCAACAACCCAGCAGCAGGACCGCTACCTCCGCCTTTGTGCAAGGAGGAACAGGAGGAGCACTGCCAGAGCCCTGCAAAATGACCTCCAGCAGGCCACAAATGTGCATGTGTCTGCTCAAACGGTCAGAAACAGACTCCATGAGGGTGATATGAGGGCCCGACGTCCACAGGTGGGGGTTGTGCTTACAGCCCAACACCGTGCAGGACGTTTGGCATTTGCCAGAGAACACCAAGATTGGCAAATTCGCCACTGGCGCCCTGTGCTCTTCACAGATGAAAGCAGGTTCACACTGAGCACATGTGACAGACGTGACAGAGTCTGGAGACGCTGTGGAGAACGTTCTGCTGCCTGCAACATCCTCCAGCATGACCGGTTTGGCATTGGGTCAGTAATGGTGTGGGGTGGCATTTCTTTGGAGGGCCGCACAGCCCTCCATGTGCTCGCCAGAGGTAGCCTGACTGCCATTAGGTACCGAGATGAGATCCTCCGACCCCTTGTGAGACCATATGCTGGTGCGGTTGGCCCTGGGTTCCTCCTAATGCAAGACAATGCTAGACCTCATGTGGCTGGAGTGTGTCAGCAGTTCCTGCAAGACGAAGGTATTGATGCTTTGGACTGGTCCGCCCGTTCCCCAGACCTGAATCCAATTGAGCACATCTGGGACATCATGTCTCGCTCTATCCACCAATGTCACGTTGCACCACAGACTGTCCAGGAGTTGGCAGATGCCTTAGTCCAGTTCTGGGAGGAGATCCCTCAGGAGACCGTCCGCCACCTCATCAGGAGCATGCACAGGCGTTGTAGGGAGGTCATACAGGCACGTGGAGGCCACACACACTACTGAGCCTCATTTTGACTTGTTTTAAGGATATGACATCAAAGTTGGATCAGCCTGTAGTGTGTTTTTCCACTTTAATTTTGAGAGTGTCTCCAAATCCAGACCTCCATGGGTTGAAAAATTTGATTTCCATTTTTTTATTTTTGTGTGATTTTGTTGTCAGCACATTCAACTATGTAAAGAACAAAGTATTTCAGAAGAATATTTAATTAACTCAGATCTAGGATGTGTTATTTTTGTGTTCCCTTTATTTTTTTGAGCAGTGTATTTTGCTACTAGGGGTCTGAAGTCGCCTAGTTCCCATATTCGGTTGACTACGTGTTTGAAGGAGGATATAGGTGTTTGGTTAGAATTTCTCCAGGATTTTAATGGTTCTAGTTGCTGGCAGGAGGAATTTTTGAGTTCAGATGCCTTAGGTTTATTTACGGATGCGGCCGGTAGCTGCGGATATGGGGCGTTCTGGAACGGTAAATGGTCAGCTGAGAGGTGGCCAGCTTCCTGGGTGGCTAATGGCCTCACAAGGAATATTGTTTTATTAGAACTTTTTCCGGTAATTGTGGCAGTTGTTCTTTGGGGCTCAGAGTTTAAGGATAGGAGAATTTTATTACACACAGATAACAAGGGGGTTTGTTTTGCGGTCAATACTCTTTTATCTAAATGTGATGTAGTGGTGAAGTTAAGGCATTTAGTTCTGTTTTGCATGAAGTTTAATATATGGATCAAAGCCAAATACATTGTAGGGCCTTCTAACGTGCTGGCTGATTCTCTGTCTCGTTTACAGTTCCTGAGATTCCGGGAATTAGCTCCGGAGGCGGACCTGGATAGGAGCCCGTGTCCTCAACATCTTTGGGGTTTGATTTGGGACTGATATCTGAAGCTATTAAGAGAAGAGGTCTTTAGCCCCGAGAATTTTCTCAAAAAATTGGCAGGATTGGTTAAACTTTGTAAATTCATGTACAGTGGATGTTAAAGTGGATGTTTTAGGTTTTGGTTTATTGTTTGTTGCTAGTTTATTTAATAAAAATTTGGCGGCTTCGTCTATTGCGAGAGTAGTGGCAGTAGTGGTGTTTCGTTTTTTCAAAAACTGCGGAGTGAGAGGCCGTTATCATCCTTTTTTCAGATGAATCAATCCCTCAAAGGTTATAGGAAAGGTGTTTGTAAGCTGGACGCTAGGAGGCCGATTTCTGTCTCATTACTGGGTGATCTATGTAATGTTTTGTGTGACGTGTGTAAGGATCAATGTGAAATATTTCTTTTTAGTACAGCTTTTGTGTTAGCTTTTTTTCGGGGCATTCAGGAATAGTGAGTTGGTTGCGGCGAGCCGTAATAGTTTGTCTGGTTTGGAGTTTTCAGATGTTGTTTTGGTTGATGATAAAGTTGAGATTTTTATTAGAAGATCCAAAACTGATCAGTACGGCAGAGGCCAGGTAGCTAGATTACATGCTTGGGTAGGTTCTGACTTTTGCCCAGTTAAGTTGGTAAGGTTTTTGCTTGAGATTCATCCCTCTAAATGTGGCTCCTTTTTAGCGCATCAGGATTCCTCCCCTCTCACTAAATTTCAGTTTAGCGCAATTTTGAAGAAATGTTTGGGGCGGTTGGGGCTCAGTTCTGCTAAAATCTCGTCGCATTCATTTAGGATAGGCGCTGCGACGGAGGCTTCTAGATTTGGGTTGGATGAGTCAGTAGTTAAAAGAATTGGGCGATGGGAATCTAATAGGTTTAGAATTTATGTTAGACCAGAGTTAATGTTGCCAGTCTGAATACTTTTCTGTTTTTACAGGGAGTCAGTTTGTGATTTGGATTGTGGGCCTTTCATTTGTGTTTTGGGCTCAGAAGCGAGCTGAAAAAAGAATATACTCTGAGAATTTGTCGTTTAATGCATCTGAAGTTCTTATTCTTTGGCAGGGAGTTAGAGGGATGTGTTGGAAAGGGTTAATGGAAGAAGTTAATAAGCTTATGAAGAAATGGCCTGTTCCACATTTGATTGTTATTCATCTTGGGGGGAATGATTTAGGTAAAATAAGAACCTGCAAATTATTGTGGGTTATGAAGAGAGACCTGGCCTTATTACATCATAGTCTACCCAATACTAATTTAGTGTTTTCTAAAATTGTCCCTCGCTTAGTGTGGTCAGGAAAGGATGGTAAATTTTTGGAGAAAATTCGTAAAAGAGTGAATAGGGCCCTTGAGAAATTTCTCCCTTTAGTGGGTGGTTTTAGCTATAGGCATTTGGATTTGGAGGGATTTTTGCCAGGCCTTTTTAGGTCTGATAACGTTCATCTTTCTGAGGTGGGGATTGATATTTTTAATTTGGGCCTTCAAAATGTGGTAGAGAAATGGCTGCGGTGCTGTGGGGGGCCTCGCCTATGTTAGGCGTGGCTTGTGGGGTAGTGTCGCTCAGCTCATGCTGAGTGGATCTTGGTCTTTATATGGTTAATTTATTATTGGTCTTTTGGTATCGGTTATTTTTAAATTAAATTATTTATTTAATTTATTGTTGTAAATTATTTTAAGTGACCCTTAATAAAGCACAGCGGCCATTTCCTCCACTAAGTTGTTGGTGTCAATTATTTATTTAGTGGCTAAGGTAGTATTAGTGTGTCATTTGCTCCCATGGGAAGAGATCCGTTCAGGATGCATCAGGATGTCTTCCGTTCCGTCAGCATTCCGTTTTATGACCAGTCAAGCTGCGGTTTTGTGTCCGGTCATAAAAACAGAAAAAAACGGATCCGCTACTGAAAACAATGTAAGTAAACGGTGACGGATCAGTTTTTTAAGAGACTAAAAAAACGGATCCGTAAATCATTGAGGGCTCATGCATACGGCCCTGGCCTGTATTGTGGTCCGCAAACAGCGGGTCCACAATATGCAGAAACTGGCCGTGTGCTCACCGTATCACAGATGCAGACCCATTCACTTGAATGGGTCCGCAATCTGGCGGTGCGGAACGGAGGCAGGGAACCCCACGGAAACACTACGGAGTGCTTCCGTGGGGTTTCTGTCCACGCATTTGCACCGCAAAAAAATATAGAACTCTATTTTTTTGCAGTGTAGACGGATCACGGACCCATTCAAGTTGAATGGGTCTGGATCCGTCGCGGCAGCCGCACGGATGGTGCCTGTGCATTGGGGACCGCAAACAGCATCCTAACGGAACGGATGCGTGCTGATGTGCAAAATCAAAATGGATCTGTTTAATTTCGGTATTGAGATCCTCTGCCGGATCTCAATACCGGAATTAACAACGCAAGTGTAAAAGTACTTGTCTCTTGTTAGTGCGGCCGCCATTTTGGTGTAGACTGAGTTTCTTCATATGCCTAGTACAACTAATTTTTAGGGTACGTTCACACAGTTTTTTATGTGCTGAAACTGCTCGCATTTCTTCTTGTTTTTTTTTTTTCATCCTGCCCATCTCAATAGGAACTTTGGGCGCGGATTGCGCAGCCAGAGGTAAACAGTGAGAAGGTCATGGCGCTGCTGGAGCGCCGCAACCTTCTCACTGTTTACCGCTGGCCCAGTGACGTCACGACTTGTATCACTGGCCTGGGCGGGGCTAAGCTCTGTTCACTTGAATGGAGCTTAGCCCCGCCCAGGCCAGTTACACTAGTCGTGACGTCACTGGGAGTGTGGTAAACCGTGAGAAGGCCGCGGCGCAGCTGGAGCGCCGCTGCCTTCTCAAACAGCTGATCGGTGGGGGTCCCAGGTGTCACCGTGTCGGACCCCCGCCGATCAATCCAGAGGATAGATCATCAGTTTAAACAAAGTGCAGAACCCCTTTAATCCTCAGATAAGCCCTTTAAGGGTATGTTCACACAGAGTTCTTTCCATGCGTATTTTAGTGTGGATTCCATGCCCAAAAACACACCAAAATGCTTGCAATTCCTCTCCACACAATTAAATGGGGAAATCGCTTGGTAATGGTTATGTTATGGAACTTTCTTTTTAATTTATTTGCGATTTAAAAACCATGGAATGTGCACGAAAGACATGTCAAGAACGGACACGCCACTTTTTCAGTGGTGTCCATTCTTGACGTGGCTTTCATGCTGCACAATCCGTGCCCAAAGTTCCTATTGAGATGGGCAGGATGAAAAAAAACAAGAACCAAAAAACAAGAAGAAATGCGAGCAGTTTCAGCACATAAAAAACTGTGTGAACGTACCCTAAAAAGTTGTACTAGGCATATGGAGAACTTCAGTCTACACCAAAATGGCGGCCGCACTAACAAGAGACAAGTACATGGAAGCAGTGTGAGCTCTTGTGAGTCCTCCTGAATACGGCGCGGTTATTTGAAGCGGCGCTACTAGGACTACACATGGCGGACGTGACTATGGTCCAGTCAGGGGGCGCGCAGTTCAGCTCTCCCCCGGTGAAGATGCTGGCGGCCCAGCTGAAGCAGTGTAAGAAGCGCCCGGGGGCGCCGCCCTCCTTCTGGCTGGAGAGGCCTGCTGGTGGCGGGCAGCTGGAGGTCAGCGTGGTGTGGATGCAGGGCAGTGTCGTCCATGTGCGGCCTGAGCGTGGGACTACCCTGCGCCTGACTGACGACACCCACACCTTCACTGTGTGCGGGGCCGAGAGGGTGCCCAAGGGGCAGCCGTGCCTGGAGCAAGGTATGCTGACGTCTGCCATTATGTCCCGTAACCCGCAGCGTGAAAGGGAACTACTACACCCATTCTCCGCGCCGTAGAGGAGCACATACCGTTATAGCATGCCAGTTATAAGCTCCTTTCTTAATTCCAAGCATGAGGGCAAAGTGCAAACCCTGTGTGCCAGCTTCCCCCAGACCCTTGTGCTAGCGCTAGCTGCCCACTGTGTGTCACTTGCAGGTGACCCTCCATGTCACTGTGCCCTCCTTGATGACGTGCAAGTTACAGGTGCCCCCGAGTCCTCATGCCTGCTGCAGGTGCCTCCCTCTGTAGCGATGCCTGCCGCAGGTGCCTCCCTCTGTAGCGATGCCTGCCGCAGGTGCCTCTCTCTCTGTAGCGATGCCTGCCGCAGGTGCCTCTCTCTCTGTAGCGATGCCTGCCGCAGGTGCCTCTCTCTCTGTAGCGATGCCTGCCGCAGGTGCCTCTCTCTCTGTAGCGATGCCTGCCGCAGGTGCCTCTCTCTCTGTAGCGATGCCTGCCGCAGGTGCCTCTCTCTCTGTAGCGATGCCTGCCGCAGGTGCCTCTCTCTCTGTAGCGATGCCTGCCGCAGGTGCCTCTCTCTCTGTAGCGATGCCTGCCGCAGGTGCCCCTCTCTCTGTAGCGATGCCTGCTGCAGGTGCCCCTCTCTCTGTAGCGATGCCTGCCGCAGGTGCCTCTCTCTCTGTAGCGATGCCTGCCGCAGGTGCCTCTCGGTGCCTCCCTCTGTAGCGATGCCTGCCGCAGGTGCCTCTCTCTCTGTAGCGATGCCTGCCGCAGGTGCCTCTCTCTCTGTAGCGATGCCTGCCGCAGGTGCCTCTCTCTCGGTGCCTCCCTCTGTAGCGATGCCTGCCGCAGGTGCCTCTCTCTCTGTAGCGATGCCTGCCGCAGGTGCCTCTCTCTCTGTAGCGATGCCTGCCGCAGGTGCCTCTCTCTCTGTAGCGATGCCTGCCGCAGGTGCCTCTCTCTCTGTAGCGATGCCTGCCGCAGGTGCCTCTCTCTCTGTAGCGATGCCTGCCGCAGGTGCCTCTCTCTCTGTAGCGATGCCTGCCGCAGGTGCCTCTCTCTCTGTAGCGATGCCTGCCGCAGGTGCCTCTCTCTCTGTAGCGATGCCTGCCGCAGGTGCCTCTCTCTCTGTAGCGATGCCTGCCGCAGGTGCCTCTCTCTCTGTAGCGATGCCTGCCGCAGGTGCCTCTCTCTCTGTAGCGATGCCTGCCGCAGGTGCCTCTCTCTCTGTAGCGATGCCTGCCGCAGGTGCCTCTCTCTCTGTAGCGATGCCTGCCGCAGGTGCCTCTCTCTCTGTAGCGATGCCTGCCGCAGGTGCCTCTCTCTCTGTAGCGATGCCTGCCGCAGGTGCCTCTCTCTCTGTAGCGATGCCTGCCGCAGGTGCCTCTCTCTCTGTAGCGATGCCTGCCGCAGGTGCCTCTCTCTCTGTAGCGATGCCTGCCGCAGGTGCCTCTCTCTCTGTAGCGATGCCTGCCGCAGGTGCCTCTCTCTCTGTAGCGATGCCTGCCGCAGGTGCCTCTCTCTCTGTAGCGATGCCTGCCGCAGGTGCCTCTCTCTCTGTAGCGATGCCTGCCGCAGGTGCCTCTCTCTCTGTAGCGATGCCTGCCGCAGGTGCCTCTCTCTCTGTAGCGATGCCTGCCGCAGGTGCCTCTACCCTTTATCTTTGTGTGCCAGCTGCAGAAGCGTCCATTATTCTTCTGTTTAAAGGGCATCTGTCAGCAGTTTTGTACCTATGAGACTGTCTGACCTGTTACTTGTGCACTTGGCAGCTGAAGACTTCTGTGGGTCCCATGTTCATATGTGCCCGCATTACTGAGAAATATGATGTTATAATATATGCAAATGAGCCTCTAGGAGCAACGGGGGTGTTACCATTACACCTATAGGCTCTGCTCTCTCTAAAACTGCCTAATCCCTCTGCACTTTGACAGGGGTGATGATGTTTTCACTGCCTGCCCCTGTCAATGAAAGAGTAGAGCCTCTAGGCGGAACGGCAACGCCCCCGTTGCTCCTAGAGGCTAATTTGCATATATTATAGCACAATTTTTCTCAGCAATGTGGACACATATGAACATGGGACCAACACAGACGCCTTCAGCTGCCAAGTGCACATGTAACAGATCAGCCAGTGTCATAGGTACAGAACTGCTGACAGATGCCCTAGGGAGTGGAAATTGGTGTCTCAGATTCTCAGTCTGACGTACAAGATCCTCTTACCTTATGTCACATCCTGAGAGGTAAGATAATCTGCAGGAGGAGAAGCGGTGGACGCATGCCTGAGGCTCCGTGGTAAAGACTTACCGCTAAAAAGAGAAGCGTTACATCATGGTAACTGCTGGGAATGGCGGCGCGTCCTGTAGTGAGCAGCGACCTCTATCAGAATATTTATAGATCCACGGAGTGTGATTCTTGGGGTCACTGGTGATGACGGCAAATAAAACCAACTGAGGGTGGATTTACCATCTAGTTGTAAAATAATGAGTGACAGAGCCTGAGATACTCGCCCTCCCGCAGAGCTGTAGTCGTAGTCCCATCTGCCTGAGCCCACTTCCCCCCTCCTCCCATATACATCAGTCCTGTAATAGACATGCATCATTCCCTGTGTAATGAGCTGGGCAGGCCCCAAAGATGTCTGTCCCCACTCTCTTCTTCATGGAGTGACCTCCCAGATGAGGCTTCTTTCACATGTGCGTTAAAGCTATCTGGCAGAGGAACAGCCTGCCGGAGTCCATTGTATCCGCCACAGTCTGATGGGCGGCACACCGCCAGGCCCCCATTGGCTATAATGTCAGTTTTCGGCTATGCTGGATACTGAGAGCTCTAGCAGGCTCTTCCTTTGCTGTAACAGCTTGCCAGATAGGTTTATTGCTTATGTGAAACTAGCCTAAAGGCTCTTTACACTGCTCAATGGAGTAGACAATTGTCAGGAAGGAATCTTTTCTTCGCGGCAATCGCCTGCTCGTCAGTGGAGGAGACTGCTGCTATTACATGCAGTGATCTCCTCTACAGTATGGAGCGATCACTAATGCCATTGCTTGTCCCCCTACAGACTCGTTGTCCAGCAGCAGAGTACGATTAGATGGCGTGATCTGCCGTAGGCAAACCATGATTTAGGTGTCTGCGCGTACAGTCCTATTAGCTGATGAACGAGCGGAACGTTTACACCGCCATATAATCACTAACAAGTGTTCCTATGAACGCGGCTGATCAGCCAGTGTAAAAGAGCCTTTAGATGTTCTGGAGATGTCCTACATTTCCGCTCATGCACGCGGCCGTTGCACGGCTGTGCCCGTATTGCGCCCTGCAAACAGTGGTTCCACAATATACGGGCCCAGGACGTTTTTGCACTGCATCACTAAATGGGTCTGCAAGCCGGAAGGTGCAGTGCGGAAAGGAGGCACAGATCACTACGGAGTGCTTCCCTGGGGTTTTTTCTCCGTTCCTCTGCACCGCAAAAAAATAGAACTTGTTTGTTTAGTTTTTTTGTGTGTTGCGAACGGATCACAGACCTATTCAAGTTGAACGGGTCTGCAGAAACTGCACGGAGGTTGCCAAATTTGCAGTCCCCAGTGCATGCAGCGGTCGTGTGCATGAGCCCTACGGCTGCCATACACATTACATAGCGATCTCATCCAACAGTCGTTGCTCCCCATACACACTCGCCTGAGTTTGCATGTGTTCTTGATGGGGAAAGGGGAATAAGCTGCTAAGAATGAAAGGATCAGGCATGTTGAAGTCCAACAACCCAATCCGTACCTCTGCGGCCCGATACACGTTATTTGGTGGGTTTGTCCTGCCAAATTCAGTGGGTTTGAGTTATTCAGAAAAATAGATCTGTATGGCACCATCTGCTGTGTTTTTTTGTTTTTTGTTGTTTTTTTTTTTTTAGGCCTCATGCACACGGACGTTTTTTTTTTTGCGGTCCGCAAAACCGATTTCCGTTATTCTGTAATCCGTGACCGTTTTTTCGTCCGTGGGTCTTCCTTGATTTTTGGAGGATCCACGGACATGAAAAAAGTCATTTTGGTGTCCGCCTGGCCGTGCGGAGCCAAACGGATCCGTCCTGACTTACAATGCCAGTCAATGGGGACGGATCCGTTTGACGTTGACACAATATGGTGCAATTGCAAACAGATCCGTCCCCCATTGACTTTTAATGTAAAGTCAGGAGTCCCTATTATACCATCGGATCTGAGTTTTCTTCAATCCGATGGTATATTTTAACTTGAAGCGTCCCCATCACCATGGGAACACCTCTGTTAGAATATACCATCGGATTTGAGTTAGATCGTGAAACTCAGATCCGACAGTATATTCTAACACGGAGGCGTTCCCATAGTGATGGGGACGCTTCAAGTTAGAATATCCTACGAACTGTGTACATGACTGCTGCCTGGCAGCACCCGATCTCTTACAGGGGAGCACCCGATCTCTTACAGGGGGCTGTGATCCGCACAATTAACCCCTGGGTTAATCACCTGAGGAGTTAATTGTGCGTATCATAGCCCCCTGTAAGAGATCAGGTGCTGCCAGGCAGGAGGGGGCACCCCCCCTCCCTCCCCAGTTTTAAATTCATTGGTGGCCAGTGGTCCCCCCCTCCCTCCCCTGTATTACTGTACATTCATTGGTGGCCAGTGGGCCCCCCTCCCTCCCCTGTATTACTGTACATTCATTGGTGGCCAGTGGGCTCCCCCTCCTAATTAAACTACTTAGCAATTTTTAGAAGCATTATACTTGCCTGCGAGCTGCGATTTCTGTGACCGGCCGGGCGCTCCTCCTACTGGTAAGTGAAAGGTCTGTGCGGCGCATTGCTTATAGCACAGACCTGTCACTTACCAGTAGGAGGAGCGCCCGGCCGGTCACAGACATCGCAGCTCGCAGGTAAGTATAATGCTTCTAAAACTTGCTAAGTAACCATGGCAACCAGGACTGCAGTAGCGTCCTGGTTGCCATGGTTACCGATCGGCACCCCCGCGATTAAACTGGGATTCCAATCGGAACTCTCCACTGCCACCAATGATAGGGGGGGGGGGGGGATTTTAACTGGCCACCAATGAATGTACAGTAATACAGGGGAGGGAGGGGGGGACCACTGGCCACCAATGAATTTAAAACTGGGGAGGGGGGGTGCCCCCTCCTGCCTGGCAGCACCCGATCTCTTACAGGGGGCTATGATACGCACAATTAACCCGCTCAGGTGCGGCACCTGAGGGGTTAATTGTGCGGATCACAGCCCCCTGTAAGAGATCGGGTGCTGCCAGTCAGCAGGGGGCAGTCATGTACACAATTCGTAGTATATTCTATCTTGAAGCGTCCCCATCACTATGGGAACACCTCTGTGTTAGAATATACTGTTGGATCTGAGTTTTCACGAAGTGAAAACTCAGCTCTGAAAAAGCTTTTATGCAGACGGATCTGCGGATCCGTCTGTGTGAAAGTAGCCTACGGACGCGGATGCCAATCTTGTGTGCATACGTGTTTTTTCATGGACTCATTGACTTGAATGGGTCTGTGAACCGTTGTCCGTCAAAATAGGACAGGTCATATTTTTTGGACGGACAGGAAACACGGATCACGGCCGCGGATGAACAACGGTGCATTTTCCAAGTTTTCAGCGGACCCATTGAAAGTCAATGGGTCCGCAGAAAATCACGGAAACGGAACAACGGCCACGGATGCACACAACAGTCGTGTGCATGAGGCCTAAGGCTGAGTTCACATTGGTGTTCAGCGTTTCTGTTCTGTTCTGCTCTGTTATAGGAGCAGGAGGACGGATTCCGCACATAACTGAGCCTACGGGCCCCATACACTATAATGGGACCTGTTAGGCTTCCACTCAGAGGAAGATTTTTGAAGCGGAGACAAAATTAGTCCATGTCTGGAGGGTCCTGCAATCGCCTCCATCATCTTCAATACCATAGTATTCAGCGGGAGCCAAAAACAAGACTGAAAGTCCCTGTGATGGAAACTGGAGAAAATACCAAATTTCCCTCTGTAGATTTCTGACCCGTGTTGCAGTGGTTTCAGTAAATTATCATAATGACTGCGACAAGTGCGGGGGCGTAGGGTTAAATCCAGCAATTTCCCGCTAAAGAGTTAGGCCCCTTTCACACGGGCGAGTATTCCGCACGGTTGCAATGCGTGAGTTGAACGCATTGCACCCGCAATGAATCCTCACCCATTAATTTCTATGGGGCTGTGCTCACGAGCGGTGATTTTCACGCATCACTTGTGCGTTGCGTGAAAATCGCAGCATGCTCCTCTTTGTGAGTTTTTCACGTAACGCAGGCCCCATAGAAATGAATGGGGTTGCGTGAAAATCGCAAGCAAGTGCGGATGCGGTGCGATTTTCACGCACGGTTGCTAGGTGACGAAGGGATGGGGACCCGATCATTATTCTTTTCCCTTATAACATGGTTATAAGGGAAAATAATAGCATTCTGAATACAAAATGCCTAGTACAATAGGGCTGGAGGGGTTAAAAAAATAAATAAAAAATAATTTAACTCGCCTTAATCCACTTGATCGCGCAGCCCGGAATCTCTTCTGTCTTCTTCTTTGCTGTGTGCAGGAAAAGGACCTGTGGTGACGTCACTCTGGTCATCACATGGTCTGTCACATGATCTTTTATCATGGTGATGGATCATGTGATGACCGGAGTGACGTCACCACAGGTCCTTTTCCTGCACACAGCAAAGAAGAAGACAGAAGAGATGCCGGGCTGCGCGATCAAGTGGATTAAGGTGAGTTAAATTATTTTTTTATTTTTTTTAACCCCTCCAGCCCCATTGTACTAAGCATTCTGTATTCAGAATGCTATTATTTTCCCTTTATAACCATGTTATGCTGTATGGGCGCACAGCAGGTCTCTAGAGGCAAAGTGCAAAAACAGTTTTTTGCAGGCCTGAATAAACACATGGATTTTAGGTGCCATGTCGCATTAAAAAAAATTCTGAGGTCCCCAGAAATAAAAAACCCCAAGAAGTGACCCTTCTTTAAAAAGTGCACCCCCGTATGAACACTTTAAGGGGTGGAAAGGGCACGGATGTCTCAGAAAAAAAATATGTAGTGGTTGTTGGAAAGTGGATATACAAGCGAGGTGGACTAAATCAGAGATATAAAGTGGAAATATTACAGGGAGCATAAAGGATGGAATTAAATTAATACTCCATGGATGAGTGGTAGATTCTGGATGAGGGCAGGTTTCGTAGTGGTAAATGGTGTCTTTCTTTATCCCCCTTTTAGAACACACCCTGCATCTTTTTTGGGTCCGTCCCTTCCTTGCTGTCTGGGGGACTTGACCTGGAAAATGTTGCCCTGGTACAACACGGGCACTGTACCTTCCTGAAGTACTGGGACCCTTCACGGCCTGGGTTTGAAATATTAGGGCCTTGATTACTACCTCTTGGAACTGAAGGAAAGTTCCTCTGTGCCCTGCAGAATGAAATAGCACGTGCACATTGCCATCTGTACAATGTATACGGCAAGCTTTTTGTACCACACTTTTGTTTTTAGTGTGGCGCTGTAGGGCTTCATAAGTTGATCTGCAAGATCCATCCCTCCCATGTGCCTGTTGTAGTCCAGGATGCAAGCTGGTTTTGGGACAGTGGTTGTGGTACCTCGTACAGGGACAGGGGGCGTTAGTGTGAATGGTAGTCAGTACAAGGACGTCCCTCTTGTACTTGACCACTAGCATAGTCTCATTGCGGAGAGCCCTACTTTCCCCCATTCTTAGTGGTTGCCCTACCAGGATTCTTGGGAGGCCTCTCAGATTTTTGCACACTGCCGCAAGCCACAGCAGCCCTGGCAGTTAGGGACCTGAATAGGGGTATGCTGGTATAATAGTTATCCACATAGAGGTGGTAACCCTTATCGCAGTGGGTGCAGTAAGTCCCACACAATCTTCCCACTAACTCCTAGGATGGGGGGGAATTCTGGGGGTTCTATCCAGGAATCTCTTCCGTCATAAACGTGGAATTTGTGGGTGTACCCGGAGCTACTCTCACAAAGTGTGTATAACTTTATGCCATACCTCGCCCATTTGCTAGGCAAAAGAACAAACCACGTCCCACGGCGCGAATTACCGTCAGCCAGTCACCAGGATCAAGAAGGAATCTTTTATTGCAGCGATACAACGCGTTTCGGGGAATCACTCCCCTTCATCAGGTACAAAAAAAGCTGCACCTTTTTGTACCTGATGAAGGGGAGTGATTCCCCGAAACGCGTTGTATCGCTGCAATAAAAGATTCCTTCTTGATCCTGGTGACTGGCTGACGGTAATTCGCGCCGTGGGACGTGGTTTGTTCTTTTGCATCATCATCTTCTTGGGGGCTCCAGGCTTCTCCTTTTGAAGATTTCTTGTGGTCCCGTGGCTGCAGACCGCCATATCCAGACGTCCAGGCTTGTTTGAAAATACCTGCAATAGTGTTGTGCCTACATTTGCACAACCACACAAGGTGAGCCTTACCATCTTTCTCCGTATATTACTATACACTCACAGAATTACCCTATGGTGCGCCCATCTGTTTTGTTACAGATTTTAAAAAACTAGCCTGCTATATTACATTTGCTAGGCAGGTACTGGTGGAATCTAATCCTCCCTTTGAACAGTAATAGGGACTTATATACACTGACATTTTTATCGGGGTTGTACACCTTGGCAAACCTGGTGCTGAAGTGGTCAATGACAGGCCTAACTGAACAGACTGTCAATGTTGGGTCATTTTGGGGTGGGCACTGTGCATTGTCGTAGTGTAGATATTTCCGAATTGAATCCAATCGATTCCGGGTCATGGTCTGATTGTAAATTGGAGTCTGGTAGAAAATGTCCGAACTCCAATATTGGCAAATTGGTGTTTTTTTTTTTTTTTTTTTTTTGTTTTTTACAACGCCCATATGCACCACAAGTCCACAAAATGTAATCATCTCTGCTCCACTTACTGGGGTCCAACCTAGGGGTCTAGTATATGGCGAAGTAGGGTTCTGGGAAATAAATAGCTGGACTTATAAATTTGTTTGGGTCACCATCAAATTTATAAAATCTTCTGAGAAAAAGATTTTGAAAAAATCTATTTCTGTGAAGCCCGTGCAGTCAATTGGGATTCCACAGTTTCCCACAAACTCTGGAATTTGGGGCTGATCATCAGGGTGGGGTCACTCTGGGGGGCTGCCTCCTCTGCTTCCCTGGGGCGCCTTCTAGAGGGTCCCTCATCAGCGGATGATGATGATGAGGGGGTAGAGGAAAGTGGCATCATTTTCTCCCTCACTGGCTGACTCCGTATCTGATGCAAGGATGGCGTATACACGTTGGGATGGACGGGCCATTTTTATTTTATTGGGGTGTTGTGTGAAACGTGTAAACCTTTATTTAGTGTGGGTTGTGTGTAGTGTTTTCACACGTGAAGGGGCTTGTAATAAGTTTGAAATTAAGGGACAGGGACGGAGGGTGGTTTATGGATTTGGAACCGCTGCAAGGGAAAGAAAAAATCTGTGCAGCTATTCCAGATGTTCTTCCTTCTTTTCAGCAGGAAAGGGGTTAAATCGCTGTGGTGTGCACCACAAGTCCCAGCAAGCCAACTACAGCACAGAGAAGTACAGAACCTCTGCACACAGTCACCAGCTAGAATGGCCGCATTCAGGGAAGTTTTGCCTCTTCCTGTGCAGCTATAGCGCTGCCATTGGCTGGAGCGTTGTTCCAGCCAATAGCAGCGCTGGCAGGGGACTCAAAACACTGGTGTCCCCTGCCTCACCTTGGAGGTGACTGTGACAAACTGCCATTTGCCACTGGGCATTATAGAAAACTTATGGCTAGCCTCCTGCCCTACGACTATGGCCCCGTGACATATTACCCTTCAAGAACGGTGTAACAGAACTATGCCGCATGTCTGGACTGTTAATAGGACCGAACGCGGTCAGCGGTGTATACTAAAGATTCTGTGGAACTAAAATCGGATGCGCAAATACACGAACACTGCTGACCCTTACCTTCTTCCATACTGAACTTTCAGCTCCAGAGACTAAGTCCCGTTCGAAGATGGGACTTAGTAATTTTTCTGCATGAAATTAACCGACCGCACAGCCCAAATCTATGGAACTGTTTTGGGCAGGAAATTGTGCTTGCGGTCGGTCATAAAGGACTTCCACTTAACTTTTGATCCGCTGGAGGGATTTGTGTGATTTTTGGAAGTGTTTATGTTTGAAGTATGCTGAGTTTAAATATGTATTTTTTATGGAGATGGAATGTATGGTTTTAAAGTTACAGTGTATGTTTAAAAACTGTATTTTTACTGTCTGATAGTTATGTTAATCCATAATTATATCACAGACAGAAGGGAGGATTTTGTGTATTTGGGTGGTGATTCCTGCCCTGTTGTTCCCACATGTGTATTGGTGATTTCCCTTTGTCCTGAGAGATAATTGAATTGCTCTTCGGGTGTCTCCGGGGCAGAGAGGAGGAAACCATGATGCATTGTGGGGATGTGTTGTATCCTGAGTGCTAGGTGTCTGTCCTGTATCACAGTCCTCCTTCTGGTCCCCTAGGGGCGTGTACACCAGATGGGGACCTGCATAAATACGGGCGGGTAGCCCTCAATAAACAGTTCAGTTCATGTTTTTCTAACCCTTCAAAACGCAGCCTTGTCTCGTTATTGGAGGGAATTGCTGTATCACGCTGGGGATTGCTATGCTCTGCATATTCCCTGGAGGAGAGATCTTTCCCACACGGTCCTGAATGCTGGAGGTTCATTCAGGGTGGAAGAAAGACGGCGCGGCTCCAGTTAAGCTACGGCGGTTGTGGAGTCTGCGGTGGTTGTGGTGTCCAGTGCGGTGCTTGTGGTCCTCGGCGCAAGCTAGGAAGCGTCCATTAACGGAAGGGGATCCGTTACAGTGACCGGTACTGACTTGTTCAGCACCTGCCACCTCCTCCCGACCCTCCCTGATGCCTCTAACAGCTTCCTCCGCTGCGATGTGCCGATCATTGATCGGCCAATCGCAGTGCTTGGAACTGAAAGTGGGTGGTGCCTGCCGGTAAGAGCTGGCATGGTGCCGTGACTCCCCACCCCCCCCCCCCTTCCCCAGAGCTCCGCGCATGTACGGTGCTGGGCGTTAAGGGGTTTCCAGGAATTCATAATGATTACCTATCCTCAGGATAGGTAATCATTATCACATCAGCAAGGGTCCAAGTCCTGGCACCACCACCAGTCAGCTGTTTCAGGGAACTCTTGAGTGCAGCCGACTCCAGGCAGCTTTCAAAAGCACAGCGCCGTACATTGTATAGTGGCAGTGCTTGGTATTGCAGCTCAGCCTCATTCACTTCAGGGCATATGCACACAAATGTAACGGGTCTGCAATCTGGAAGATACGGACCGGAAGGCCATGGAAGTACTACCAAGCGGTTCCGTGGCATTTCGGTCCGTGCCTCCACTCCACCCAAAAATAAAACATAATTATTTATTTTTATTTTTTGCGTTGCAGACGGATCCCTGACCCATTCAAGTTGAATGGGTCTGTATCCATCAGCGCAGGCCACACGTACAGTGCCTGTGCATTGGGGACCGCAATTTGCAGTCCCCAATGCACAGGCGGCGCACATTCGTGTGCATGAGCCCTCAATGGGGCTGAGCTGTAACAAGGCCATGTGACCGATGTACGGTGACGTCACCTGGCCTAGGAAGAGGCCGTGCCAATCACCGAGCACCGGCCTCTTCTAATAGCTGATTGGCGGAGTCCTGGGAGTCGGATCCCCACTTATCTGATATTGATGACCTATCGAGAGGATAGACCTTTAGTATCAAAATCTCGGAAAACCCTTTTAAAGTGTGGAGCTGCTGCAAAGATAGGGTTAATATTTTTGTGCGTTTTCTATAGTTTTGTGTCACTTGTTTTCTTAACCTCATCCGTGGAGTACAGCAGTATGGAAGATAACTATACGCTTTTTTTTTTTTTTAACCTCTTATAACGATCTGGTTTTCGCTTTCTGTTTCTGTACACCAGGCTTTGGCCTTGATGAGCTGTTTGGAAACCATGAATTCCATGTGTTACACAGAATTTACATCCTTTTATAAGAAGACGAGGCAATTCCAGGAAAGCATCCGTTTCACACTGTGTGTATATATATCATGTGTCTCTTGTTTATAGTTCTGTGTATGTACTCGTGTCGGGTTCCTATTGCTGGCCCTTCTTATAAAGAGGAATTTGGACATTTATGGCCTCCTCCTCCAGGCAGTGAATAATGAAGGATTTGCTGCACATGTATGCGGCTCTCTCCAGTCACTTCTATGGGAGTTATGGAAACAGCTGAGCAGTAGTTTCCAGTAAAGGAGTACGATGTGAGTTATTTTCTGTAACTGGTATTATATTTTGTTGTCCATATTTAAATTGCAGAATGCCTTAAAGGGAACCTGTCACCGCGATTTTGTGTATAGAGCTGAGGACATGGGTTGCTAGATGGCCGCTAGCACATCCGCAATATCCAGTCCCCACAGCTCTGTGTGCTTTTATTGTGTATAAAAACAGATTTGATACATCTGCAAATTAACCTGAGATGAGTCAGAGCTTGAAAATATGACTCTTCTCTGGTCACACAAGTAAGATATGACTCTTTTATGTTAATTTGCATATGTATCAAATCGTCTTGTTTACACAATAAAAGCACACAGAGCTATGGGGACTGGGTATTGTGGATGTGCTAGTGGCCATCTAGCAACCCATGTCCTCAGCTCTGTACCCAAAATCCAGGTGACAGGTTCCCTTTAACTGCCTGCCCTTGTAGGTCATACAACCGGCCATTTTACTAGGAATCTGACGTCCATGTGCGTTTCATATTTTGCAGAACGGAACAGCTGGCCCCTAATAGAACAGTCCTGTACTTGTCCATAATGCGGACAATAATAGGACATGTTCTATTTTTTTGCGGAATGAACATCCGGAAACTGAATGCTGTTTTTTTTTCCGTCCCCATTGAAATAAATAATTCTGCATATGGGCCGCAAAAAAAACGGACACAGAAACAAAATATGTTCGTGTGCATGAGCCCTGATTCATGCAAAGTCTGTAAGAAAAAGAATTGCTTGTGAAATACTGCAGAATGGTGGCTCAGTGGTTAGCACTGGTGCCTTGCAGCGCTGGGGTCCTAGGTTTGAATCCAAGGACAACATCTGCATGAAGTTTGTATGTTCTCCCCGTGTTTGTGTGGGTTTCCTCCAGGTACTCTGGTTTCCTCCCATGCTACAAAGACATACTAAATTGGTCATCAGTATCTGACAACCGGGACCCCTGCTGACCAGCTGTTTGAGAAGACAGGGGCGCTCGCAGTAGGCGCTCCTGCGTTACATGGCCTAGGTACAGCTCGGCTCTATTGACGTGAATGGGGCTGGGCTGCGACACCAAGCACTGCCACTGTACAATGTACATGTACACCTGTGCTTGGCGAGCTGAAAGAAGGCAGCAGTGCTACTGCGCGCGCTGGTGCCTTCTCAAACAGCTGATTGGCGGGGGTCACGGGTATCGGACTCCCAACATTCAGATATTGATAACCTATTCAGAGGATAGATCATCAGTAAAACAAATGTTTGGAAAACCCCTTTAACATAGTAACATAGTACATAAGGCTGAAAAAAGCCATTTGTCCATCCAGTTCGGCCTGTCATCCTGCAAGTTGATCCAGAGGAAGGCAAAAAAAAACTGTGAGGTAGAAGCCAATTTTCCCCACTTTAGGGGATTAAAAAATTCCTTCCCGACTCCAATCAGAATAACTCCCTGTTAACGACCCCTCTAGTAGCTATAGGCTGTCATATTATTACACTCCAGAAATACATCCAGGCCCCTCTTGAATTCCTTTATTGTACTCACCATCACCGCCTCCTCAGGCAGAGAGTTCCATAGTCTCACTGCTCTTACCGTAAAGAATCCTCTTCTATGTTTGTGTACAAACCTTCTTTCCTCCAGACGCAGAGGATGTCCCCTCGTCACAGTCTCGGGGATAAATAGATGATGGGAGAGATCTCTGTACTGACCCCTGATATATTTATACATAGTAATTAGATCTCCCCTCAGTCGTCTTTTTTTCTAAAGTGAATAACCCTAATTTTGATAATCTTTCAGGGTACTGTAGTTGCCCTCCTCTGGACCCTCTCCAGCTCTGCTATGTCTGCCTTGTTCACAGGAGCCCAGAACTGTTCACAGTACTCCATTTGTGGTCTGACTAGCGATTTGTAAAGTGGTAGGACTATGTTCTTATCACGGGCATCTTTTCCCTTTTGATGCAACCCATTATCTTATTGGCCTTGGCAGCAGCTGCCTCACACTGGTTTTTGCAGCTTAGTTTGCTGTTTATTAAAATTCCTAGATGCTTTTCCATGTCAGTGTTACCGATTGTTTTACCATTTAGTATGTACGGGTGACTTGCATTATTCCTTCCCATGTGCATAACTTTACATTTGTCAGTGTTAAACTTCATCTGCCACTTATCTGCCCAAACCTCCAATCTATCCATATCCCTCTGTAGTAGTATACTGTCCTCTTCAGTGTAAATTACTTTACACCGTTTAGTGTCATCTGCGAAAATTGATAGTTTACTATGCAAGCCTTCTACAAGATCATTAATAAATATATTGAAAAGAATAGGGCCCAATACTGACCCCTGTATGTTTAATCATACATATATTTATTTTCTATCAATCTAAGGCCCTTATTTAACAAAATGGGTGATGAGCAGGGTGTTCTAGTTGTGATAGATACCGTATTTTTCGCCCTATAAGACGCACCGGCCCAAAAGACGCACCTAGGTTTTTGGGGAGGAAAATAAGAAAATATTTTTAACCAAAGGTGTGCTGTGTGTTTGGTGGGTTTGGAACTAATGGTGGTCTGTGGATGGCACTATTACTGGGGATCTGTGGATGACAGACATTGTTATGGGGGGGGAGCTGTGGATGACAGACATTGTTATGGGGGGGGATCTGTGGATGACGGACATTGTTATGGGGGGGGGGATCTGTGGATGACGGACACTGTTATGGGGGGGATCTGTGGATGACGGACACTGTTATGGGGGGGGGGATCTGTGGATGACGGACACTGTTATGGGGGGGGGATCTGTGGATGACGGACACTGTTATGGGGGGGGGATCTGTGGATGACGGACACTGTTATGGGGGGGGGGTCTGTGGATGACGGACACTGTTATGGGGGGGGGATCTGTGGATGACGGACACTGTTATGGGGGGGGGATCTGTGGATGACGGACACTGTTATGGGGGGGGGATCTGTGGATGACGGACACTGTTATGGGGGGGGGATCTGTGGATGACGGACACTGTTATGGGGGGGGGATCTGTGGATGACGGACACTGTTATGGGGGGGGGATCTGTGGATGACGGACACTGTTATGGGGGGGGGATCTGTGGATGACGGACACTGTTATGGGGGGGGGATCTGTGGATGACGGACACTGTTATGGGGGGGGGATCTGTGGATGACGGACACTGTTATGGGGGGGGGATCTGTGGATGACGGACACTGTTATGGGGGGGGGATCTGTGGATGACGGACACTGTTATGGGGGGGGATCTGTGGATGACGGACACTGTTATGGGGGGGGGATCTGTGGATGACGGACACTGTTATGGGGGGGGGATCTGTGGATGACGGACACTGTTATGGGGGGGATCTGTGGCTGGCTCTGTTACAGATGGGGGGGATCTGTGGCTGGCTCTGTTATATATGTGCCATCCACAGCCCCCCCCCCCCCCAGCCCATAACAGTGCCATCCACAGACCCCCCCCCCCCCCCCCCCCCCCGGCCCATAACAGTGCCAGCCACAGACCCCCCCGGCCCATAACAGTGCCATCCACAGACCCCCCCCCCCCCCCCCATGATGTAAGGTAATATTTGGAGTTGGGGGACATGTTTAATAATTCAATTAATTGAATAAGACATCTTTATATTAGTATACCGGAGCGGCGGGGCTATACTACACTGACTGCACCGCCCCGCCGCTATTGCCGGCCCCCAGCTCCTCCTCCCAGTCCCTCCCCGAGTCCCCGCTCGCTCCTACTTCGCAGCTTGCGATGTAAAACTGCAAGCATTCTCCCCATAAGACGCTGGGGCATTTCTCCCTCATTTTGGGGGGAGAAAAGGTGCGTCTTATGGGGCGAAAAATACGGTAATCAGTTCTCGCCACTCCTGTGTTCTCTCCTGTCCTTACACTTTAAGCAGTGTGTTCTAGTGGTGGTAGAATCAGTTCTCACCACTCCTGTGTAGGGTTGTTGTAAAAAAGTATTGGGATACTCTATACCATTCGATACCACACGAAAAAAATAAAACGCAATAAAAGCCACGTGCATTCCGCATTTTATGGAACATCCAGCCCATAGGGGGACAAGGTGACTTAAAAAAAATATATATATATTTTATGGCGTTCACCGCATAGGAGATTTTTTTTTTTTTTAAGTTTCGACTTTTCGGACGTGGCAATATGTAATATTTTTTTGGTTTATATATTTTATATGTAAAATTGGGAAAGGGGGTGATTTAATATTTTGGGATGTGTTGTATTTATTTTTTTACAGTTTATTTAATAACTATTTCCCCCCTTAGGGGCAAGAACCTGGGATCTTTTAATCCCTTGTCTATTCACGCTAATAGAGCTCTATTAGGGTGAATAGGATCTCACACTGGTCCTGCTGCCCTGGGCTTTGTGCTTATGGCAGCTTCAGTAGCATCCTGGCTGCCATGGTAACTGATCGGAGCCACAGGATTACACTGCTGGGGCTCTGGTCAGAAGCTGACACTGCTCCACCAATGAGAGGAGGTGAGGGGACTCTGTGGCCACTGCCACCAATGATTTTAATACTGGGGAGGGGGGGTTAATTGCTGCGGATCGCAGCGCTTTGTCAGAGGCAGGGTGCCGGCAATGTGTTTCTTCCACCGCCTGCATTTGTATTGTATTAAACGTTAATTATGATTAGTGGCGCAGTTGCCACGGCCCCTCCCCTCTCTCCTCTCATTGGGGGCAGCAGCACAGGGGAGGGAGACACTGCTTCCTTCTTCCCTGTGCTGCTGAGGGAACCTGGAGTGCACTGAGAGCAGCGTGATCCATATTCTCTGATACTGGGCTGTGCAGTAGCACAGCACAGTATCAATTAAAAGACAAATCCCGGTATCGTATCGATACCAGGCTAAAAGTGTTGATTGGGTATCGAAAGTTCGATACCCGAAACAACCTTACTCCTGTTTTCTCTCCTGTCCTTACACTATAAGCAGTGATGATCATTGTGTTCTAGCGGTGGTAATCAGTTCCCACCTCTCCTGTGTTCTCTCCTGTCCCTTATACTATAACTAGTGATTAGCAGGGCGTTCTAGTACCTCTCCTGTTCTCTCCTGTCCCTTATACTATAAGCAGGGTGTTCTAGTGGTGATAATCAGTTCTCGTCTGTCCCTTATACTCAGTATCTTCATGCTGCTCCAAGGCTCATGCCTGCATTCATGTTAGAAAAGGAAGACCATATTAACAGAGTTGTCTGGGAATAAAGAACTTTTCGCAGTACGCTAGTCTGCTACTTACTAGCTCTCTGCCACTCAAGTCCTGTTCACTGGCTCTCATTTGTCTTATCTTTCAGTGTGCAGCTTGCTTAATTCCTCCCCAGCATGTGCTCTACTGCAGCAAATGACTAGAATCACCAGTGATGTCTCTTCTGGGCTGCAGCGAAGCAGATGATCATGTCGGAGAAATAAAGAAGCCACGGATCAGAAGATAAGACACACCGGAGCCAGCACGCAGGACCAGAGCTGCAGGGAGAAGGTATGTATGATTCCTTCTATAGCAGAGGCAGGCTACGAAAAGTTACTTATTCGTAGACAACCCCTTTAAGGCAAGCACTGAATATAGCAGCTGTGCTTTTTACATGTTTCCTTTATTCCCTTTTAGACTTGCACAAGATTCTCTGCATTTCCAGGATATATATATATATATATATATATTGCAGCAGCACAGTCAGACGTTGTGCAATTCCTCACAGAGGCCGGCCCCTCCTCCAAGATATATACTTAACAAAATGATGAGGCAGCGCTTCCAGCTTTAAGGTGACAGGGTGAAGACCCCAATAGACTTTAATCCGGCAACGTTTCGGCCTGCTCAATGAGGCCTTTATCAAGCTTGATAAAGGCCTCATTGAGCAGGCCGAAACGTTGCCGGATTAAAGTCTATTGGGGTCTTCACCCTGTCACCTTAAAGCTGGAAGTGCTGCCTCATCATTTTGTTAAGTATATATATATATCTATCCTTTTTCTGAGGACAGATTTCTTAAATATACACGTGTAAGAGTTTTCCAGCTATTAAATGCCCAGTACATTATTTTTTTACTTACAAGAATTTAGAAAATGTCAGGAATTTTAGAAGTTGTATTCCAATAAATATTTATGTTCTATCTAAGTAGCCTTGTTACTTACATGATGGCGACAAAAATCCTAATGTTACCATTTTACTACAGAAAATGTATTAAATTATTGGCAATTTATGAAGGAGTCTGAGTCCTAACTTTGGCTAAGGGTACTTTCACACTAGCGTTTTTCTTTTCCGGTGTTGAGTTCCGTCACAGGAGCTCAATACCGGAAAAAAAACATTTTATCCTAATGCATTCTGAATGGAGAGCATTCCGTTCAGGATGCATCAGTTCAGTCCCTCTTACGTTTTTTGGCTGGAGAAAATACTGCAGCATGCTGCAGTTTTCTCTCCAGCCAAAAATCCTGAACACTTGCCGGAATGTCGGATCCGTCATTCATTTCCATTGAAATGTATTAGTGCCGGATCCGGCAAAACGGATCCAGTTTTCCGATCTGTGCATGCGCAGACCTATAAAAATGCAAAAAAATAAATACCAGATCAGTTTTTCCGGATGGCACCGGAGAGACGGATCCGGAATTTCAATGCATTTGTCAGACGTTTCCGCATCCTCTGCCGGAATCCGCTGCCGCAAGTGTGAAAGTACTTTAACTGTCCCCACAGCCCTGCTTTAATGGGTGTATTGGGGCCGCATCAGTGACCAAAGCAGTGCATGTCACAATTGTTTTTCCACCGACCCATGGTCAGAGGAAAAACATGGATGTGTTTAAAATCAGTGGATACATGTAATGTGTGAATAAGGCCTAAGAAGCATCCTCTCAGAACTATATGCTTACACCACACCTTTTCCTCTCCCTCCATGTTGATCCATGAGCGTTAGGGACAATATGGTGGTGCACTTTGACTATAGGCCCATTGTAGGGACTGTGTCTGCCTGTCATACTGGGTAAGTGTATGCTACATTTTTATTATTTTTCCTGCATGTACATATACCACATGGATAGATTTGTTTCACAAAGAGAACCTATGGGCATTATATTAAACTATCTGATTATATAGTGGGATCCATTACAGCTTTCAGTCCGCGTTGTACTTTGAGAAATCCACCTGACCTGCAGTATACCTCTGATGTAGGCTTAAAACGAGGAGTGAACAGAGTCTTATATGTGCACATTTATAATTTTTTTTTTTTAACTGGCTGATGACTTTTTCTTTGGTAGGATCAAAGGGTATAACTGATTACCCTAGGTCAGGGAAAATCCTCGGAAATTTGTGCCTAGAAATTCGCTACTGGTTCCCGTTCATGGTTTGTCCATAATTGGTCCTGTTGTCAGCCAAAAAAAAATCATATTACCCCTAAACTGCATACCCTTCATTCGCAGTATTTTGTCCAATCTTTAATTACGGATCTACCCAATGATTTTTTTATTTTATTTTTTTTCCTCCCTTTTCTAGGAAAGTACGTGATGGTGATGGGTACTGTATTATCCTGCAGCCCCGAGCCCATTCTTCGTGCTGTGAAGATCAGTGACCTCTCAGAAAATCCTGTCCACCGTTCTATGTGGAAATACGAAGTGGAGGATCTACATATGAATGTTAGATACAGCTAATAGTGGAATAGTGACTTTAAAATGACTGCGCTTGAGGCCGTGTTGTAGGAAACATGGTTTTCTGTGCCTTTTTGGAGGAATAACTTTGTTGGCGCTGAGTTTTATCAGCGTGTATAGCGTTTGCACTTTATGTAATTACTGTATATGTCATGTTTTGTAAACTGTGAATAAACAATGTAACTTTGTATACCTCTGGCACATTTCACATGTATGACTTACTGGAGAGCCAGGTCAGGTTTTTTACTGTACTCCAAAGCAATATTTGGAGTACAGTAATTGTGGTGATAAGATGCCGTTTTTCTGCTGGAAACCGCTGCAATCTTCTGGTCTGAAAACAAGCAGAGGACTCTGAGCGCATTTTACTAAAAGGTCTTGATGGTGCAGTTGTGTGGATGCAACATGTACTGGTCTGTGTGTACTTTCTGTGTTATCTGCTCACTAATCGTCACGTCTCACTAATATCTGAATCTTCACAGGACCTTTGTAGCCACGTCCCCTCAGAAGCTGACATGATCTTATTTTCTATGTGAGGAACCAAACCAGTAACTCCAGCTTCTGATTGTGACTGTCAGTCAGGGATCACTGAGGCTGGTTTATTGGATTTTGTACATTGTGTCCAGAGGTCGCAATAACGCCTGTACAAGCGTCATCGTGTAGATGCCTTTACAGGCAATTTTATTCTTTACAAAAAGTCTGAGTATTTCTACACATGGGGCTTTCTTTGAAATAGCAGCTGATCATGCAGACAACCTGACTAAATCTGCTGAGATGTAGGCCAGAAAATTTGAGGCCTGTTTAAGCATGGACAATGAAGCCAAAATCTCTTCCCTTGGGGTTCCTGCTGCAAGATGATTGAGCCATACTGATAGGGATCTGGCGGTACAGGTGGATGCAATGTTTGGTCTGAACATAGCTGTATTTACTTCCCAAGCCTTATTTTAGTAAGCTCTCACACTTCTTGTCCATCTGATCACTAAGTAATCCTATGTCCTCAAACTGGAGAGAGGATTTTTTTGGATATCCGAGCCACTGGAGCATCAATCTTTGGAGTTGTATCCCAAAGATTTGAATCAGAGTCTGACAACGGATACTTTCTTTTGAAAGTGTTTGAAATCGGGGTACTCTTTTTGGGATCCTTCCACTGCCTCGAGATTACGGCCTTGAAATTATTATGGATCAGGAAGACACGTCTTTTCCTTTCCCCTCGACCCTAAAACATTTGATCCTGGATGGAGCAACTTTCTTTAGACTCCGCCAGGTGCATAGTAGCTCTTATAGTCTCTTAAAAACTATCTGTATCTTCCGGGAGAAACAGTGGTCTCCCTTGCCTTGTCTGAAGCTATTTGCCCTTCATCCAAATCCAACCCGAGTAACTGGGAACGCTAGGATTTTAGAGATGTAGAGGCTTGCAGTGAAGAGGGAGGTAACCTAGACTCCAGAGCAGCATTAACCTCTTCATGTATCATGTTCCGCATGGAGTCTAAGAAGGAAGGAGATTCTTCAGCCAGCACTTTTTCTTTCTCGCCTATGACAGCACCCCTGGAGAGACCACCTCCTCAGGACAGGAACCAGAACCGCCTTTTTAAAGGAGGGATCATCCCCTCTATCTCCAGTTCTGTTTCCTGTCCTAAGGGGCAGGAGGGAGTCGGATCCGCCGAAAGAAAGATTACTAACGAGAGCTGTGGGGGCCCCGGCTATTGTAATAGTGTGAGGAGGGTTACCCCGTGTGGCTTGAGTTCTCCTCCGGGAGCTGCTGCAAAAGTCTGGGCTCCCTTCTCTTCACTTACCCCTTCGGTTCTCCTTCCCGGCCTGGGATGGTCTTCGCCTTCTTGGGCTCCTGCGAACCTATGTGGCTGTGTTCGGCCGCTGACCCGCGCGTTTACTTCCGGGTTGCGGTGATGGGAGGAAGCTATGCTTTGGACCAGAAGGGGAGGGATGCTGGCTGCGCGTGCTGAGGAGAAAAGCCCAGCCAGCTCACTGACTCGCTGGGTGAGAAGAGCGTGTACAGTACCTCCATTTGGGCTGTTTGCTGTGTAAGAGATGGAGCAGGTTCAGCGTGCAGAACCCACTGAGACCACCAATGATGCTTCGGTACCAGGGTGGGGTAAGAGGGGTTTGACCCCAGCATGAATATTGTTTATGCACATGGGGTCATTTTTTACTTGGGTATCAAAAGAAGTCCAGAATACCTCCTCCAGAATAAAGGAGGGGGGATGTGGTGTATGTAAGAAGAAGCTCCCTTCTGCCTGGGCAAAACCTATATGTCAAGCTTGTATCAGCAAGTTAATGGAGGAGGAATCTCCGTCTTTAATGGGCAGCATTAAACAAATGATACGTTAGGAAGTCAGTCGGTTAGCGGTTTGATGACGCACCGTCCCGGTTCTTCCACTGCTGGTAAGGACTCCCCCTCCAGTGACAGTGAGATGCTTTTGAGTCTGGAGGAAGGAGAATGGGGTTATCAGACGATTCTTCTGAAGACGAGACCGCAGGGAGACCACTTTTCCATGTGGAGAACATTAGCTTCCTAGTAAAGCCGGGCATGGCTACGATGGGGTTGGAGGATCAGAAGCCATAGCATTCAGTTCAGGATTCAATGTTTGAAGGATTGGGCCCCAACAAGAGGAAGATATTTGATGTGCATAAAAACATTCATGAGCTGATTGCCAGATAATGGAAAAGACCAGATAGAAAATTTTTCATCCCCTCTTCAGTTAAGCGGAAGTATCCGTTTAATGAGGAATTGTCTGCCCCTTGGGATAGAGCCCCAAAACTGGATGTCCCTGTAGCAAAGATGTCCAAAAAAGCTGTGCTCCCCTTTGAGGACATGGGTTCACTCAAGAACCCAATGGACAGAAGGGCAGAAGTGTATTTAAAGAAAAATTGGGAAGCCTCTGCTGCAACTTTTAGACCTTCCAATGCTGCTACATCAGTTGCTAGGTCCATGAAAGTGTGTATGGGGGAGCTAGAGGCTCACATTAAAGGGGTACCCCTAGGAAGCAATTGCTTTTTTCCTTTTCCTGTTATAAACAACGCCTTGGATTTCTTAGCTGACGCTTCTGCGGATACCTTGAGATTTTCTGCTAGGGACTCTGCCCGGCGGGCTATTTGGTTAAAGGGTTGGAAAGGAGATGCCAGTTCCAAGGCAAAACTGCGTGCTATCCCTTATCAGGGAGAATTCTTGTTTGGGCCTGTTCTTGATGATTTATTGGAAAAGGCCTCAGACGAGAAAAAGGGCTTTCCCTCTGATAGTCAGCCACCCAAAAGATCCTTCCGTCCCAGATTTAGCAAAGGGTCCTTTAAGGGGAAGGAGCAAGCTAGACAGTTTGCAGGTCCAATCAAAAAGTATAGGGGTTTACTTTTTTCCGGGTCAGATGCCTCAAAAAAGCAGTCCCAATGACGCCAGGGCTCCCATTGGGGGGTCGTCTGTCGCTCTTTGTACACCAATGGCAGAGGATCTCCAACAGCCCCTGGATAAAGTCTGTAATAGGGGAGGGCTTAACACTAAATTTCCAGAGGAAAAACTTGTAGTTACAGATTTCCGGTCAGATCCTGTAAAACATTCTGCCATAGTTTCTGAATTTTTTTCCCTAATAGAGAAAAAAGTGTTAGTAAGTGTCCCAAAGCAGGAATGGAAAGAGGGATTTTATTCGACTGTTTTTCTGGTCAAAAAACAAAATGGCTAGTTTCGGACCATAATAAACTTGAAGTGTTTGAACCATTTTTCCCCGTATCATCACCATGATGACCACACAGGAGATTGACCCATGACCTCTGTGGGGACAGGAAACAGAGAAGAGGTTAAATTGCCAACTCCCACCACCACACCTTAGTGTTCCTGTCCCCACTGTGGCCAGGGTCAGAGAAGAGTCTCCCTGCGGGCTGGCAGGGAGATGATGATGGGAAATTTTAATTGTTTCCTACACCCTTTTTTATTTTTATGCCTCTCCAGGAGGGTCCGAGGACGGTCTCATGGTTTACCTGAAGCTCAAATCGGAGCTCCCCCAGTCTGCCGGTGGCTGCGTGCTTATGCTGGACTGAGGGGTATCGGGAGGGCTCGCTCTGGCTGGTCTGGAACCTGCTCCCGGGCCGCAATCTCCTCCTCCCCGGTGGGTTAGGCTGAGCAGCGGCCGGTGTGTGCGCACGCAGACGTCTGAGACGTCACTTCCGGGTCCAGTCATGTGACGCAACCCGGAAGCAGAAGGCAAAGTTGTTTGAATAAAAGGCGGGACGGCCACGGAACGCTGATCTGAGGTCTGTAAGTACTGGTACAGTGTATACTGTCCCCTACTACTAGAGTATGTCAGGTCCCGATCTGCAAACTTTCATGGAGCTTGATGCTCCCTCTCTGCCTCCTGTAAGTATCCCTCTGGGGGTCCGCTTGTTGTTTCAATTGAATCTTCTGCCTGGGATTTTTTTTACTGATGCCTCTATTCCATATTTATTTGATTTCAGGCTAAAGAGGCTCAAAAAAAGGTTAAAAGACCTCCTCGCTGCATTTCTTGCGCTAAAAGATTGCCTGATGAATATGGTAAGAAGCTATGTAAAGAGTGTATTTCTGATGTGATCCGGCAGGAGCAACCCTCCTTTATGGATAGTATTAGATCCGTGGCAGCTAGAGCCGCTCCATCTGAATCCCAAGGCCAGCCCTCTCACAAACGTTCACGTTCTAAGATCATTGCCTCCTCGGAATCTGATGACGCTGATGATAAGGCTTCTACTTCCATGCAATGGGAAGATGATTTCTATCTCTCTGAGGGAGAGATCTACGAAAGCAACAAAAAATTCTATTTTTCCTCGGAGGAAATGGGTGACTTATTAAAAGTGGTCAGAGCAACAATGGGGATTGAAGAAGCCCCTAAGTCTCTATCTATTCAGGATGAAATGTTTGGGGGCCTTAGAGTGAAGATATCCAGGGTCTTCCCCATAAATGAAAATATAAAAGAGATGATTCTGGAAGAGTGGTCAGAACCAGAGAAAAGACTTGGAATATCCAAGGAATTTAAAAATCGGTTATTGTTTGACCCTTCTCAGTCCAAACTATTCGATGAGACCCCTAAGATCGACGTGCAGGTGGCGAAAGTAAATAAAAAGACTGCCCTGCCGTTTGAGGATGCTGCTCAATTAAGGGATGCTATGGAACGGAAGGCAGATGCCCTTTTGAGAAAGTCTTGGGAGGCCTTGATGTATAATGTTAAGACCAACATTGCAGCCACGTCGGTAGCTAGGTCTATGTATTTATGGCTAGGAGAGCTAGAAAATCACCTGAGTAACAAGACTTCTAGGGAAGAAATCCTACAGTCTATCCCTCTACTTAAGTCAGCTACAGGATTCCTTGCGGACGCCTCGGCCGAATCTATTAGATTCTGTGCTAAAGAGGCTGGATGTTCCAATGCGGCTCGCCGGGCTTTATGGATGAAGTCCTGGTCGGGTGATAGAATATCCAAACAGAAGTTAGTATCTATTCCTTTTTCAGGAGAATATGTATTCGGGCCGGTTCTAGACAATATACTAGAGAAAGCGGCTGATCGGAAAAGAGGTTTCCCCGAAGAAAGATCTTATAGAAGGAACCAGTCCTTTCGGTCATACGGTGGACAAAATAAGGCTGGTAGAGGGAAAGGCAAGTCAGGCCATTGGGCTTATCCCAAGGGGGTAAAGTAACATATAGTACATATGTTACTTTACCCCCTTGGGATAAGCCCAATGGCCTGACTTGCCTTTCCCTCTACCAGCCTTATTTTGTCCACCGTATGACCGAAAGGACTGGTTCCTTCTATAAGTAATCCCAGTTCCCGTGTCTCAAAGAGGTCGGGGGTACTATTCAACTCTATTTTTAGTAAAAAAAGAAGGAAGGAGACTTTCGAACTATTATAAACCTGAAACAACTGAACAAGTTTATTCTTTACAGGAAATTCAAAATGGATTCTCGGAAATCAATAGTACCTCTGATAAAGCAAGGAGCATTTATGTGCTCGGTCGACCTGAAAGACGCTTACTTGCATGTTCCCATTCACCCAGATCACTAGAGATACCTAAGGTTTGCGATCTCAGACCCTTTCAATCAGATTCTCCATTTTCAATTCATAGCGCTACCCTTTTGGATTTCAGCTGCACCAAGGCTATTCACCAAACTGGTGATAGAAATGATAGCTCCACTCAGACAAGAAGGGTTAAATATAGTGCCGTACCTGGACGATTTCTTAATTATAGCGGACTCAAGGGAGCTCCTTCTGTCAGACATGGAAATATTTTTATCCCGTCTGTCAGAGCTAGGATGGATTGTGAACAAACCCAAGTCTATGTTAGTACCATCCACGAGGGTGAAGTTCCTAGGGTATAAATCACTGAGAAAAATGCACCAAGAGGATATGTCACTTACTATACTAGCTGGTCATACAAGCAGATATTAAAAGCTGAGACTTTCGCCAATATATTCCTGTCAGGAAAATATCGGAGCCCATCATTGCACCACGTCACGGTCACTCAGCATGGCAAAGGGTCCTACCACTACGCTAACTGTGGTGTAAACACGGTCTGAAGGTGATGTAATCCAGCTCACAGCCCAGCCTGCACACAAATGCCTAGCAGGACAGCCAGTGCAATGTAGACAAAGCAGGACTGTGAGCCCCACCCATATCAGACCATGTGATGAAGGATTCCAGGTGCAAAGGAATGTTCAATTGCCAGATGAAGGCACATTCAAGACATAAAACAAAATCACTGTAGAATTGCAGTGGCCAGTATGGCGGAACTGCTCAAACCCCAAACACTGTAGCGTGTTTCTCATTGGGCGAGCAGTCCCATCGCATGTGAACCACAGAAATATCGTGGCAGATTTGGAGGAGCTGCTCAAACCCCAAACACTGTAGCGTGTTTATCAGTGGGGGAGCAGTCCCACCGCATGTGGACCGCAGCAAACGACCATCCCGAGCAATAAATGCGTACAAAGGAGGACGCCAGCGCGGTCCACATGCACCACAGAAGCATCCTGCACAGGCCGGAGCATTGTGCGGATGAAAATACAATTGTATAAATCACTGAGAAAAATGCACCAAGAGGATATGTCACTGATTATACTAGCTGGTCATACAAGCAGATATTAAAAGCTGAGACTTTCGCCAATATATTCCTGTCAGGAAAATATCGGAGCCCATCATTGCACCACGTCACGGTCACTCAGCATGGCAAAGGGTCCTACCACTACGCTAACTGTGGTGTAAACACGGTCTGAAGGTGATGTAATCCAGCTCACAGCCCAGCCTGCACACAAATGCCTAGCAGGACAGCCAGTGCAATATGAACAAAGCAGGACTGTGAGCCCCACCCATATCAGACCATGTGATGAAGGATTCCAGGTGCAAAGGAATGTTCAATTGCCAGATGAAGGCACATTCAAGACATAAAACAAAATCACTGTAGAATTGCAGTGGCCAGTATGGCGGAACTGCTCAAACCCCAAACACTGTAGCGTGTTTCTCATTGGGCGAGCAGTCCCATCGCATGTGAACCACAGAAATATCGTGGCAGATATGGAGGAGCTGCTCAAACCCCAAACACTGTAGCGTGTTTATCAGTGGGGGAGCAGTCCCACCGCATGTGGACCGCAGCAAACGACCATCCCGAGCAATAAATGCGTACAAAGGAGGACGCCAGCGCGGTCCACATGCACCACAGAAGCATCCTGCACAGGCCGGAGCATTGTGCGGATGAAAATACAATTGTATAAATCACTGAGAAAAATGCACCAAGAGGATATGTCACTGACTATACTAGCTGGTCATACAAGCAGATATTAAAAGCTGAGACTTTCGCCAATATATTCCTGTCAGGAAAATATCAGAGCCCATCATTGCACCACGTCACGGTCACTCAGCATGGCAAAGGGTCCTACCACTACGCTAACTGTGGTGTAAACACGGTCTGAAGGTGATGTAATCCAGCTCACAGCCCAGCCTGCACACAAATGCCTAGCAGGACAGCCAGTGCAATGTGAACAAAGCAGGACTGTGAGCCCCACCCATATCAGACCATGTGATGAAGGATTCCAGGTGCAAAGGAATGTTCAATTGCCAGATGAAGGCACATTCAAGACATAAAACAAAATCACTGTAGAATTGCAGTGGCCAGTATGGCGGAACTGCTCAAACCCCAAACACTGTAGCGTGTTTCTCATTGGGCGAGCAGTCCCATCGCATGTGAACCACAGAAATATCGTGGCAGATATGGAGGAACTGCTCAAACCACAAACACTGTAGCGTGTTTATCAGTGGGGGAGCAGTCCCACCGCATGTGGACCGCAGCAAACGACCATCCCGAGCAATAAATGCGTACAAAGGAGGACGCCAGCGCGGTCCACATGCACCACAGAAGCATCCTGCACAGGCCGGAGCATTGTGCGGATGAAAATACAATTGTATAAATCACTGCCATACTGGCCACTGCAATTCTACAGTGATTTTGAAGTTCCTAGGGGTTACGCTAGACTCCCTACCACAATCGACTTTCCTGCCACAGATCAAGATCCAGTCTCTGGTAAGCAAGGTGAGGCACTTTCAACACCGGAAAAAATGCTCAGTGAGAGAAGCGATGAGCCTTCTCGGCCTTCTAGCCTCCTGTATGCCTTCAGTGGAGTGGGCGCAGGCTCACTGTCGTGTAATACAGAATTGGTTATTGTCCCAATGGAACAAGAAGGGCTCTCTAGATTCCAAGCTTTGGATTCCAGGGTCAGTAAAGATTTCTCTCTCAAGGTGGACAAAGGAGAAGAATCTTTCCCAGGGGGTTCCATGGATCAAATCGCCATCAATAACAATCTTCACGGATGCCAGCAAATCTGGATGGGGAGCGAAAGTCGACAAAGCTTACTTCCAGGGAACTTGGAAGCATCCCATATCTGTCCAATCCTCAAATTTCAGGGAACTGTACGCGGTAAGGGAAGCTCTACTTTCAGCCAGGCAGCTGATAGGAAGGCAGCATGTGAGGGTCCTATCGGACAACACGACCGTGGTCTCCTACTTGAAACACCAGGGAGGTACTCGATCAAGGAGACTCCAGAATGTCACAGAGGAAATTTTCTCCTTTGCAGAAAAAGAGCTAAAATCCATCTCGGCAATGCACCTGAAGGGGTCCCAAAATCTAGAAGCGAACTTTTTAAGCAGGCAAAAAATAGATCACACAGAATGGGCTCTGAATCAAGAGGCATTCAACATGCTAACCCAGAGTTGGGGACTTCCTACAATAGACCTTTTTGCAACAAAAAAGAATACGAAATTACAAACATTTTGCTCCCTAAATGCGGGAGACCATCCTTGGAGAATAGATGCCTTCTCTCTGAAATGGTGTTGGGATCTAGCATACGCATTCCCTCCAATGCCTCTCATCCCGAGGGTCATTCAGAAGATTCTGGAAGGGAGATCACAGTGATATTAATCACCCCGTTCTGGCCCAAGAGGAGTTGGGTTGCTCCGCTCCTGAGACTGGCAATAGACGACCCGGTGAGACTCCCACTCAGAGGGGACATCCTATACCAGGGTCCTTTACTACATCCTCATCCGGAATTCCTGAAACTCACGGCCTGGATCCTGAGGTCTCCATCTTAAAGTCTCAGGGCCTGTCTGACAAAGTCATAGCCACCTTGAGATGTTCCAGAAAAAAGGTGACCTCTGCGATATATTTGAAAATCTGGAAAAGGTTCTGCTCATGGTCATGTGAAAATAATCCAAACCTTGAAGGGCCTAACATTCAAAAGATTCTGGAGTTTCTACAAAATGGGCTTGAACTAGGTCTCTCTATCTACCTTTTTAAAAGTTCAGATTTCCGCATTAAGCGCCCTCTTTGATACCAACCTGGCAGACCATAGATGGATTAAACGGTTTTATAAGAGCTGCCCGTAGACTTAGACCCACCTTAAGATCTCGCACCCCGACCTGGCACTTGAATCTGGTACTCAATAACCTTATGTGTTCCCCGTTTGAGCCGTTGGAGAACTGTTCAATTAAGTTACTTTCATTTAATACCGCTTTCCTTATAGCAATTACCTCCGCTAAAAGATTAGGAGAGATTCAGGCTCGCTATTCGTGAACCATACCTTTCCATCACTGAGAATAAAATTGTGCTAAAATTAGACCCAGGTTTCCTGCCAAAGGTAGCCTCAGACCGCAACAGAGGCCAAGAGATCTTTCTTCCATCTTTCTTCAACAATCCTAAGGATCAGGAGGAAAATAAATTTCATTCCCTTGATGTTAGACGTACAGTCCTTAAAGGGATTCTGTCACCAGGTTTCACCCCTGTCAGCTAAACATATGCTGATGTTCAGGGCCTCATCAGGATTCCTAATGTGGGCTTCTAAATGTGATCCGTAGCCTTATTTTGCTAAAAAAACAGGTTTTACTAACCTGTCACTCAAAGAAATAAGGTGCTCAAGGGGATGTCAAGGGATGCAAGGTGCCGGCCGCACCCACTGCTGTTCGTGCCCAGCGCCACCTTTCCAGACTACTGCACCGCCTCCTAATCCTCTGTGCCGCCTCTCGCTCTCCCTCCCTCCCCCCTCCTACTGCTGTAAGATATCGCGCGTGCGCACAGGGCTCTGAGAGGCTGGCGCCAGAGTGCAGGTCATACCTGGGTTGAGCGAAGTGCCGACGCATGCGCACTTCGCTTCAAGAAGCCAAATCGAGAAGTCCGCACGGGCGCATCAGGCAGAGCCCTGTGCGCACGTGCGAAATCTTACAGCAGGAGGAGGGGGGATGGAGGGAGAGCGAGAGGCGGTGCAGAAGTCTGGAAAGGCAGCGCTGGGCACGAACGGTGATGGGTGCGGCGGGCACCTTGCATCCCTTGACATCCCCTTGGGCACCTTATTTCTTTGAGTGACAGGTTAGTAAATCCTGTTTTTTAGCAAAATAAGGCAACGGATCACATTTAGAAGCCCACATTAGGAATCCTGATGAGGCCCTGAACATCAGCATATGTTTAGCTGACAGGGGTGAAACATGGTGACCGAATCCCTTTAAATATTTAGAGGCCACTAAAGATTTCAGGAAGTCTGACAGCCTGCTTGTCCAGTTTGCTGGAAAAAATAAGGGATCCAAGGTATCAAAATCCTCCATTGCACGATGGATAAAAGACACCATTACCCTATGCTATAGGAATCAAAATCTGGATCCTCTATCCAATATTCAAGCACATTCTACCAGAGCTGTATCCACTACTTTTTGCTGAAAGAGCAGGGGCTTCCCTGGACGATAGACCAGGATGCAGCCCTGCATATATCATTCACACATTTGTGAGACATTACCGCTTGGATTTATCTGGAACCTCTGGCCTCTCCTTTGGTCGGAAGGTTCTTCAGGTGGTTGCGTCCCCCCCCCATAAAAAGTAATTTTATAACTCTCCTGTGCGGCCGTCATGGTGATGATATGGGAAAACCGGAATTAGACTTACCGGTAATTCAGTTAAATCACCATGACGGCCCGTATATTCCCTCCCCTTTTTATGAAGTTTCACCTTTATTTCTCCTGGTATGAAGTAATACTGGGAAATACTAATAAATTTCTGGCACTTGATATCTTTGGAACACTGAGGTGTGGTGGTGGGAGGGGGCAATTTAACCTCTTCTGTTTCCTGCCCTCACAGAGGTCATGGGTCAATCTCCTGTGTGGCCGTCATGGTGATTTCATGGAAACTGAATTACCGGTAAGTCTAATTCCGGTTTTGCGGTACGAGAGGTTTCGTATGGCGTCCATCAGATCGGTAGTGAACAATCTTTTTACCCTGGCTGCTTCATGGCCACGATAGACCTGAGAGATGCATACTACAATGTCCCCATTCATCCCAGCCACCAGAGGTTTCTAAGGGTAGCGGTCCAGTTAGAGAAGAAAGGTTGCCTGGTTGAGGGAGGTTCTAGAGAGGCTGGGTTGGGAAATAAACCTAGAGAAATCCAGTCTATACCCAAGCCAGAGATGCAGTTTTCTGGGAATGATTCTGGACTCTACTTCCCAGAAAGGCCTACTACCCTTGCAGAAAGCCTTACTGATGAGGTCAAGAGTTCAGCTTCTTCATTCGTCCATGTCACTCGCCATAAGAGAGGCTATGTCGGTATTGGGTCTCATGACATCCGCCATTCCACGAGTGGAATGGGACCAGTATGCGAGCCCCTTCGGTTGTGGAGTCCATGCTGTTGCAGAGCAATTGGGACAGCAGTTCTCTTTCCCAGTCGCACAATTTCAGGGAGTTGGACGCGATTAGGATAGCCTTGATACAGAGTCTTCCAATCATCGGGCAAAAATGTAAAAATTTATTCGGACAACACGACAGCAGTTGCTTATATCAACTGAAAGGGAGAGACAAGAGCTCAGGGCCTAATGTCTCTAACTTATCAGATTTTCAACCTAGCAGAAGCTTCTCTATTATCATTTTCTGCCGTTCACCTAAGAGGTTCAGACAATACGAAAGCGGACTACCTCAGTCGTCATTGTCTACTAGGGAGAATGATCCCTCGATAAAGAGATTTTCCACCAAGTAGCAGCTTTGTGGGGTACCCCGGAGAGGGATCTCTTTGCCACCAGGTCAAAAAGAAAAGAAGAGGTCTTCTTTTCTCTTTCTCCGGAGGAGCATCCGAGAGTGGTGGATGCTCTGGCCCAGTCTTGGGAGCAGGGTCTTCTTTATGCCTTTCCCCCACTAAAGCTGCTTCCAATGGTCCTCAAAAAGATAAGAGAGGAGGCGGCCACGGTAATAGTGATGCCTTCCTTTTGGCCGAGAAGGGTTTGGTTTTCCTGGCTCCGCAAAATGTCAATAGCAACACCTTGGGTACTTCCAGAATCCTAGAAGCTTCTATCTCAGGGTCCAGTTTTTCACCCAGAGGTAACAAACATCCCTCTTGTGTTAGATTTCCTACAAGAACGGTGGAAGAAAGGACTTGGGCCTAGCACTTTGAGGTTCCAGGTTTCAGCCTTAAATGCGTTATTTGAGTTTAAGTTAGCAGTTCACCCTTGGATTAAAAGATTTATAACAGCAGTGTCTAAATTTATCTCCGGTATGTAAAAATAGAGTACCCCCCTAGGATTTAAACTTGATCCTCTCTGCTCTCACTTCTGACCCTTTCGAGCCTATCGATATAATCTCTCTGAAGTTGCTCACCCTTAAGCTTGCCTCCCTTTTGGCCATTATATCGACTAGAAGGGTCAGTCAGATTGCTGCCCTCTCGGTTGACCCTCACTATTTGGTGATTTTGGAGGATCGAGTTGTGATTTTTGCCTGATTCTTTTTTACCAAAAGTCTCCACGTTTTCATCATTCTCAGGAGATAGTGTTACCTTCGTTCTGTGCTTCCCCAAAAAATTAGGAGTCTGAATACCACTGTTTGGATGTTAGGAGGTGTATCCTGCAATATCTACAGGTCACTCAGCCTTGGAGATCCTCCCCACATTTGTTGCTTTCCTTGCTCCCTGAAACAAAATTATCGGCAGCCTCCTCTGTCTTTTGCTAGGTGGATTAGACAGGCCATTTCCTTAGCCTATTCTTCTAAGGGAGTTATTCCGTCCTCGGGGGGTTGGGGCTCATTTTACGAGATCAGTCTCCACATCATGGGCAGAGAGAGCTTCAGCCTCTATAGAGCAGATCTGTAAGGCAGCTACCTGGAGCTCTCCACATACATTTTTTAGGCACTATAGACTTCAGCTACCTTCTAAAGAAGGTCTTTCATTTGGTCGTAAAGTACTTCAGGCTGTGGTCCCACCCTAGACAAATTCTTGCCTATTCTCCAGGAATGCTGTCATAGGCGAGAAAGAATGATTTGATTACACTTAACGGTAATCTGTTTTCTTTGAGCCTATGACAGCACCCGGTTAATTCCCGACCCTAGAAAGCTTCTGTAGAGGGGTATGTGTATATAAAAAATATATGTATATTAAAGACAAAATGGGAGGCAGCACCGATATAAATTTGAAATAACCGGGTGCACGCTCTGGGGACTAAAGCTTACCCAAATATAGTATGCAAAAAAGAGCAGCACTCCAACGCAGGATAAAAAAATTTAATCATAAAAATGTATTCGCCCATGGTGTAGCGATGTTTCAGCTATGCAATTGAGCCTTTTTCAAGCAAGCTCAATTGTAGAGCCGAAACGTCGCTACACTACGGGTGAAAACATTTTTTGGTTTTTATTTTATCCTGCGTTGGAGTGCTGCTCTTTTTTGCATTATATATATATATATATATATATATATATATATATATATATATATATAATATTAGGACATGTTGTTAAGATGTTTATTCTTAGTTCTTGAAGAAAGAACTGGAGATAGAGGGGGTGATCCCTCCTTTAAAAAGGCGGTTCTGTTTCCTGTCCTGAGGTGGAGGCGGTCTCTCCAGGGGTGCTGTCATAGGCTCAAAGAAAACAGATTACTGGTAAGTGTAATCAAATCATTCAGCACATTTTGGGCAAAGTGATTTCTTGGCTTTAGATATAAATTACTTCCTGCAGATGGCGCATTTTTTGTGTGACTAGAATCAGACCCAGGTGCCTTGGAGGTGGAGGTATCTCTTCCCTACAAAATAATTAAAAAAATAAGTAGGGTTTAGAGTAGGGATCGACCGATATTCAGGATTTTCAAAGTTATCGGTATCTGCATCTAACCTTGCCAATAACGAATCGCGAACATGGATCGTTCTGCTGTCAGCGCGATCCATGTACCCTCAGCAGCACAGGGGAAGAAGGAAGCAGTGTCTCCCTCCCCCTGTCCTGCAGCTGCCACCAATGAGAGGAGAAGGGGAGGGGCAGTCGCCACTGCGCCACCAGTGATGTTAACTGATTCATTAAAATTCAACGGGAGGTGGGAACTGGCTGCAGAATCATATAGCCGCACCCGATATCTATGACAAGTAGCTGCTATCCGCGGCAGTTAACCCCTGCTGCACCTGAGGGGTTAACTGCCGCTGATCGCAGCTACCGCTCATAGAGGTCGGGTGCGACTATATGATTCTACAGCCAGCACCCACCTTCTGTATTTGAATTAATGGATGAGTTATCTTCGTTGGTATTAAAAACATTGGTGGTGCGGTGCACCCCCCCACCCAAGCCCCCCAGTATTAGTCATTGGTGGCAGTGGCCACAGGGTCCCCTCTCCCCTCATTGGTGGTGCAGCTTCTGATAGGAGCCCCAGCAGTGTAAGCCTGGGGCTCCGATCAGTTACCATGGCAGCCAGGACGCTACTGAAACCCTGGCTGCCATAGTCAGCTCCCTGCTGTTGTGTGCACAAAGCCCAGGGCAGCAGGCAGAGTGTAAAGTCCTATTCACACTAATAGAGCTCTATTAGGGTGAATAGGACAAGGGCTAATAGTAAAAAAAAAAAAAAAAAAAGCTTAAAAGAAAACCCACAAACGCCAAAATATTAAGTATAAATGAAAAAAAGATTTACAAAAAAAGCTAAATGTTAACAATAAACATGTTCATTTTCAGCAGATTTGTGTAGGACTTATTCTGTGCATTTTCATAAAAATCGGTATAAATTACCGGCTATTGGCCTGAAACTTCACAGATTATCGGTATCGGCTCTAAAAAAAAAAAATCAATCTCGGTCGATCCCTAGTTTAGAGCTCCCACAGTAATAGACACCAACACTAGGCACCCAAGGTGGATAATAGGCATAACATCCCTATACACCCATATCTGCCCAAGTCAGGAGAGGAGGCTTACTGGGCTGATGGTGCTTGTGGTCACATCCAGAGGCTTGCGGGCGGTATCTGGGTCAGTAGGTGCTGACATTGCAGGGAAGGGAACAGCACGCGTCGCTGCTCCCTGAATTCGGCTTCTATTTAAATTTCCTGGCCTGCTGAGAGACGTCCGTGACGTCATGACGTTCCTACATGCGTGCGTCACGACACACGCAACTCCCACTAGCAGAACGAGACTCCCCAAACCTGCAGGGAGTCTCTGCCTACCGGAATGCCGCAAGAATACTGCTGCGCTCCCCAAACAGAGCAAGGATAGAGCCTAGGGCTGCCTTCCAACAGGACTTATGCCGAAGGTACAGGGAAGGGAGGCCACATGTCCCCAGAGCCTCTGTTCACTGCAATAGCGCTCCCAACTAGTGGGAAAAGAGACCAGGCCGTGTGCTTGTTTTCACTGCGAATCTGCTCAGGAACAAAGGAGGAGCTTCCACGCTATCCAGGACAGGAAACACTGATTAGGTAAGGGGAGGAGGCCCTTTTAAAGTTTGAGCTTCCGTGTGGTTTCCTGTCCTGGGGGCGGGGAGCACCTTCCTGTCAGTGCCGTTAGGGAAGGGTATTTTCTCTTAAAGACATTTGAGACAGCTGGCCTCTGTTCTGGGAATTTCAATTGTCTGGAACTTAATGATTTTAACGTTTTTAACAGATTACGTATCATCTGGAATACTCAAGGGCCGAGCAGCTATCTGAGGAATCCAAATCTGCATTAAAATAAATAAAAAGTCATCTTCGTCTAAAACAGAAAAATATGAAGTATTCACGGCTTGAGGTCTGTTTAATAAGTAGACTGCTGGGGAGAAGGAGGCAATCTCTGGTCAATAGCTGCATTAACTTCCGCTCTAGAGATCTCATGTCAAATAGAAAAGGGGCTCGCTAGGTGCTGACATCTTGATGAGTTACACTGCCAGAGTTGATGCTACTGCGAGAACGCTGACTCTCAGCATGAGAGCCAGCCACACTTCCCTATACCCTTGGTACACGTACCAATCTAAGTCATTTAGTGTGACCCGAAATGACGTGCTGGAAGTACAAGAGGCAGGTATTGTCATGGCAAAGGAGACTCCTAATCGGCCGGAGACGCATTGGATCCCTATATGCAGGCAGACATTGGAAAACTGTCCTGGCTCTAGGAGGCAGAAGACTGCTGTCAGTGCCGTTGCGGAAACACCAGGGAAAAAAAGGTATTATTGATAAAAACTTTCTTTTCCCGAATAAACATCCTATACCCAAAAACTAGTAGGACAGCAGAATAGGTTGATGGGCCAGATTTCCCCTCTTACTCAGGCTATTGCAGGAAATATCCTGGACCCTTCCATTGTTTCCAGGCCGCCTTCAACAAAGGCCAGTACACCCCTGCAAAAATCTGAAAAAGAAGGGTCTCTCTGACCCTGTAATCTCTATCTTACTAAAAAGTAAGATCTTGGTTATGATTATATTTCCGAACGTGGAAAGCTTTCCTTTTGTTTTCTTATAGCAGGATCCAGCAAATCCCTTACTCAACATACCTGTCATTTTAGATTTTCTGCAGGCGGGTTTAATCAAGGGGCCTAAGCCATCCACCCTTAAAGTTCAGATCTCCACTTTAGCATTTTTTCTAGAGACCAAATCTATCTGATCATCCTCTAATCAGGGAGCAATCAGAGATTCCCCCAGATTCACTCTACCATCCCACCTTGGGACTTGAACTCGGTCCTTACAGCGCTGATGGACTCTCCGTTTGAACCTATTGAAGATATTTCCCTCAAACTCCTGACCTTAGACTACCTTCCTCCTGGCCATAACAACAGCAAGAAGGGTGGGGGAAATGCAGGCCTTCTCTTGCTGTCGTCCTTGTCTTAGGATCCTAGATGACAGGATAATATTAAGACATTGTCAATCCTTTCTACCAAAGGTAGTATCCAGATTTCACTGTAATCAGGAAATCATTTTACCATCATTCTGTCCATCACCTTCGACAGACCTGGAGAGGCACTTTTATAACCTTGATGTGAGACACAACGTTCTTGCCTACTTAAAAATCTGGAGAGAAGATAGAAAATCGGATCACCTCCTCCTTCAGTTTCAGGGGCCTAACAAAGGTCAGGCAGCCAGTAAAGCCACCATTGCAAGGTGGATAAAGCAAGCAATTTCTCTTTGTTATGTTCAAAAGAATCTAGATTCCCTGAAGGGACTCAGCCCGTGTTGAATGGGCCCTATGTCGAGCTCTTGGGCAGAAAATTCGGCCATCTCGATTGAGCAAATTTGTAAAGCAGCTGTGTGGGCAAATCCAATGACTCTCTTCAACCATTATACACTCACCTAAAGAATTATTAGGAACACCTGTTATATTTCTCATTAATGCAATTATCTAGTCAACCAATCACATGGCAGTTGCTTCAATGCATTTAGGGGTGTGGTCCTGGTCAAGACAATCTCCTGAACTCCAATCTGAATGTCAGAATGGGAAAGAGAGGTGATTTAAGCAATTTTGAGCGTGGCATGGTTGTTGGTGCCAGACGGGCCGCTCTGAGTATTTCACAATCTGCTCAGTTACTGGGATTTTCACGCACAACCATTTCTAGGGTTTACAAAGAATGGTGTGAAAAGGGAAAAACATCCAGTATGCGGCAGTCCTGTGGGCGAAAATGCCTTGTGGATGCTAGAGGTCAGAGGACAATGGGCCGACTGATTTAAGCTGATAGAAGAGCAACATTGACTGAAATAACCACTCGTTACAACCGAGGTATGCAGCAAAGCATTTGTGAAGCCACAACACGCACAACCTTGAGGCGGATACCACTCGTCTCCACTACAAAAAGGAAAAAGAGGCTACAATTTGCTCGAGCTCACCAAAATTGGACTGTTGAAGACTGGAAAAATGTTGCCTGGTCTGATGAGTCTCGATTTCTGTTGAGACATTCAAATGGTAGAGTCCGAATTTGGCGTAAACAGAATGAGAACATGTATCCATCATCTGATGGCTACTTCCAGCAGGATAATGCACCATGTCACAAAGCTCGAATGATTTCAAATTGGTTTCTTGAACATGACAATGAGTTCACTGTACTAAAATGGCCCCCACAGTCACCAGATCTCAACCCAATAGAGCATCTTTGGGATGTGGTGGAACGGGAGCTTCGTGCCCTGGATGTGAATCCCTCAAATCTCCATCAACTGCAAGATGCTATCCTATCAATATGGGCCAACATTTCTAAAGAATGCTATCAGCACCTTGTTGAATCAATGCCACGTAGAATTAAGGCAGTTCTGAAGGCAAAAGGGGGTCCAACACCGTATTAGTATGGTGTTCCTATTAATTCTTTAGGTGAGTGTAAATTAAATGTCATGCATAATTACATGATTTTCCTATTTTATGACGTAAAGTCGTGATTTTATGAAAGACACGCAGGCGAGTATTGCTATATCTTCCTTTACTGTCCACCACGTAGCAGCAAAGAAAAAAGAACAAAGACATGAGAATAAACCATGACAACAGGCCCCTCCAATGGCTAGTTCGTATGTGTGTGTGTGTGTGTGTGTGTATATATATCTCCCTAAATCCTCCTCTTTCTTGACGGGATGCCACCCAGACGAACTGTATAAACTTCCAACATATGAACTGAAGAACCGGAACAGAGAAACTATAACGTGAGTAAATCCGGACACTGCAGACTTCCCTTCAAGCTCCGCACGTCATCAAGCCCTTATCCTGCAAAGACATAAAAAAGGACATTGCTCTCCTCCTGGGAGCTGTGGTAATCAAAAATCATAAATGAACAGTGACTACCAACAATACAATTGGAGAACCCAAAATCTACTGGACTAAGACATGAGGGTGGGTAGAAGGCAATACTCGCCTCCGTGTCTTTCATAAAATCATGACTTTACGTCATGAAATAGGAAAATCATGTAATTTTATTTAAGACACTGAGGCTCCTATTGCTGGTATAAAGCTGCTCCATGACCGAAGAAAAGGCATGTTGAGGAGGGCGAAAATAGAACTCCCTAAATGTGGACACCCTGGACCAATCCGATAGTTTCATAATGTCTTCCAGGCGCGCCGCCGAGATCACCATAGAGGTATCAGAAGCTCCTCTAGCGGAGTGGGCTGTAAAAATGGAAGTATGCACCCCTGTCAAGGTCATGTTCCATTTAACCCAAAGCGCCAGAGTGGTGCTGGTGACCGGATTAAAAGGGCGGCGGAAGGAGAGAAAAAGCTGGGGAACAGCAGAAGATCGATGCGCCAGAGTCCAAGTTTCATACTCCTGCAAGCAGGCCACCGGGCAAAGTGCCGGAGAAAAGGAGAACCTAGGGTACAAGACTGATCCGATTTGAGTCTTGGTACGACGCGTGATGTTAAAGGAAACCCCCTCAGGCATCGTGATCCAAGGCACGGACGTCCAAAACCCTCTTGCAGAAGATGAGGCAGAATAGAGTAACCAATTTCGCTGACAATTGGCGCAATGATAAGTCTGAATTAGACGGCCATGTGGAGAAAAGGGACAGCACAGAGGAGACATCCCACGTGTTGAAAAACTTCTGTCTCAGATGACGAGACAGACGCGAACCCCGCAACAAACGGCACACCAACGGGTGTTGACCTGCCGGGAAACCGTTAAACCCTTGATGTGCAGAGGAAATGGCTGATCTATACATATAAATTTATTGTGCGGTAGGCCTTGCCGTCCTCAAATAACGACGTAAGTAAGTGTAGAACCTCTTCTACAGGTGCCGAAATGGGATCCAAATGCTGAGCCAATCACCAGCCAGACCAAGATCTCCAGGCTGATTTATAAGCTCGTCTTGTGCTGGGAGCCCATGCGTCTTCCAATAGTCTTCTTGTTGCATCCGAAAGTCCTTGGACTCCCCAGGAGTCCCCGAAATTCTGCATGCTAGAAGCCGCAGGGAGCCGTCCAAAAGGAGGGGATGCTCTAGACCCAAGGGCCCCGAAGGAGAGTCGGAAACTCTGGCAGAAGAATGGGGATCTCTATCATCAGCTCCAGTAATCGAGGGAACCAGGACTGGGTGCCCCAAAATGGAACCACCATCCCCAGATCGGCCCGTTGTCGGCGCACCTGGCTCGGGACCCGCGGGATCAAGGTGAATGGCGGGAACGCGTACATTAGGGATCCGGATCAATCCTGGAGGAAGGCATCCACCGCTTCTGGATCTAGGCAACAACTGAAGAAACTGGGAAGCTGCGTATTCTTACGGGAGGCGAAGAGGTCGATAGAGAAGGGACCCCAAAGAGACGAGATAGCATAGAACACCTTCTCGTCCAACTTCCAATCGCTGCTGTCCAAGAGATAACGAGAACTCCAATCCGCCTGGGTGTTGTGCAGGCCCGGAAGGTATTCCGCTAACACAGTAATTTCTCTGGAAAGGCATTAAGACCAGAAATCCTTTGCTAGATGAGTAAGCATTGCCGAGTGTGTGCCTCCCATGGAGTTGACATAACGGACCGCCGATATGTTGTCCATGTGCAGCCTGATGCAAGCCCTGGCCATGCCGTTCGAGAAACTCCAAATGGCAAACGAGCCCGCCAGAAGTTCCAGAGCATTGATGTGAAGTCTGGATTCGTCTGCCGACCAGGGTCCTCCTGTGGTTACCCCATCGCAATGCGCACTCCAACCTTGAAGACTGGTGCCCGAGTCCACCGTAAAGCCTTGATGCGGACCGCAAATTGCCTTGCCGTTCCAAGCAGAGAGATTGTGTATCCACCAGGTCAGTTCGTCCTTGGTCTCCGAATTCAAAGATATTAGGTCTGCATACGAAGCTCCGACATGGAGATGAGCAGTCTTCAGACATTGAAGGGCCAGATAATGGAGTGGGGACGAGAATACCGCTTGGATAGAAGAGGATAGGAAGCCGATGATTCGGGCCAAGTGATGAAGAGAGATTTGTGACATAGTCAACGCCCTGCATAATTCCCTGCGGATGGCCTTGACCTTTGCCGGAGGGAGACTTAGTTTCCGTAAGGGAATTCACCGTAAAGCCTAGGTACTCCGTTCCCTTAACAGTGACCTCCATGGTCTGAGATGGGGTTAGAACCGATTTCTCCCAATTGAGTAGGAAGCCTAAACAAGAGAGGAGATTCATGGTCCAATTGAGATGTTTGAGAAGAATGGAATGGTCCTGCGCGAAGATGAGAATATCGTCCAGATAAATTACTAGGCGCACTCCTCGACTGCGGAGCCACGCCATAGCTGGACGCATTTGCTTGGTGAAACACCAAGGGGCGGATGAAAGACCGAATGGAAGACAGGTGAAATGCCAGACTTCCCCTTTCCATAGAAAGCTAAGGAGGACTCTGCGACCGGGACAGTAAGGTACGCGTCCTTGAGATCGAGTTTCACCATTCAATCCCCCTGAAGAAGTAAGTCTCTGAGGAGGTGAATACCTTTTCATCTTGAAATTTCGGTAACGGATGAACCTGTTCAAGGGCCGCAGGTTGATAACGGGTCGCATCTGACCCCCTTTCTTTTCCACTAAAAAGATGTTGCTGAGAAAACCTGAATGCGGCTCTGGAGCTCGTTCTATCGCCTCTTTCTGGGAGAGGTCCGACAGCTCCCTGTTTATCAAAAGTTGAGATGGGCCCGAGAGAACCAGAGGATGGGCCCGAGAGAACCAGAGGATGGGGAAAAGGAATATGATGCAGGAAATCCACCAGCTCTATGTGGAAACCTCGGACTGTGGAAAGGACCCACTGGTTCGAGGAGATATGTGTGAGCAGGCGTGAGAAAAATTACGGAGCCTGCCCCTTACACAAACATTCAAAAAATGTAGAGGTAAAATGTTTACCGTAAGGTCGTCTTGAGCTTGTGGACCCTCTGTAACCTCTAGTGCGACCTGGTCCGCCTCTGGTAGGGAAGAATCCCGACGGTTGTCTGGCATCCTGGTAAGAGGATCTTTGTGAAAAGGTTGATCTATGCGAGTAGGAGCCTCGACCCGAGCCTCGGGTCTGATATGAAGAACGGAGGGGCAGACTGCCCCTGGAACTGCCGATCCTGGTGGAAACCCGACATGAAAGACCGTCTTCATAGAGGACTGGGCTTTGTCGAGAGCTGTAAACGCGCCCACAAATCTGCTCAAATCCTTAATGAAGGAGTCTCCAAAAAGTAGGCCCTGAGCATCTATGCCTGCCTCAGTGACGGCGAGATTGGCCAATTTAGGCTAGATTTTGAATAGGATGGCCTTGTGTCTCTCAATGGAGAGGGACGTGTTGACATTGCCGGCAATGCAAATAGCCCTTTGGATCTAACCCCAAAGTTCTTCCCGGTCTACCTTTCTATCATCCTAGCGGATTCTGCCAACTTGAAAATTCTGGCTAAGGGGCCAAAAATATCCAGAAGTTTATCCTGGCAGGCTTTAAGAGCCGACTCCAGCCCCTTACGGGGATTCCATCCCGACTTAGATAGGAACTGTGCCATCTTATGATCTACTACCGGGGTATCGCAGACTTTATTGGGTACTAGCGGTCTAGGGCATTCCGCCCTAAGCTTATTGCGTGCCTCCTTACTGAGGAGGGCAACGCACCCGGGTCTCTAGATATTTGGCCACATGGGAGCCACTCTGCCAATCTCAGATGATGGAGGACGTCCGGATCGAAAAGTGGTTCTCCCGACTGATCCACCAAGGAGACCGAGGCGCCAGTAGCGGCCTCAGTTAATGCACATCTACCGGCTATAAAGGAAGGGGCTGGGATAGCTCGGTCCCCCGTCATCCCTGAAAATTCATCTTCAGAGTCGTACAAGACATCTGCCTTAGCCTCCTCATCCGTTCCGACCTCGGAGTCAGAATCAGTATCAGGCTGTGCTCTGGCACATTTCCAATGCCGCGGCTTTTCTACTTAGCACGGATAGGCTCTTGCGCACAGTGGACACGTTATCTTGGGTGGTAAAAGTAACACCATTCACAGTGTTTTCTGGAGGCAGGAAGGTCCGGTGGTTGCGGTTGAGATACGCAAGCACTGGGGTGGTTCTGACCCCTTTTGGTAATTGATGGCTGGGACCGAAAGGCCTCTGAAATGGACCTAGTGAGGGTATGAGACATGGATCCCATGGCTGCTATAATAGCATTCGAAACCGAACGCTGAATGGCCGCCGCCTGGGACTGGATGAGCTAGGTTGTGGGAAAGGTTTTCAATATCAGAATCCTCAGGGGCATGAGGATTAAGGGGGGACGCCTGCTTAGACATAGTGGAAGATAGGGTATAGATCAACAAAGTAAATATGAAGGACCTATATGCCTCTTATAAGCTAGAGGGAGTAAGTCACGTCCCACTAGCTAAGGGAAGGAATGAGGCAGACAATGACACCAGTGAACCTACTATTAGTACCCTGAACGTGTAATGAGGCACCATGCTAGCAGATGCACCGTGTATCAATGAAGATGGCGGCGAACTAAAGCGTTAGTTCGCCCGCGTCATTGAAGGGGCATGACACAGAACAAAGGAGGCGGCGCGAAAAACGCAAAAGAAAAAAACGAAAAGAGGAAAGTAATATGGCGTCCGAAGTCACGCAGTCACGCGATACTTCGGGCGCAGTAAGAACAGTGAGAGAGGGGAAAGCAAGATGGCGGCCGCTCACCGACTTGAAAAAAATGGGACCGCAGCACGGGAAGCGGGACAAGCGGATGAAGGAGGGAGCCGATCGGTAAGAGAGAAAAAGGGGGAAGGAGTTAGGAATAACCCACGCCAGCCTAAGCAGGGGACTGTAATGGGGAAGAGGGAACAAGGATAAAAAAAAATCAGTGGCAAGAATCCAAGGAGACAGGATAAAGAGGAGAGGAAAGGAATAAACCCTGCTGAAAGGGATAAAGGGGGAAAAACAGAACTAGGAACAGAAAAACCTCATTTAAAACAATCTAAATTAAAAATAGATGTAGATCCGAATTATAATTAAGAAACAAATCTTAACTATGGACACGATACTTATCTGGTGGCAGCAGCAAAGAAAGAGGAGGATTTAGGGAGATATGGACTATATACTGTATATACGACCTAGCCATGGGAGGGGCCTGTTGTCATGGTTTATTATAATGTCTGTTGTTTTTTCTTTGCTGCTATGTGGTGGACAGTAAAGGAAGATATAGCAATAGGAGCCGCCGTGTCTTAAATAAAATCAGGATATATCCTTTGGGCGCAGAATTCTTTCTACCGTAATCCCACCCAAGTAAAACTCCTCTGTTATTTCTCCTGTCATTGCCGTTGGGGAGGCACCAGGAAAAAGGTTAATTACTCTTACCGGTAATTGGATTTTCCAATAGCCTCCCCAACGGCACTGGAGGTTTTGCAAATTGTGGATCTGCAATACACCCGGCGGGCACCCCCATAGAACTGCCTATTTTTGTCCACAATTGCAATTTTTTCCGGAGCTGCGGACTGGAAGTTCGGGGGCGCTCTCTGGAAATGTGGATGCGGAGAGCACATAGTGTCTCCCTACCCCTGAATCTGTTTATCATGAACAATCAACTTCTTCAGAATCCAAATCAACTAGCAATATAGTCCAAAATCTTAAGTAAGCCCTGTCCCCAGTACCCATGGATCAGCAGGGCCAAAGGTTTTACTCCCCAATTCTTCTATTTCAGAAACCAAACTGGTCCTTCAGGCTAATTATAAATGTTTCATGATAACTTTTGATTGCATAGATGCATACTTATCATGTTTCTATCCACAGACAGTTCTACAACTAATCAACTAATGTCCTTCCATCATGAGAATCAGGAATTTTTAGTTTAGAAAATCCCGGCTTTCCGTTATGGCCTCTATTGGAGAAATCATGACTATTTTGGTCATACTAACCTCCAGTATTCCAGCAGTAAGATGAGCACAGGCTTACTTGAGTTCTTGAGGCATTTCTTCTGTCCTCCTTGGACAGGTCTCATTACTCTGGACAAGAAGGTAAAATTCCAACAAGGAGAAAATGTTATGGAATATATTAATATAATGGACACTTGCTTGTCACTCACAAATGTTGTCTGTCCGAGAGACAACCCTTAGTATTCATTCTATGATTGAAACGATTTGCAGCAAAAACTTGAAACTGTCAGGAATGCCTTAAACTTATTTCCTGTTTACATTCCTTCTTTCTAAAAAAACAATCATGTGAGCCCACTCCTCCCACTTATATGGTGGGTATATAATGTGAAGCCCCCACCTATTAAATTAGAGTTATGCTTTGACCTTATCTAGAGCGTCAGTGTTATTTCTCTCGCCGTGCATGCACGTATCTATCTATCTAATTTGGAGCAGTGTATCAATCCTACCTGACCATTGATCAGAACCAGAACAATTTGGCGCCCGGAGTGGGGCTCAAAGGTTGGACCCCCCTGTTCCTGTACCCCTGGAGATCAGACGTAGGATGGGCGCACCAACGGACACCAGGATCGCTACCTGTGATATGAGGTAAGAAAACAGAGTAATCTTGCCTATACTGTGTCCCCTGGTGTAGCCTCTTGTCATCTGTCTGTGGAAGGGGTGCGGCGACAGTTGTGGCAACTTTTTAGGGCACGCAAGTAAGAACCCCACAGTAATTGATAATATTTTGATACAATGTGTTGTGGTATTCTGACGTCATTATGACCTTGAGCACCTGTGTATAAACTACCGAGTTACAAAATAAGGAAGCCTACCTCATTTGCCTACATCGTGGTACAGCCAGAGGCATCTGTCCGGATAGTAGAAGGGGAGGATGCGGTCAGAACCGGTCCAAAGGTGTACTACCTGTCTGACTCAAAGAAGAACTCAGGTAGTTCAGGAACACAGGGCCCAAGCACAGGTTACGGACTAGACTGCTCCAGGGGAACATGGGAAATGTTGAAAGTGTCCCGAAGGGATGCTGCTCACTGGAGCAGTACGTGGCAGACAAGAGAGGGAAATGCTTTGTAAAGTGTTTACCCAGGTTGGAGAAATATGAGATGTGTAAAGGTGGCACTCTTTGTGTTGATACATGGAGAGCATTGTTAAATGAGAAGGAAGGTAAACTTACTGATGAAAAAATAGTAAGTACAGTGGAGGTGTGGCTTAAATGCAGCAAAGAATTTAAACGGACAGGAGAAGAACAGACATATAATGAAAAGACTGGAAGATATTACTGTATGCCTGGGCAGCCACCTTATAATAATGGTGTCATCAAGAAGAAGGGGGGTGGACCTGTGCCGTATGTGGGCAAAAGAATCCTCCCTCCCGTTTTATGTGCCTCGCATGTGCTCCACGCCCACATAGCCACATTCCTGTAGTTCCCCGGCACCTCCTCCCCACAGCTTTGCATGCGACACCATCATATTGTCAGCCGACGCCCACGGCTGGACTGTTAACCCCCGGTAACCCAGATCCCTCCGTCTTGCCTGTAAGCCCACAAGTTCAAGCACTCTATCCCATGATAAATCCTGATGGCACATGCCACCGCAGGTTGTTCAAGTGATGGTCGGGAAGGAGGAGGAGGATGGGGAAGAGGATGATAGGGATGAGATCCCAGCAGAACCCCCCCCCCCCCCCCCCCGTGCATGCAACTTTCCCCTCTCCTGCAGATATGAGCACTCCTAAACAGCGGTCAGACTTGACCGAGGAGGAGCAGCGGATACAGTATGAGTTACATGAGCTAAAAGAAGAGATGGGCAGGAGAACAATCTGAATTTTTGAGATATGCAAATGAGACTATTTTATCCAAAGCAATACCCAGGGGACCACCTAGATATGTGTCATTCACACCAAATTAGCTGTATTCAATTGTCAGTCAGTTGCCGGAACCCGAGACCCACCCCATGCCGTTTTACTGTAAATTAGATCAAATACACAAGACATGTGTGTACGTGGTCAGATCTACAAAGTATAGTAGAGAACAAAACTGGAGAATACTCAGCCCTCATTCTGGAGAAACTCAAGAAGCATTGTGTGCCCCGCACCGTGCGTGTCTCTGTTGATCGGTGAATATAGAGTGAGAGACAGGGGGGCATAGCTGGAAGGGGGAGTGATGTCATGACATTGGCATGTGTGATAAGTGAGAACACTGTCTGCAAGGCCGAAGAGCTAATTAAAAGAAGATTGTCGCATTCAGACATGCAGGCAAGCAATACACTTGGACTGTGATGCCTCAGGGAGCACAGAATAGCCCCTCATGCTTTAGAAAAGCCATGTCCTTCGTGCTCCAACCATGGCAGGCAGACAACCCGGAGGTCGAACTCCTACAATACGTGGATGACTTCCTCCTTTGTGCTTCAAGCTTTCAGGAATGTCTGGCCAGCTCAAGCTCTCTCCTACAGTTTCTGGCCGAATCAGGCTGCAAAGTATCTCAAACCAAACTCCAATTGTGTTTACCCAAGGTAGTCTTTCTTGGCCACTGTACTACCCAAGGTAGTAAACACTTACCAGACGCTCAACACCAATTGCAGACCTTCTTAGGCCTTATTTCCTACTGCCGACCCTGGATCTCCGATGCCTTAGTGCTGATGCAGCTCCTATATGACTGTATTCCCCCGGAATGCAACCTCTCCGTTCCAGTTAACAAAGGAGGCTAATGAGTCCTTTGACAAGTTGAAGACAGCAATTGCAACCACTCCGGCCCTTGAGATTCCTAACTACAGCCTTCCCTTCAGGCTGTATGTCATGGAACGTCAAGGTCGTGCTACTGGAGCTCTTACCGAAACTTATGGTGGACGCAACAGACCGCTGGGCTACTTCTCTAAGTGCCTTGATCCTGTAGCCAGAGCTGCCCCTTCCTGTGCCAGAGCTGTCCATACTGCCAGCTCTCTTCTGGACGTCACATCTGACGTTAAGCTTGGCACCCCCTCACTATTTTGGCTCCGCATGACATCTCTGCCATCCTCCAGCAGACACAACCCAAACACCTCACTGCACAACTCCACCTCCGGCTGCAGTGTAGTCTGCTCCTGCCAGATAATGTCACCATTCAGAAATGTCACATCCTTAACCCTGCTGCACTCCTCCAAGGGGGAAGTATACTAGAGATTCAGGAGAAGCTTCTGAAGATTTTATTGATCTGCATGCTGAAGAAGATCTTCAGGAAGAAAAACTATGGACCTCAACTGACTCTCTTTACCAGGAACAGGATCATGATTTCATCATAATGATGGAAGCTGAAGTAGGGACACCACCATCGGTCCAAGACACTCCTCTGACAAACCCTCATTGGATTCTCTTTGTGGAGGGCTCAATGTACGCCGATGACTAAGGGAAATTCCATACAGGCATGGCAGTCACTAGTGAGCATGAAGTGCTGTGTGCAAGACAATTGCGCCCAGACCAGTCAGCACAGGAGGCTGAACTCATTGCCCTCACTGAAGCCTGCCTCATGGCAAGATTCAACCACTAATATCTACACAGATTCCAGATATGCCTTTGGAGTGGTTCATGACTTTGGACTAATATGGAAGGCACGGGATTACATCACAGCCGCAGGAACCACAATCAAAAATGCCTCAGCAGTAACGGCCCTAATGGCTGCAGTACTCCTGCCCACTCAAGTGGCAGTGATCAAGGTAAAGGCCCATACATGAACTGACACTCCTGAGGCCAGAGGAAATGCCCTAGCTGATCAAACAGCGAAGAGAGCAGCAATGGAAGAGGAAGGAGCCCAGACAGAACAGCTCCTGACAGTACAATAAGATCTAGAGTAAGAGGAAGTCACATGGAACCTACTGAAACAAATGCAGAAACAGGCCAGTCCCAGGGAAAAGGAAACCTGGTTGAAAGAGTCAGCTCTCAAAGAAGAATCCGGACTCTGGACACAGGGAAAGAGAATATGCCTACCCAGAACTCTCTATCCCCTAATAGCCGCAATAGCTCATGGGCCCACCCACCAATCCAAAACCATCATGAAAGAGCTAATTGATAAAATATGGGTGGCCCCAGGGATCACCCCCGTCCTGGTGAGACATACTCAAGCGTGCCTCATCTGCGCAGAGTGTAATCCAGGTAGAACCGAGCCCATGCCCTGGAGTCTCCCAAAGGCCTTATATCCCTTTCAGAGGATACAAATCAACCACATCCAGATGCCAATGTGCCAAGGGTTTCAATATGATTGTAGTAGTGACTTGTTCTCTGGGTGGCCAGAAGCCTACCCCGTCCGAAATCAGACAGCAACTACTAGTGCTTAAAAAACTGATGCAAGAGCTTGGCTGTAGGTTCGGAGTACCTGAGGTCATTGAGAGTGATCAAGGCCCAGCATTCACTGCCAGATTAACCCAAGAAGTCTGGGAAATGGTAGGGTCGCACCTGGCGTATCACACCTCCTACAGGCCCCAAATCAGCGGCAAAGTTTAAGATTGAACGGGGTGTTGAAGTAAAAAATGTTGAAGATGACTAGGGAGACAGGGCTCAATTGGGTTCAGTGATTGCCTATAGCAATCTTTTTCAGTTAGGCACACACCAAGGCCTCCACACAAACTGACACCATATGAGATCCTTTTTGGCCAAGAATGGGACAGTATTTTCCACAACCGTTGCACGATACGAGGGACTTTACCAGGTGCTGCTGACCACCCCAACTTCTGTAAAACTAGAAGGGAGACCTAACTGGATCCACGCATCACACTGCAAAAGAATACGAGTGCCAGCTCCAGATATCCAGGAAACCGTAGCTGAATCTGCATGATGCCTTTTGTAACAGTTATCACTCTGCTACTTTTTGTCTACACCTACACGGTCACATATACACAGAATCTTCCAAAGACAGGAGAACAAGTGGCCATCACCCAACAAAAAGAGAAGGATGGCTACATATTGACCACTTTCTGGTTTTATTCCTCCAGTACTCACGTGGCTACCTTCAAATTCGATTACTGCAGTCTAGTATTGTGCCCAACGCCAGCATGGCAATGTAGCATGTACCAAACGGGCAGCCATAGATCCACATACATCTGTGTCACTGGTAACCAGTATGGGGAACAGTGTAACTCGTGTGGAGCAGTTGGGTGGAACACGGGTGACCCATGGGGATACAGACCTCAGAGTGCCCGAGACAAAAAAGACAAAATGGTTAAATCCTTGCTTACCCGCATGAGACTGTTTAAGAGTGGAAGATGCCACCCAAGGGAGGGGGGGGGGCACGCCCACACCCAGGCACAGTGCCCGTGCATCTGCCTCCTGAGAATGAAAGCTACTTCCTCAGCCTATACACCAACACTAGCGTGAATGACTCTGCCTGTGAAAAGTGGAAGAGAAAATACTCCCTGGTAGTAAAAACCCCCAAACCAGGTGAAGGCATAACCATATACCCCAGTAACTACACCTGTTACTTCAACCCTGGCAGTCAGAGATTCTTGGCCAACTTCACAGAGGGGTACTGCTCATCCTACAGCAACCTGTCCACTGAAACACAGAATCGGAGGGTATTAACAAGAACGTCGACTGGATAAACTACAAATATTATAATCAGCAAAGATTTGTAAACTACACCCGTGATGCCCTAAAAGGAATTGCAGAACAGTTAGAGGCTACTTCTGCTGTGGCCTTTCAGAACAGGATGGCCCTAGATATGATCCTAGCTGAGACTGGGGGAGTTCGTAAAATGATTGGGGAAACTTGCTGCACCTACATCCCAGATGACACTGGCCCCAAAGGGAAGGTAACTGAAGCAATAAACAAGCTTACTAACCTCTCAGAGGAATTAAAACGTAACTCAGGGATAACAGACCCATGGGATGAGTTCAAAAATGGGAAATCTTTCCTCACCCAGGTAGGTATAGTGATAGTCTTGATGCTAGTATTAATGTCAGTAGTGTTATGTTGCATTGTATCCTGTGTCCAAAAAATATGTGAAAAAATTGTGACTTCAACTACTGAACAGCTCTACAATCAAGAATCCAAGGGGGGACTGTTATGGAATATATTAATATAATGGACACTTGCTTGTCACTTACAAAATGGTGTCTGTCCGAGAGACAACCCCCGGTATGCATTCTATGATTGAAACGATTAGCAGCAAAAACTTGAAACTGTACGGAATTCCTCTAAGTCTATCATTCATATGCCTTAAACTTATTTCCTGTTTACATTCCTTCTTGCTAAAAAACAATCATGTGAGTCCACTCCTCCCACTTATATGGAGTGCATATAATGTGAAGCCCCCACCTAATAAATTAGAGTTATGCTTTGACCTTATCTAGAGCGTCAGTGTGCATTCACGTATCTATCTATCTATCTATCTAATTTGGAGCAGTGTATCAACCTACCTGACCATTGATCAGAACCAGAACAAAAACACTCCCTCTGTTAGTGGATGATAAGAAGCAACCTTCAGGGGTGTCTCATGGCGTCAGGAGAATCAGATAGTGATAACTAGGGATGAGCATAAAACTTTGTTTCGATACTATACGGAGCGAGTGCTCAGTACAGTATTAGAATGTGTTGGCTCCAATGAGCTGAAGTTATTACTTCGCGAAGTCTCGCGAGACTTCACTTAATAACTTCAGAAATGTATTTATACTGTAAAAAAACATTTCTCGAACCCAAGTTATTTTTGATGTCCACTTTTCATTGACCATTAAAAAAAGGCGTGTGATTAGCCCCATTGACTTCAATTGGTTCTGAAAACGGCAATTTTTCAGTTGTGTAAATGAAGCCTTGGAAGTGACAGGTCAGTGAAAATGTGCCCATCCAAAGTCGATTCGCTCATCCCTAGTAATATCCACAGACACCAGTAGTCAGTCAGGGCCAGGGAGCTCATACTTTCCAGTACATCGTACAAGGCACCTGGGACAGGGAGCTGAGTTTAGCCTCTTTAAACCTGTCAGGGCTGATGGCTGTCCTTCAAGCTTTAGCATCTTTTCACTCCTAAGTTAAGGTTCGACATGTCAAAATTCTATCCGACAATATAACCACAATAACCTATATAAAGGAAGCATGAAGAGCAAAATAAAAATTGACCGCATTTTTTGAAGATTTTTTTTTTTTCCTGGACAGAAAGTAACTTGGCATTTATTACTGTGCTGATAAGGGCGATCCCACTGTCAAACTATATAGGTATAGGGTGACTAAGGAAGAATATAACCAGAGGCGTAGCTACAGGGGAAGCGGCTGCTTTGGGGCCCTGACCCAGAAGGGGCCCATCCAGGAGGAGGAAGACTAAAAGACTTTGTCAGGGCCCCATCAACAGTATTACACAATGAAATTATATACAGTGGCAGTGTAGACAATGTAGAAAATGGATGGAACAGCTACAATTGATGATGTGGAAGCTGAAGCGTAATTGTAAAGAAAAGGGGTCTTGTGATCCAGTAGTGTTTACTATATTGCTAAGTCGCAAACCTATTACATGCAAGATATCTCAGAACCTGGAGAGCCTTCCTTTCTTATGCAGGTTACAGGTAGAATCCCTTGTTACCTCCTGCGATACCTGTTTTTTGGATTTTTTTCAGAGTAGACTGAATAAGTGCCTTAAACCTAGCACTATGAAAGTTCAAGTTTCTGCTGTTAGTGCCTTCATGGAAAACACACTGTCTGAGCTTTCCCAAATAAAACGGTTCCTCAAAGGAGCTATTAGACTCCATCTTTCTCATTATTCTACTGTGCTAGTTTGGTCTGTACTGATGGAAGTCCTATTTCAGCCTATATATATGTTTAAAGCTTCTTTCATACAGGTTTGCTTTTGTTTTGGCCATCGAGGCCAGGAGAGTAGGGAAAATTTTAAGCTTTTTCCTGCAAGTTGCCTTTGTTTTTGATCTTAAATGACAAGATCATTCTTAAACACTATCCAGTGTTTCTTCCCAAGGTTAAAGAACACAGTTTTCCCAATCTTGATGTCTGCAGATGTAGTTTGGCCTACTTGGAAGTTACAACATCTTTCAGAAAATTAGACCATCTCCATATTAAGTTATCAATATGCCAACAAGGGATCTGTGGCAAGCAAGGCCACCATACCTTGATAAATTTGGCCATTGAATTCTGTTTATATAAAAATGAAAGGCTACACCTAAAAATCTTAGCATGTTGCACTAGAGCTGTTTTAGCCTCCTGGGCGAAGGATGTATCGGCTTCTATAAAATTTGTTGCGCAACCACCTGGAAAAATCCAATTACTTTCTATAAACAATTTGGCTTTGTCTGTGGCAGACCCACCCTAATTGTTATTTTCTCTGTCAATGCTGTTGTGGTGGTGACAGGAAAAGATTAAATTATTCCCACTGGTAACTGGGTTTTGCAATGGCCTCCACAAAGGAACAGCGGTTTTTCCCACCCTTTTATTGTTTCCTATTACCAATTACAGGGAGTGCAGAATTATTAGGCAAATGAGTATTTTGACCACATCATCCTCTTTATGCATGTTGTCTTACTCCAAGCTGTATAGGCTCGAAAGCCTACTACCAATTAAGCATATTAGGTGATGTGCATCTCTGTAATGAGAAGGGGTGTGGTCTAATGACATCAACACCCTATATTAGGTGTGCATAATTATTAGGCAACTTCCTTTCCTTTGGCAAAATGGGTCAAAAGAAGGACTTGACAGGCTCAGAAAAGTCAAAAATAGTGAGATATCTTGCAGAGGGATGCAGCACTCTTAAAGTTGCAAAGCTTCTGAAGCGTGATCATCGAACAATCAAGCGTTTCATTCAAAATAGTCAACAGGGTCGCAAGAAGCGTGTGGAAAAACCAAGGCGCAAAATAACTGCCCATGAACTGAGAAAAGTCAAGCGTGCAGCTGCCAAGATGCCACTTGCCACCAGTTTGGCCATATTTCAGAGCTGCAACATCACTGGAGTGCCCAAAAGCACAAGGTGTGCAATACTCAGAGACATGGCCAAGGTAAGAAAGGCTGAAAGACGACCACCACTGAACAAGACACACAAGCTGAAACGTCAAGACTGGACCAAGAAATATCTCAAGACTGATTTTCTTAGGTTTTATGGACTGATGAAATGAGAGTGAGTCTTGATGGGCCAGATGGATGGGCCCATGGCTCGATTGGTAAAGGGCAGAGAGCTCCAGTCCGACTCAGACGCCAGCAAGGTGGAGGTGGAGTACTGGTTTGGGCTGGTATCATCAAAGATGAGCTTGTGGGGCCTTTTCGGGTTGAGGATGGAGTCAAGCTCAACTCCCAGTCCTACTGCCAGTTTCTGGAAGACACCTTCTTCAAGCAGTGGTACAGGAAGAAGTCTGCATCCTTCAAGAAAAACATGATTTTCATGCAGGACAATGCTCCATCACACGCGTCCAAGTACTCCACAGCGTGGCTGGCAAGAAAGGGTATAAAAGAAGAAAATCTAATGACATGGCCTCCTTGTTCACCTGATCTGAACCCCATTGAGAACCTGTGGTCCATCATCAAATGTGAGATTTACAAGGAGGGAAAACAGTACACCTCTCTGAACAGTGTCTGGGAGGCTGTGGTTGCTGCTGCACGCAATGTTGATGGTGAACAGATCAAAACACTGACAGAATCCATGGATGGCAGGCTTTTGAGTGTCCTTGCAAAGAAAGGTGGCTATATTGGTCACTGATTTGTTTTTGTTTTGTTTTTAAATGTCAGAAATGTATATTTGTGAATGTTGAGATGTTATATTGGTTTCACTGGTAAAAATAAATAATTGAAATGGGTATATATTTGTTTTTTGTTAAGTTGCCTAATAATTATGGACAGTAATAGTCACCTGCACACACAGATATCCCCCTAAAATAGCTAAAACTAAAAACAAACTAAAAACTACTTCCAAAAATATTCAGCTTTGATATTAATGAGTTTTTTGGGTTCATTGAGAACATGGTTGTTGTTCAATAATAAAATTAATCCTCAAAAATACAACTTGCCTAATAATTCTGCACTCCCTGTATTTTTTCTAGTATTATCCTAATTTATGCATCACTATTGGGTTCTATGCTACTAACTGAAATAGGTAAAGGGGAGGGGCCATTAGCCTTGTGCTACCACATTTGTTTCCTGTCTCTAGAAGGTGGGAAGACCCTCCTGTCAGTCCTGTTGTTAAAGCTATTGGAAAAACCCAATTACCGGTAAGAGAAATTTCTTCTTTTCATTCGCCTCACTTAAGGCCTCATGCACACGACTGTATTTTTGTGCTGCATTTCAGATCAGATGTGGATCCATTCATTTCAACGGGGCCTCAAAAATGTGGACAGCACACCGTGCGCTGCCCGTATCCAAAAGTCTGTGCCGCAGTCCCGCAAAAAAAAAAAAGAGATCATGTCCTGTAGTTGTCTGTTTTGCATTCAAGGATTGGACCTTTCTACAGAAAGTAGAAGGAAAATGGAGGCATGCACGTGGCCAGTATCCGTGTTTTGCTTATCCGTGGTTTGTAGACCTCAAAACACAGATGGTCATGTTCATGAGGTCTAAAAATAATATGACTGGTGGGACTTTATTGTATACTGTACATTTATATGAGAAGTTTTTCGTGGAAGTTTGTTACTTTTAATAGTCCGAGCCAGCTCCACCAGGCATTTTTTATCTCTGCTGATTTTACATGTGTTTTTCACAGTTTATTGCTTCGATCCGCTGATGCATTCTAGTCGCAATTCAAACTTCCGGCATAGACTGGGGCTACGTGTGCGTCTGCAGCCAGTGACTGGCACTAGCGCTGGCATGATATGTACTGGACGAACTAGAGAACGGCGCTGGAATCAGTGGAGAAAAGGGGTGTGACTTTTTTGTTGCAACATTTATGTCTGCTGCACCAGTTTTTTATTGATTTCCATCATCCCTTTTTAAACATCATGGGCCAGATTTATCATTGGCTCAGGTCAGAATAATGGAGTGAAAAAGTCCCAAACGCTAAAACTGCGCACAAATTAGCGACTTTTTTCTGCTCTGCACTATGCTCGCCAGTTTTCTGAAAGTGGGCGTGTTTTCTTATGTAAATTAATCTCTAGACATATTTACTATTGGGACTATTTAAAAAGTCGCAAAAAAGTTGCAATTTCACTCCAGTGAGGACCATGCTTATCCAATGACACTTTTTAATAGAACATGCGACTTTTTCATAAAAAAAGTGCGACTTTTTCGTAAAGATGTGCGACTTTTGTAAAGCTGCTTACTGACGGATAAACTGCTACCGTCAAACCACATTTATTACAGTCTTAAAGGGCCGATCATAAATCTGACTTGGCTAAAACTGACTTTAGCCATATGTTAAAGTGGAGTGAGCTGTCAGAGTAATGATAAATCTGGCCCCTTGAGTTGGATACATTTTGAAATGTCAGACAAGTTTCAAGCAACACCAATATTGTCACACCCAAACTTTGGAAAGATGTCTATGTAATCTGATAAAACTAGATGTTGGTGGAGCAGCAAGTTTCACATAAACTCTTCATATTTCTACATATTTTAATATATTGACTTTGAAATAAAAGCTTCCTGTGTTAGACAGTGTTTGTTTTCAGAGGAAGGACAGCATTGTTATTTTTCTGAAGAACTCATGTGATGTTAAGAAGGGAGGGCAAACGCGGCTTACAGAAAAATATTCATTTTGATGTAACTTTAGACTTATATACTGTAGTATTGCAAATCAGATATTTGCTTTTTATTGGGAGGGTGCTACCACACTGTTATTTGGTCTGGGCAAGGCTGTAGTCATCACGGTCACAGAGGGTGCAATTGCGACCGGTCCCAGCATGGGTGAGGGGGAGGTTTGTGCTGCACTCACATGTAACATGACCCGGCACTATCACTGTAGTTCACGCCGGACCCCCGTCAGAGCGCTCATCCCCGCAGTGTTCCATCCACTTGGTCTGGCATGTATCAGGCCCCAGCACTGGCCTACTAGTAGTATTCACAAACTAAGTGGTGGGTGGGTGGATATGGCCTGATTAACATTGGTCAGGCTCTGCCCACCCACTTCATAAGTAAATACTACTAGTAGTCCAGCGCTGGGGCCTGATAGGTGCCAGACTGAGTGGATGGAACACTGATGAGCACTTTGACGAGGGCCCGACATGAAGTTACCGTGACAGTGTCGGGCCCCAATACATGAGAGTGAAGACTGGGGGAAAACTACTGTGGTCTCTATAAGGAGATTACTGGGGGCAGAGGAAGGACATTACTGGTGCAACTATAGGGATATTACTGGGGCACTGTGGGTACTTTACCAGAGACACAATTGGGGGCATTAGAGGGGTTATCCAAAGTCTAAAACATGCCCCTCATATAGATTATAATTACCTCGCTCCCCGATACCCACGTCGCTCCTGAACCCCACACAGCCGCAGCTCCCCGGTACCCCCACACAGCCGCAGCTCCCCGGGGAGCGAGGTAAGTATAATCTATATGGGGGGGCAGGTTTTAAACTTTGGATAAACCCTTTAATATTACTAGAGGTAATGGGAGATATGAGTACAGGGAGCATTATTATTACTGGGGCACCTCAGGGGTTATTTTTTTTATTACCAGGGTGCATTTTTAATACTGAGTCACTATGGAGTCATTATAATTACTGGTGGCACTATATAGGCATTATTATTTTTGGAGAATATAGCAGGCACTATAGTTTTTTTTTTTACTGGGAGGTATTACTATTACTGAAGGCACTGTCAAGGTCATGGGGGGCTTTGATAGCTGGGGGTGCAGATGGATTGCTGGTGTACGTGCTGGGGGAGGGCAGGTAGTGCTGGACACAGAGGGTGATGTGATGGAGGGTTTGGAAGTGAGTTATATGGTACATTGAGGGTGGGCCCTTTAATTTACCTTCCTACATAAGCGATCAGCTGGCTTGAGCAACCAATAGCTGTTGGGGCTTTGGAAAGGCAGGGGAAGAGCGTTTTGAAGAGGGACGAGATCCGCCATTATTGTTCCATGCTTGCTTCATCAGCACAGTCAGAAGCACATCCAGTAGGTAATTCATTTAAATTTAATCAATTTCATTACATGAATTTCATTTGGATAAGGAACATTAAAACAGGTCATTTATAATTAATAAATTGTGGGCATAATTTATAGGGGTTGGGAAGTCCACACATTAGGTAGATGCTGCAGGTTTGTGTAGTGATCAGCGGCAGCGTACTACAACGCATTCAAACATATTATGGGCGGATCCAGAGTTTGCCCTAGGGCCCATAGAACTCTAAGTTCGCCACTGGCTTTGTAGTAAAACAAAAAAAAAAACAGACTTGTGCTGCATTTTTTTTTGTGGCATATTAGTTGCATTTTTTACTTTTTTTTTATACAGCAAAGTATGTACCTCCTCTGATGTCAATATGGAAAAAAAAAAGGCGTGGAAAAAATGTATCGTTATTTAAAACGCCATAGAAAAAATGCAACACAGTCCATTTTTGATGGGGTTCGGGTATGTTATTAGATAAAGGTCTACTTTCCAGACCTAAACCTGCTTATATGGACAACTTCTCAAGGAAATGCGGTTTATACATGTGTCTTCCCTGCAGTGAAGTCATTAGAGAAGAATTCCCTCTGAGATCATGCACCTAACATGACAAGTTCTAGAAGACGCCTCATATAGCCCTCTGATTTTTGTTGTCTGTTCTGAACAGGAGAATTCGGAAAGTGGGCATGTGTGACCACAGCTACTGGACACATTAGGGGGATGTTCTGAGATGGAATCAAAAGAACACCGGGGGGGCGTGATAACAGTATGTACCAACAATTTCTACACACAGGATTTTTTTTATTTTTATAATTGTATATTTATTATTAAGTAAACAAAGATGAAAATAAACTTTTACAGTAGAATAATGCACAGAAGTACAAAGTAAGGGTGATACACTAAATACATCACTTACATATTGAATGGGCATATGTAACACTTAATAATAGTCAGTGATGAAGAATGGAAGACCGGTGAACCAGCTGGTGTTGGTGCAGAAGGAGATACGTAGAAATATCCTGGATAAGATCCTGGACTTGGGTGGGAGGGTCTCGATTTCTACGATCTACGCAGATATCAGGAAGGAAGATGGAACTAGAGATGGGAATAAATGTTTTGGAAAATGGGCGGAGCAACTGGGTGATGGTGACATTGAACCAAAGATAGTGAAAGGGTGGGAGGTAGTGAGGAGGCATATAATTAATGAGTCCTGGAGGGACACTCAGGTTCGGCTTATGCATAGAGCTATCTATGGTTTTAATATTCCCCCTCATCCAGCTAAACCAGACAGGATTACAAGTTGCCCGAAGTGTGGGATAGGGTTCCCCGATTTATTCCATGGGATCTGGACCTGCCCAAAAAGTAAAAGGTTATGGGAGGAAGTGGGAAATTTGGTTCGGGGGATCTGGGGAAGGGAGTTTCCGTTGTCAGCTAAATTGTATTTATTCCACTACGAGGAGGGAGAGGTAGGACAGGGTGGGGTACCCCGCTTGTTCCATACGATATGTATGGTAGTGAAGCGTAGTCTCCTGCAACAATGGCTTCTAGACGATACCCCAGGGTTACAGGCTATAATTGAGCAGCTAAAGCATGTTTTTCATATAGATGGAAACCGTTTATTGAGCATTGTATGTCAAATACGGAGATACAGCTGATCATGAAGCCGTTCACACTCACGGAATGGTACCTGGTGAGTCAATTGAAAGGGACACTTGGTCGTCTGCTGCTCAGACTGGCCAGCTCCTCTTGATTCTATGCAAATGTATTGATTGTGTATGCTACTATACATTGATTGTGAATTATGACCGCTCTGTACTAAGGAAAACATATTGCCCTATGTTTGTGATTGTACTGTCTGTGGCACTTGCAGTGCCTTACTTTGTTTTTGTTTTTTGTGTGTTAAAATAATAAAGAATTATAAAAAAAAAAAAGAATGGAAGACCAATCAAAAATAAAGCAATAACATGGACTAACGGAGACCGTATCTATCTGAAATCGGTCTGAGCAAGGACTACTATGCAATGTATCTTAAACAACACAAAAAAAAATAAAACATCAGGTAGGAGCGGGAGAGCCTTAAAGACCCAAAAGCCCGGAGCTTCTCAGCCAATAATGCCTAACCCAACAAGTAACCAACAGACAAGACAAAAGACATAGACAAAGACATAAAGGGGGAGGGAGGGGGAAGGGAACATTCCTTTCGCATGAGTTCGTCAAGGTTGTCTAGTGACCCAGTAATTATCCCATATGTCCCATATGGCGTTGAAGCGTGCCATTTTGTCCTGAAACATAGCAGTGGAGTACTCCATTGTTCAGACCTCCATCACCCTAGCATATAAATCAGAGACCCGTGGTGGTTCGGGGCTTTTCCAAGCTCTGGAGACTAGACAACGAGCTGCTGTTAGTATCCGTAGCAATAGCTTGAGTGCATGTTTTTGTCACAACCAGACAGCTGAGAGGCTCTGACAGGTGCTTTCCAGATCCTCCTCCTTGAGTTTCTTTGTTTTGGTTTAGTTCCTCATCTCGTTAGTCTATCTCAGCTGTCATGCAGTTGGACTGATTGCTTCCCTTTAAGTTCCTCCCCATAATGCAGTAGTGTGCGGCTTATACAACTTCCTGGAGTGTGTGTTCATGCTGTTTCTATTTCTCAGTCCTCTGCAAGATAAGTGCTGTTCCTTTATTTGTGATTTTCTGTCTGCTGGATTTTCAGGTGACCCTGACTCCCTCCGTGTCTAGTGTAGGGAGCCGGTGGTCGTGTCCCCTCACTATTGTAGGGTCTTCAGGTATTAGATAGCCGAGGTACGTGGATATGCGCCCATCCATCTTTGGGGTGTTCGCATAGGCTGAGCAATTAGGGAGAGTGGCAGGTCTCATGTAGGGGTCTCCCTTTTGTTCCTTAGTTGTGGATCCAGTGAGTCATTAATTGTATTGCATTGTCTTGTTTCCTGTACACCATCCGTGACATTATAAGCCGCCAAAACCGTCTCAAGCATGGATCCGGTTTCACTTTTGGCTGAGCGCTTCCAGGGTCTTTCATTGGAGGTAGCTGATCTCCGTAAGACTTTTTCTCAGTTTCAAGTGACCGGTTCAGCTTGCGTTCATGGAGTTTGTTCTGAGCCTAAAATCTCGCTCCCGGATACGTTCTCCGGGGGTAGTGAGTATTTTGTGCGTTTTAGAGAGGCTTGCAAACTCCATTTTCGCCTTCTTCCCCATTCCTCTGGTGATGAAGAACGGAGGGTCGGGATCATTATATCGCTGCTCAGGGGTAACGCTCAATCCTGGGCCTTTTCGCTGCCGGAGGGGGCACGGCCCCTCCGTTCAGTGGATGAATTCTTTTTAGCCCTGGGTCCGATATATGATGATCCGGATCGTATTGCTCTGGCTGAGTCTAGACTACGTCTGTTATGCCAGGGTAAACAATCCGCAGAGATATACTGCTCAGAATTTCGGAGATGGGCAGCTGATACTGGTTGGAATGATGCTGCACTCCGAAGTCAATTTTGCCATGGTCTTTCAGAGGGATTGAAAGATGCATTTGCCTTTCATGAGAGACCTACCTCCTTGGATTCTGCTATGTCTCAGGCCGTTCGTATTGACAGGCGTCTTAGAGAGAGAGGAGAGATCTCTCCTTCCTGTCATACTCAGTCCCGGCACAGTGCAGCGATCTCTTTCTGTGCGCAGGGGTCTCAGTCGCTGTCAGCCCCTTCTGAGCAGGAGCCCATGCAGCTGGGGTTGATTGCCTCTGACAATAGAAGATTCAGCCCGCATGGGAGGGTTTGTTTTTGTTGTGGAGGTATAAATCATTTGGCAAATGTTTGTCCTTCTAGGAGATTCAGGCAGTCTTCTGGTAGTAATAAAGAAACAAAAAGGAAAAAATCTTTTAAAAATGTTCCGTCGGTTACTATTGGCAGGGTTGAGGCGGAAATTGAAGGTTTTCCGTTTGCTTGTAGTTCCCGTTTTGTCCTGCCTGCTAGGGTGGCGCTAGAGAGCAAGAGCATTTTTTGTGAGATTTTTGTGGATAGTGGAGCAGCTGTCAATCTCATTGATAATCAATTTGCAATAACTCATGGTTTCCAGGTATGCACTTTGGGAAAGGATATTCCTGTTTTTGCTATTGATTCCGCTCCACTTTCTCAGAAATCATTAAAGGGCATAGTTCACAATATTCGTTTAATTGTGAGTGATGCTCATGTTGAGGATGTGTCATGTTTCGTCCTTAGCGGTTTGCCTACTCCTCTAGTGTTGGGGCTACCCTGGCTCACTAAACATAACCCCACCATTGATTGGCAAGCGAGGCAAATAAATGGTTGGAGTGACTTTTGCAGAGAGAATTGCCTCATGACATCTGTTTCTGAGGTTTCTACTAAGACTGTACCACCTTTCCTCTCTGAATTTTCGGATGTCTTCTCTGAGAGTGGAGTTCAGGATTTGCCCCCGCACAGGGAGTACGATTGCCCTATTAATCTCATCCCAGGCGCCAAGCTGCCTAAATCTCGTTTATACAATCTTTCCCAACCTGAGAGGGTCGCTATGCGTGCTTATATCTCTGAGAGTCTGAGAAAAGGACACATACGACCCTCGAAGTCACCTGTTGCCGCTGGTTTTTTCTTTGTTAAGAAAAAAGATGGTTCTTTAAGACCTTGTCTGGATTTCAGGGAGCTGACCAGTATCACTATTCGTGACCCTTATCCGCTTCCTCTGATCCCGGACCTGTTTAACCAGGTTGTTGGGGCTAAAGTCTTTTCCAAATTAGACCTAAGAGGGGCATACAACCTGGTCAGGGTCAGAGAAGGAGACGAATGGAAGACGGCTTTCAATACCCCTGAGGGCCATTTTGAGAATTTGGTTATGCCTTTTGGTTTGATGAATGCCCCAGCCGTTTTTCAGCATTTCGTGAACAGCATTTTTTCTCATTTAATGGGAAAATTTGTATTAGTGTATTTGGATGACATTTTGATTTTTTCTCCTGATTTCAAGACTCATAAGGAACACTTACGTCAGGTCTTGCTCATCCTGCGGGAGAATAAATTATACGCGAAACTGGAAAAATGTGTGTTTGCGGTTCCAGAAATTCAATTTCTGGGGTTTCTTCTCTCCGCTTCTGGTTTTCGCATGGACCCCGAGAAGGTCCGCGCTGTGCTTGAGTGGGAGCTTCCTGAGAATCAGAAGGCGCTGATGCGTTTTTTGGGCTTTGCCAATTATTACAGGAAATTTATTTTGAATTATTCCTCTGTTGTTAAACCACTCACTGATATGACCAGAAAGGGGGTAGATTTTTCTTCCTGGTCGGTAGAGGTGCGTAAGGCCTTTTCTAATATCAAGGAGAGTTTTGCTTCCGCTCCCATCCTGGTACAACCTGATATTTCGTTACCCTTCATAGTTGAGGTTGATGCTTCTGAGGTAGGGGTGGGTGCGGTCTTGTCTCAGGGTTCCTCTACTGCCAAATGGCAACCATGTGCCTTTTTCTCAAAGAAACTCTCCTCCGCGGAGAGAAATTATGATGTGGGAGATAGGGAATTGTTGGCCATCAAGTTGGCTTTTGAGGAATGGCGCCATTGGCTAGAGGGAGCCAGACACCCTATTACCGTGTTTACTGACCATAAAAATCTGGCCTACTTGGAGTCAGCCAAGCGTCTGAACCCGAGACAGGCCAGATGGTCTTTGTTCTTTTCAAGGTTTAATTTTGTTGTTACGTTCCGCCCTGGGGTTAAGAATGTGAAGGCAGATGCCCTGTCACGTTGTTTTCCGGGAGGTGGGAATTTTGAAGACCCGGGTCCCATTTTGGCTGAAGGTGTGGTGGTCTCTGCTCTTTTTCCTGAATTGGAGGCAGAGGTGCAGGCAGCCCAGTCAGAGGCTCCTGATCTTTGTCCTCCTGGGAGGTTGTTTGTGCCTCTCGCTTTGAGACACAAGATTTTTAAGGAACACCACGATACGGTCCTTGCTGGGCACCCGGGGGCAAGAGCCACACTGGATCTCATCGCTCGGAGATTCTGGTGGCCTGCGCTTCGTAAGTCGGTTGAGGGTTTTGTGGCAGCTTGCGAGACTTGCGCTCGTGCCAAAGTCCCTCATTCACGGCCATCAGGTCCTCTCCTTCCCTTACCCATTCCTTCCCGTCCTTGGACACATCTGTCCATGGACTTCATAACTGACTTGCCTCATTCCTCGGGGAAGACTGTGATTCTGGTGGTGGTGGACCGTTTTAGCAAAATGGTGCATTTCGTCCCTTTTCCTGGTTTGCCCAATGCTAAGACGCTGGCGCAGGCATTTATTGACCACATTGTCAAATTGCATGGTATTCCTTCAGACATAGTCTCTGATAGGGGCACGCAGTTTGTTTCCAGATTCTGGAAGGCTTTCTGTTCTCGCTTGGGGGTTCGGTTGTCATTCTCTTCTGCTTTCCACCCGCAGTCGAATGGCCAGACAGAGAGCGTCAATCAGAATCTGGAGACATATCTGTGCTGTTTTGTGGCGGAGAATCAGGAGGATTGGTGTTCTTTTTTGTCTTTTGCTGAGTTTGCTTTAAATAACCGTCGTCAGGAGTCCTCTGATAAGTCACCATTTTTTGGTGCATATGGGTTTCATCCGCAGTTTGGGACTTTCTCGGGAGAGGGGTCTTCTGGTTTACCTGATGAGGACAGATTCTCCTCGTCTTTGTCATCTATTTGGCAAAAGATTCAGGATAATCTAAAGAGCATGAGTGAGAGATATAAGCGTGTGGCAGATAAGAGACGTGTGCCTGGTCCGGACCTGAATGTTGGTGATCTGGTGTGGTTGTCTACCAAGAATATCAAATTGAAGGTTCCCTCCTGGAAGTTGGGTCCTAGGTTTATTGGGCCTTACAAGATCCTGTCTGTCATCAATCCTGTTGCCTACCGTCTTGATCTTCCTCAGACTTGGAAGATCCATAATGTTTTTCATAAGTCCTTATTGAAACCTTATGTTCAACCTATTGTACCCTCACCTTTGCCTCCTCCTCCGATTATGGTTGATGGAAATCTTGAATTTCAGGTCTCTAGAATTGTGGATTCTCGTCTTGTCCACGGTTCCCTCCAGTACCTCGTTCATTGGGAGGGTTATGGTCCTGAGGAGAGGATGTGGGTCCCAGTGACGGACATTAAGGCCACTCGTCTCATCAGGGCTTTCCATAGGTCCCATCCTGAGAAGGTGGGCCCTGAGTGTCCGGAGTCCACTCGTAGATGGAGGGGTACTGTCACAACCAGACAGCTGAGAGGCTCTGACAGGAGCTTTCCAGATCCTCCTCCTTGAGTTTCTTAGTTTTGGTTTAGTTCCTCATCTCGTTAGTCTATCTCAGCTGTCATGCAGTTGGACTGATTGCTTCCCTTTAAGTTCCTCCCCATAATGCAGTAGTGTGCGGCTTATAAAACTTCCTGGAGTGTGTGTGCATGCTGTTTCTATTTCTCAGTCCTCTGCAAGATAAGTGCTGTTCCTTTATTTGTGATTTTCTGTCTGCTGGATTTTCAGTTGACCCTGACTCCCTCCGTGTCTAGTGTAGGGAGCCGGTGGTCGTGTCCCCTCACTATTGTAGGGTCTTCAGGTATTAGATAGCCGAGGTACGTGGATATGCGCCCATCCACCTTTGGGGTGTTCGCATAGGCTGAGCAATTAGGGAGAGTGGCAGGTCTCATGTAGGGGTCTCCCTTTTGTTCCTTAGTTGTGGATCCAGTGAGTCATTAATTGTATTGCATTGTCTTGTTTCCTGTACACCATCCGTGACAGTTTTTTAACTTGTATGTGGACCACATTGAGGAGGAAGTACATAGGATCTGGTCGGATTTCAAATCCAAAGACATCACACAGGAGGGCGCCTACTCCGATCCAGTAGGGGCATATCTTGGGACAGTCCCAAAAAATGTGAGGCAACGTACCCCTATGTAAGCCACATCTCCAACAATCTCCCGGGACTACTGGATTCATTCTATGGAGGAGGTCAAGAGTGTGATACCAGTACATTAAGATTTTATATTGGTTCTCCTTATGAAGTAACGACAGAGATGATTTCGCTGCCCTCCTCCATATAAGGTGCCAGAGTGAGTCCGGCAAGGCCCTCCCCAGATATTCCTCCCACCGCACCATATAGGAATGCCTTTGGACCCGATCAGGGAAGGGAGTCAGCAATATGGAGTAAATCTCAGAAATCAGACCTTTCGCATGTATCCCTTCCCTGCAAAGGCGTTCAAAGGGAGTCGGAAGGGAAACTGTAACCCCTGAAAAAATGGACTTGGCGAAGTGTCTAATCTGGATATAAAAGAAGTTGGTGGAGGGGGGGAGATCATATTTGGCCTGTAGGGTAGGAAATGGCAGAAGGACCCAAGTGAAGGGGTCCACAATATCAGCAAACCGAAACACCCCCCGCTGAAACCATGGTCTCGTTGTGGACGTGATAAGACTAGCGGGGGGCGGAGCTAGCGCCTGATCCGTTCGGTCGCATGCAGCAGTAGCTCCGGTCATTATATCGCCCTAACAGCTTGGTTTTTCAGCCTGTCGGATTCAAGATGGTCAAGATAGGAGGCTCTAAAGCAGCCGACTCCTCTAACCAGCACAAATCCTCATCAAATGAAGGAGAGATGGATAAATTCCTCAAGAAAGCAGCCTCTGCATATGTTGCCAGAGAAACCAAGATGGCGCCGACCTCGCAGCACGCCGCTGCACATAAACTGACGGAATCCTCAGGTGCTTCTCATAGAGGTGAGGAAGATGTAGACTTCCTACCCATCTCCCGCACGTACCTCAGGGATGCCCTCACTTCCTCGCTGGCAGCGGCGCTGGAGCCCCTGAGTTCTGACCTCCTGGTCATAGAACAAGATGTCCGACACATAGGACGCCGTGTTGAATCATTGGAGGAGTCACAGACAGTGATTATCCAGCATCAGAGCGCTGTGCAGCATTCCCTCCACAAGATTCAGGCTAATATCAATTCTTTATATGAGGCGGTGGAAGACCAGGAGAATCGTGGGAGGCGGAACAATTTGCGTTTCAGGGGTGTTCCAGAAACTGTCGCCCCTGGGGACATTCCCAACACTATTGTCCAGATCTGTCTCTCCCTCCTGGGCCCTGATTCGGCGCATGAAGTGCTTCTGGAAAGAGCACACAGGGCCTTAAAGCCTAAACCTGCTCCCACGGCACCTCCTAGGGACATCATATGTAAGTTCCTGCATTTTCAAGTTAAGGAGGCAATCATAAGTAAAGCAAGAGAGGCAAGAACAGTCATATGGGATGATCATGACATCCTGATATTTCAAGATTTAGCACAGTCTACTTTAAAAAAGAGATGCTCCTTAAAGCCTCTTACCGAATGGCTCAGATCAAGAAATACTCCTTATAGGTGGTCGTTTCCGTTTGGCCTTTCATTCACACATGAGGGCCGCGGGATCAGCATTTCTTCATTCCAAGATCTGAACCAGGCCTATACCCTCCTGGGGATTAAGCCCCTAGACATACAGAACTGGGATCCTGTCCAAGATCTGACTGATCTTCCAACCCATCTTCTCCTGGAACCCTGGGAAAAACAACAGACCCCTAAACCACAAAGGGGCAGAAGAGGAATCTCTTAATCGACGCCAAGAAGACTAGCCCTGGGAGAACAAGAGGACCCCATATAGCGTGATCCTTACCATATGGACTGCATCTCCTTTGCTCTCCCTATTGTCTTCTACAATCTCTCCTTATGCCGCAGCCTCTCTCCCTGCTTCATCTCTCTTTGATGTCTCCTGTTGGATCCTGTCTTGGATCCCATCTTTCACTATGGGTGATACAACATTTCACTGTGTAACCTCCCCACTCATCTATCTCTCTACTTAATTTTCTTTCCTCTCTCTCTACTCAAACCCTACCCACACTCTCTGGCTTTCAGAAATGCCTACCTTTAAGCCAGTGCATTTACTGTTTTGTTGTAATGTTTTCTTTAATTATGTTCTGGTTCCTAGACATGATTGGTCCAGCAGCAGGCAAATATACCATACTCCAGGAAAATTGCTAGATGCTTCTCTACTTCGAGGCGGTGTTCCTCCTCCACGGTTGTCAGTTATACATACCTGTAAGGTGAGAATATTGCTTATCCCCCTCTCCCTCTCTCAATATGATCCAACATGAACAATCTCAGAATTGTTTCCTATAATGTTAAGGGAATGAGATCCCCTTCCAAAAGAAGTCAAATTTTCTCCCAACTACATAAGGAGAAATGTTCCATTGCCTTTTTACAAGAAACCCACTTTAAACAGGGTAACTTCCCTAACCTTACTTTCTCCAAATTCCCTGACTGGTATCACTGTGGAGCTGGGGGCGCCGCCTCGAGAGGTGTTAGTATTGGTTTTAGCAGGGGTTTGGCCTTCCAATACAAGGCCCACACACAGGACCCAGAGGCTAGATTCCTTATCCTTAAAGGCCTCATAGGGCAATCCCTATACACGTTTGTAAACCTGTATGCTCCAAACTCGAACCAAACTTCTTGGTTATCCTCTCTCTTTAAATTTATAGAGACACATAGAGAAGGGTTATTAATAATAGCAGGAGATTTTAATTTGCCCCTTAACCCTCTCATTGATACCTCTAAGCAGAAGTCTTCTATTCCCTCTAGAGCCCTTAAATCGCTTCAGTCCGCTCTCTATAATCTAGGGGTGTTAGACACCTGGCGTTGTATTGTCACGAGGGTGTCAAGAGCCACGCCTGACTCCGTTATACCCGGGGTCAGGAAGTCGCAGCGGGTGGCTGCGCGCTCTATGTAGAAAGATTGTGCTGGTTCTTTATGGTAGCTTTCTGGGTTTGCCTTGCAACCCTTTTTGGCTCACTCAGGGATCCGTAGCTCCTTCTCCTCAGCTGTTTCTTGTCCAGCACTCCCAACCTCCTTATATTCCCCTCTCCCACTTCTCTAGAGCTTCCTGCCTGGACTTCTATACTGACCCACTGGAGCTGTGTAGCTGTGTTCCCTGGTTGTTGTTCCAGAACGTTACCCTCCTGATCCCTGTTGGGCCTTCGTGGTCTGCTGTTGTCGCCCACCTGGGATTATATGTTTGTCTGTATTGTCTGTCCTCTCCTTGGTGTTTTCCTCTTAGTGTCAGTGGTGCGGACTAGTGATCCCACCGCCCCGTTCACTACATAGGGCTCATCTTAGGGAAAGCCAGGGTTTAGGCACGTGATCGGCGTACGGGTGAGGAACCCGTCTAGGGACATCAGGGCAGTCAGTTGCCAGCCGCAAGGTGAGTCAGGAGTCACCACCTTTCCCTCTCCCTTGGACAGGGCCTTCCCATTTCCCTCCCTTTGCGTGACGCCGGTCATTACATTATATCTGGCCCTTATTTTGTGTAGGTAAAAAATTTTTAAATTAAAATTAAAAAAAACCTTTTCTTTCTACCTACTTAGAATCCAGTATGGATCCAATTGCTGCTTTGTCAAAGCAACTTCAAGGCCTGTCTTTGGAGGTGGCAGGATTGAAGGCGTCGGTCCTCCAGCAACAGCAGCAATTACAAGAGACCGCAAGCCCAGCGGTTGCTACAGGTAACCAGGTTGTTGCGGAACCCAAGGTTGTTCTTCCTGACAGATTTTCTGGGGGAAGGGACAAATTTGTGACGTTCCGTGAGGCCTGTAAATTATATTTTAAGCTGCGCCCTTACTCCTCTGGTAATGAAGAACAGCGGGTGGGGGTTGTTATTTCCCTGCTGCAGGGGGACCCGCAATCCTGGGTGTTCTCTTTACCGGCTGATTCCCAGGCTCTCCGGTCAGTGGATGAATTTTTTGGGGCCTTGGGTCTCATATATGACGACCCTGACCGAGTCGCACTGGCTGAATCAAAATTACGGAGACTCCTACAGGGAGAGCGGCCAGTAGAGGAGTATTGCTCAGAGTTTCGTAGGTGGGCTACGGATACCCAGTGGAATGACCCGGCTCTCAGGAGTCAGTTCTGCTCTGGGTTATCCGAAAGGATTAAGGATGCGCTTGCGCTGTATGAGACTCCCTTTTCCCTTGATGCGGTTATGTCCCTTGCTATCAGAATAGATAGACGTCTTAGGGACAGATTGAAAAAAACAGAGCAATTGGTAACCCCTCCCAAGCAGCAGTTAGTCTGTATGGACTTAGACGAGCCTATGCAGCTAGGAGGAACTACTCGTCAGGTCCATCCTCCTGAGGCTCGCCATAGGCGTGGGGTTTGTTTTTTCTGTGGGGAGAGGGGTCATTTTATTAATGTCTGTCCTTCCTTCCTCAAAAACAAAAGACCGTCGGAAAACTACTAACCCCAGGCTGTGTGGAGGATGTCAGCCGGGGGTATACGTTTCCTCCATACGAACATCGCAATTTGTGTTGCCAGCGGTTGTTGTTTTTGGCGTTAAGATGGAGACTATTTCTTTTTTTCTAGACAGTGGAGCAGGAGTAAATTTGATAGATGCCCATTTTGCCCACACTATGGGTTTGTCTCTCTGTACGCTACAGAGACCTATTCCCATATTTGCTATTGATTCTGCTCCTCTGTCTCAGAGAAACCTCACTCACATTGTCCAAAACTTACACCTTCGGGTAGGGGACCACCATAACGAGTTGCTTTCATGTTATGTTCTGGAGGGGCTTCCCTGGTTGGTAGCGCACAATCTAGTGGTGGATTGGCAGGCCAGGGAGATATTGGAGTGGAGTGAGCATTGCAGAGAAAATTGCTTAAATAGCAATTGCTTAGTCGCCTCCATAGCTACCCTACCTACATTTGTTTCGGACTTTGAGGACGTTTTTTCTGAAAAGGGTTGTCAGAAGTTACCACCTCACCGTCCTTTATGATTGCCCGGTTAACCTGATTCCCGGTGCAAAATTACCCAAGACCAGGTTATATAATTTTTCGGGTCCGGAGAGACAAGCCATGAAAGACTATATCTCCGAGAGCTTGGCTAAGGGACACATCACACCCTCTTCTTCACCCGTGGCTGCAGGGTTTTTCTTCGTTAAAAAGAAAGATGGGGGCCTGCGTCCTTGCCTAGATTTTCGCGAATTAAACCGGATAACCATCCAAGACCCATACCCTCTTCCTCTCATTCCTGACCTGTTTAATCAGATTGCGGGTGCTAGGTGGTTCTCCAAACTTGATCTTAGGGGGGCCTACAATCTGATTCGTATTAAGGAAGGGGATGAGTGGAAGACAGCTTTTAACACCCCTGAGGGGCATTATGAAAATCTAGTCATGCCTTTCGGTCTGACCAATGCTCCTGCTGTCTTCCAACATTTCGTTAATGACATTTTTAGTCATCTTATCGGCAGGTTTGTGGAGATATATACCTAGATGATATTTTAATTTATTCGTCTGATCTGAAGACACATGAGGTGCATGTCAGACAGGTACTGCAGGTCCTACGGACGAATAAATTATATGCTAAAATTGAAAAGTGTGTCTTCGCCGTTCAGGAAATACAGTTCCTATTTTATTTATTATCTGCTTCAGGTTTCCGTATGGATCCTAGGAAGGTCCAGGCAATTTTAGATTGGGATCTTCCTGAGAACCTCAAAGCACTGCAACAGTTCTTAGGCTTCGCAAATTTCTATAGAAAATTCATTAAAAATTATTCAGTGATTGTAAAACCCCTTACTGACATGACTAGGAAGGGGACAGATTTTTCTAAATGGTCTGACGCCGCTAAAATAGCTTTTTCCTCTCTAAAAGAGAGGTTTACCTCGGCACCTGTACTAATCCAACCTGATGTCTCCAAGCCTTTTATTGTTGAAGTCGATGCGTCAGAGGTGGGAGTGGGGACAGTGCTGTCTCAGGGTCCGTCTCCTGGCAAATGGCGTCCTTGTGCTTTCTTTTCTAAAAAACTATCTGCAGCAGAAAAGAACTATGATATTGGCCATAGGGAACTATTAGCTAATAAACTAGCGTTTGAAGAATGGCGTCACTTTTTAGAGGGGGCAATCCACCCCGTCACTGTGATTACGGACCACAAAAACTTTCTGTACCTTGAATCAGCTAAGTGTCTCACCCCTAGACAAGCTAGGTGGTCGCTATTTTTTACCAGGTTTAACTTTGTTATTACTTATCGTCCTGGGGCAAAAAATACCAAGGCAGATGCATTATCTCGTTGTTTCCCTGGAGGGGGTAATGTGAGTGATCCGGTACCCATTCTACAAAGAGGAGTGGTTGTCTCTGCGGTACACTCTGTTCTGGAGGGGAAGGTGTTAGAGGCCCAGGGGGACGCCCCGGTCTCTTGCCCCTCAGAGAAATTGTTTGTACCGTTGAACCTGCGTCTCGAATTATTAAAGGAACATCATAATTCGGCACTTGCTGGGCACCCGGGTAGTAAAGCAACCTTGGAGCTATTGTTTTGTCGTTTTTGGTGGCCAAGGTTGCGTCAGGATGTAATGGATTTTGTGTCTTCTTGTTCTACTTGTGCGTGTGCCAAAGTCTCTCATACACGTCCTGCAGGGTCTTTATTGCCACTTGTCATTCCCAATAGGCCATGGACACATCTGTCAATGGATTTTATCACTGACTTACCTTTGTCTGCGGGTAAAACAGTTATCTTGGTAGTAGTGGACAGGTTTAGCAAAATGGTACACTTCATTGCGTTACCCGCACTACCTAATGCTAAGACTATTGCTCAGGTATTCATCAGTGAAATCGTGAAGCTTCACGGGGTCCCTTCCGATGTTGTTTCGGATCGGGGAACCCAGTTTATTTCAAAATTTTGGAAAGCTTTTTGTTCCCGTTTGGGGGTACACTTGCCCTTTTCCTCAGCTTTCCATCCTCAGTCGAATGGACAGACTGAGCGTACCAACCAAAACCTTGAGACATATCTATGATGTTTTGTGTCTGAAAACCAAGAGGTGTGGTAATCATATTTACCGTTAGCCGAGTTTGCCATAAATAATCGCCGTCAGGAATCTACTGGTAAGTCACCATTTCTTGGTGCATATGGTTTTCATCCCCAATTCTGTACTTTCAAAGAGGGGGGGTCTTCTGGGGTTCCCGAAGAGGAACGGTTTTCATCATCTCTTTCATCGGTATGGCAGAAGGTGCAAGCTAACTTGAAAAATATGGGAGGTAAATATAAATGCATGGCTGATAAGAGACGGTCGCCATGTCCGGACCTAGGAGTGAATGACTGTGTGGTTGTCTACTAGGAATATTAAATTAAAGGTTCCCTCTTGGAAACTGGGTCCTAGGTTCATTGGCCCTTACAAAATAGTAGCCATCATTAACCCCGTGGCTTTTCGCCTGGAGCTACCTCAGACTTTTAAAATCCATAACGTCTTCCATAAGTCATTACTCAAGAAATATGTTCCACCTCTAGAACCGTCACCGCTGCCACCCCCTCCTGTTGTTGTGGATGGTAATCTAGAGTTTCAAATATCCAAAATTGTTGATTCTCGTCGGGTCCGCCGCTCTCTTCAATATCTGGTGCATTGGAGGGGTTACGGTCCCGAGGAAAGAATGTGGGTTCCAGCGTCTGAGGTAAACGCCGACAGGTTAGTTCGGGCTTTTCATGCCTCTCATCCTGAGAGACCTAGTCCTGAGTGTCCGGAGGCCCCTCGTAGAGAGGGGGGTACTGTCACGAGGGTGTCAAGAGCCACGCCTGACTCTGTTATACCCGGTGTCAGGAAGTCGCAGCGGGTGGCTGCGCGCTCTATGTAGAAATATAGCGCTGTTTCTTTATGGTAGCTTTCTGGGTTTGCCTTGCAACCCTTTTTGGCTCACTCAGGGATCCGTAGCTCCTTCTCCTCAGCTGTTTCTTGTCCAGCACTCCCTACCTCCTTATATTCCCCTCTCCCACTTCTCTGGTTGCCAGATATAGAGCTTCCTGCCTGGACTTCTATACTGACCCACTGGAGCTGTGTAGCTGTGTTCCCTGGTTGTTGTTCCAGAACGTTACCCTCCGGATCCCTGTTGGGCCTTTGTGGTCTGCTGTTGTTGCCCACCTGGGATTATATGTTTGTCTGTATTGTCTGTCCTCTCCTTGGTGTTTTCCTCTTAGTGTCAGTGGTGCGGACTAGTGATCCCACCGCCCCGTTCACTACATAGGGCTCATCTTAGGGAAAGCCAGGGTTTAGGCACGTGATCGGCGTACGGGTGAGGAACCCGTCTAGGGACGTCAGGGCAGTCAGGTGCCAGCCGCAAGGTGAGTCAGGGGTCACCACCTTTCCCTCTCCCTTGGACAGGGCCTTCCCATTTCCCTCCCTTTGCGTGACGCCGGTCATTACATGTATTAACCCTAACTCAATTGATTACTCCTTTTGCTCAGCACCAAATAACTCTTATAGTAGATTAGACTACATCTTCATTTCGAAGGGAGCATTTACAGTTTTGCACTTTAGCCAGGATTGGAGACATCACCCTCTCAGACCACTCCCCGGTATTCTGTGACATCCAACCCCCCGATGGGAGAAAGAGAACTGCTAATTGGAGGTTGAATGAGTCCCTACTGGGAAACCCAGAGTACGTTTCCCAGATCACTTCATACCTTGATGAATATTTTTTAACTAACAACACTCCAGACATCTCCCCCCAAGCATTGTGGGATGCTCATAAGGCCTATATCAGGGGCAGGCTAATTGGACTCTGCTCCTTCCTGGAGAAAGAATCCGAAAAAAAATACACATCCTTACTAGCAAGGATTCACATACTTGAAAAAGCCCACAAACAATCTCTTCTTGCTTAACAGTTAGATGAACTCACTTCTCTCAGGACTGAACTAAAGAACCTCCTTAAATGAGCGCTCAGCTAAATATTTCCTGTCTGCACAGCAAAAGTTTTATGCCCACGGAAAGAGGGCATCTAAATTTATGATGCAGAGAATTAAACAGAAAAGGGACTCCAGACATGTCCAATCCATTAAAGCTCCGAGTGGAGTACTAATTTTCAAAGCAGAAGAGATTGCTGAGCAATTCAAGCTTTTTTTATGCGGAGCTGTACAATCTGCCTTCCTCTGATCTCCCTGACCCCTCCTTGGGAAGAGAGGCCAATATCAGCAAGTTCCTGGACTCTCTCCATCTACTGAGCCTCACACTGACCCAGCGTAATTCCCTAACAAAACCGTTTACTATTCAAGAGCTGACGAGAGCCATTAACTCCAAAGGTAAATGCCTGGGCCCAGATGGCCTCCCCATATCCTATTACTCAGTCTTTAAAAATTCCCTTCTCCCTTTTCTGCTCCCTCTATGCAACTTATCTATGCTCAATCATCCCATTTCTGCAGATATGACTAGAGCCACTATTACAGTAATCTGAATTTCTTACCCCATTTAATTAATCCGGATCAGGTGGGATTCGTCAAGGGGCGAGAGGGAAAAGATAACACTATGAAAGTACTTGATGCTCTATTTTATGCTTCCCATAAATCCATCCCCCTAGTTCTGATGGGCACGGATGCCGAGAAAGCATTTGACAGAGTGGATTGGACCTATATCAGGTTAACCATGGCTAAATTCGGGTTCCCTGAGCCCTACATTAATGCAGTATTCTCCATGTACTGCTGCTCCTCGGCATCCGTGTCAGTCAATGGAACTTTATCCTCCCCCTTCCGGATCAGGAATGGTACGAGGCAGGGATGTCCCCCCTCCTTTTTGTAATAGTCATGGAAACTTTATTACAGGCTCTTAGGGAGAAGAGGGACATCAGAGGTCTTTTTGGTAAGGGTTTAGAACTTAAACTAGCTGCTTTTGCCGATGACTTACTAATCCTCACGACCAATCCCCGTAAATCTATAGGTATTATCCTATCGATACTAAACCACTTCGGCTCCCTGTCTAACTTTAAAATTAACCCTTCCAAGTCCCAGGTTCTTCATATTGACCTCTCTCCCCTTGCTCTTTCTTCTCTTCAGAAAGACTCCCCTTTTAACTGGCGCTCTCAACAACTAACCTACCTCGGAGTGAAACTTACTCCTTCCCTACCAGAGTTATTTAATCTTAACTATAAACCATTACTACAATCCATAACTACTCAACTGGACTCATTGAACCTCCCATATTTATCGTGGTTCGGGCGGAAGAACATGCTTACAGTAGGTGTTTGTGATATTGTGCTTTTAGCACGACAGCGTCGCGCTGATACTCGGCGACATGGTGCCGAGATCTCGCACTCACTGGAATAGTGACAGCACATCCCAGCAAGCGCGTCATAGAAGCGACGGGAGATCCGACTTGGATTCCCGCCAATTCTACACGTGTGCGGCGTTTGTTATGAATCCTGAGGGGGAAGTCCCCGCCGGATTTTAAATAAAAATCCGGCATGGGTCCCCACCTCAGGAGCATACCGGGCCCTTAGGTCTGTTATGGGTTGTAAGGAGAGCCCCCCCTACGCCGAAAAAAACGGCGTAGGGGGTCCCCCTACAATCCATACCAGACCCGTATCCAAAGCACGCTACCCGGCCAGCCAGGAAGGGAGTGGGGACGAGCGAGCGCCCCCCCCCTCCTGAGCCGTACCAGGCTGCATGCCCTCAACATGGGGGGGTTGGGTGCTCTGGGGCAGGGGGCGCACTGCGGCCCCCCCACCTCAGAGCACCCTGTCCCCATGTTGATGAGGACAGGGCCCCTTCCCGACAACCCTGGCCGTTGGTTGTCGGGGTATGCGGGCGGGAGGCTTATCGGAATCTGGGAGCCCCCTTTAATAAGGGGGCCCCCAGATACCGGCCCCCCACCCTAAGTGAATGAGTATGGGGTACATCGTACCCCTACCCATTCACCTGCAAGAAAAGTGGTAAAAACACAAATAAACCACACAGTGTATTAAAATATTTTATTTTTCTGCTCCAGAGGCCGCCCCCTGTCTTCTTTATTAGCTCTTTTACCAGGGGGGGCTCTTCTTCTTCCGCTATCCCGACGGGTCTTCTCCGCTATCCGGGGGGTCTTCTCAACTCTCCGGGGTTCTCCTTCTGTCTTCGCCGCTCTCCGTTGTTGACTCGGCGCACCCCGGTTCTTCGTCTCGCGAGATCTCGGATTTTAAATAAAAATTTAGCGAGACGAAGAACCGGGGTTCTCCTTCTGTCTTCGCCGCTCTCCGTTGTTGACTCGGCGCACCCCGGTTCTTCGTCTCGCTAAATTTTTATTTAAAATCCGAGATCTCGCGAGACGAAGAACCGGGGTGCGCCGAGTCAACAACGGAGAGCGGCGAAGACAGAAGGAGAACCCCGGAGAGTTGAGAAGACCCCCCGGATAGCGGAGAAGACCCGTCGGGATAGCGGAAGAAGAAGAGCCCCCCCTGGTAAAAGAGCTAATAAAGAAGACAGGGGGCGGCCTCCGGAGCAGAAAAATAAAATATTTTAATACACTGTGTGGTTTATTTGTGTTTTTACCACTTTTCTTGCAGGTGAATGGGTAGGGGTACGATGTACCCCATACTCATTCACTTAGGGTGGGGGGCCGGTATCTGGGGGCCCCCTTATTAAAGGGGGCTCCCAGATTCCGATAAGCCTCCCGCCCGCATACCCCGACAACCAACGGCCAGGGTTGTCGGGAAGGGGCCCTGTCCTCATCAACATGGGGACAGGGTGCTCTGAGGTGGGGGGGCCGCAGTGCGCCCCCTGCCCCAGAGCACCCAACCCCCCCATGTTGAGGGCATGCAGCCTGGTACGGCTCAGGAGGGGGAAGGGGGGGCGCTCGCTCGTCCCCACTCCCTTCCTGGCTGGCCGGGTAGCGTGCTTTGGATACGGGTCTGGTATGGATTGTAGGGGGACCCCCTACGCCGTTTTTTTCGGCGTAGGGGGGGCTCTCCTTACAACCCATAACAGACCTAAGGGCCCGGTATGCTCCTGAAGGGGGGACCCATGCCGGATTTTTATTTAAAATCCGGCGGGGACTTCCCCCTCAGGATTCATAACAAACGCCGCACACGTGTAGAATTGGCGGGAATCCAAGTCGGATCTCCCGTCGCTTCTATGACGGCTCTGTCTCCATCGCGGCAAGCCAGCTCGGCGCTGGCTCCCGCGATGGGGCTCGTAGGTGCTCAATCTCGCCGAGAAAGAGAGCGAGATTGACACAAAATCGGGTTCAGCTACTGTATGTCCTTAGCCATCCCAAGGTTAACCTGATGCAGGTACTACCCATTGAGATTCCTAAGGCGTTCTTTATTTCCCTAAACAAAACAATCCTCAAATTTATATGGCAAGGGAAAAGTTCGCGTATCTCCTTTCACACGCTCACTAAGCCCAGAATACAGGGTGGCATTGGGTTACCTGACCCCGAAATGTATATGAAGGCTGTCCAGCTCTCCAGAGCAGTTGACTGGATAAGAAGCCCACCCCACAAAACATGGATTGCCCTGGAAAACTCCTTTTTACCCACTCCGGCTCGGGCCCTACTATTAGCCAATAGATCACCTCCGACTCTCAGCTCTATACCTAACCCCATGATATGTAACACACTGAGAGTTTGGGGGTGGTTCTTGGCTGGTGGTCGGGCCCTGGCGCTGCCATCCCCCCTTTTACTCTTAAGACATCTTAGATCTGGCTCCTAAGGAACTTAGATAGCTGTCCCATTACCCTGAGAACTTCTAAGCTCCCTGTTTCTGACATCCTGGACTCTGAGGGATGTATTCCCTCTGACCCTGAGCTCCACAAAAAATTGGGGCTATCTGCTCATAATTACATGCTGATACACTTTATTAAGAGAGAAACTCTCAGCCTCACAAAAAACACTCCCCGTCCGAAAGATACAGACTGGTTTGAGAGGTTGATAGCCAGCCTACGCCCTCCTCCCAAAGTAATATCAACAATTTATAAATCTCTTAAGTCCCTTCATTCCATTACCAAACCTGCGGCAATTGGCCTATGGGAGAGAGACTTGGAGCGATCCTTGTCAACTTCTGAAATTACAAGGATACTAATTACCCCTCACAAGATTTCTAGGTGTATCCGTATACAGGAAAACAGCTACAAGGTACTGCTACGTTGGTATAAGACCCCAGACAAAACGAGCCTGTATAAACCTGGCTCTTCTGATACCTGCTGGAGATGTCAGGAGGAGAAGGGCACTTTCTTTCATATATGGTGGTCCTGCAAATTAATAGGTACTTGGTGGTCAGAGATAGTTAAAATTAGCAACCAGATATGCACAACATCCTTCCCTTGTACCCCGAAACTGGTACTACTCACTCTGGGACTGGAGGGTAGTAATAAACATAAATCCTCCCTTTTCTCTCTGCTTCTAGCAGCTGCCAGAATCCTCCTGCCTTCTCATTGGCTCTCCCCCGAAATTCCAAAGATCCAGCAGTGGATCAACAAAGTTGACCAGATTTATAGATTAGAAGAGATTTCCCATTGGGAGTTAAGATCAAGACACATTTTTCTTCAAATATGGTCACCCTGGAGAAAATATAGGGAATTCTCATAGTTCATCTTCCTACATTGAATGTCTTCGTCTGCAACATTATTGACAAGTGGTATGCTATGCACTTTAACTCCGATAAGAACTTACTGGTACCTTTTCATGTCTACCTTTTGTTGTTACAGTTATGTTATTAATTGTATTGGATATAATACCTATACCCCCGTGTTGGGACTGTCATAGGTTTATTCACGCTTCTTACACTTATATCTGTAACTTGCATGTACAAGATTGAATGTCTGATTTCTACTCATGGATATTTGTGATTATCTAGTAAAAACAATAAAAATTGTTAAGAAAAAAAAAAAAAAGACTAGCAGGGAGCGTGGGGTGATATAAGAAGGAGGTCATGGCGGAGTGAATGGACTCCAGAGGGAATCTGCTACTGCACTGCTGCCAGATGCGTCTGGTACAAGCCATGGGCCCTAGGAGATCCTTGGCTGGCAGGGTCCCATCCGGTCCGGACCATAGCATGGAATTAGGATGTACAGGAGCCAGCCAGAGTCTTTCTACCTGCATCCAGACAGAATATGGGTGCAAGGAAGCCCAGGCTGTGACAGAACGCAGCTGAGCTGCCCAGTAATATTTGGACAGATCCGGGACCCCTAGACCGCCCTTGTGCCTACTAGATAGGAGTATGGGGAGGGGGCTCGTCTGCACTAGGTACATGCAGTGAGCGGGTAGACACAAGGCGCAATTCACAACCCAGTAGAGGATACGAAGTATTTTTTATTTTTTGATTAGCAAAGACGACGCGTTTCGGGGTACGCAGACCCCTTTATCAAGTCTGTATCCTTGTCACTGTAGGCTAATTGGAGGTCACTCTTGTTGGAGATCCCTTATTTGGGGGGTGTATGGCGGTCCGCACTGCTTGGTGATGCGGCCGGTGAGTGTCCTCCAGTGGTAGCGCTTCTGCACGTGTAGCCAGTGAGCGCCTTCTCCCCTTTTCTCTTTGGCCATTTAATTACTAGATAGGAGGACCGACCGTGGGATTCTGTGCCGCCTTCCCGCCCATATGAATCTAAGGAGGTGAGATTGAGTGGATCTCAAATCCTTAAGTCATTTTAGTCACAGCAATATGCCCCATGAGAGAGAGTGGGAGAGGATGCCACCTCTCTAGAAGACCCCTAATCTCAGCATATACAGTACAGACCAAAAGTTTGGACACACCTTCATTCAAAGAGTTTTCTTTATTTTCATGACTATGAAAATTGTAGATTCACACTGAAGGCATCAAAACTATGAATTAACACATGTGGAATTATATACATAACAAACAAGTGTGAAACAACTGAAAATATGTCATATTCTAGGTTCTTCAAAGTAGCCACCTTTTGCTTTGATTACTGCTTTTCATAATCTTGGCATTCTCTTGATGAGCTTCAAGAGGTAGTCCCCTGAAATGGTTTTCACTTCACAGGTGTGCCCTGTCAGGTTTAATAAGTGGGATTTCTTGCCTTATAAATGGGGTTGGGACCATCAGTTGCGTTGAGAAGTCAGGTGGATACACAGCTGATAGTCCTACTGAATAGACTGTTAGAATTTGTATTATGGCAAGAAAAAAGCAGCTAAGTAAAGAAAAACGAGTGGCCATCATTACTTTAAGAAATGAAGGTCAGTCAGTCAGCAGAAAAATTGGGAAAACTTTGAAAGTAAGGGCTATTTGACCATGAAGGAGAGTGATGGGGTGCTGCGCCAGATGACCTGGCCTCCACAGTCACCGGACCTGAACCCAATCGAGATGGTTTGGGGTGAGCTGGACCACAGAGTGAAGGCAAAAGGGCCAACAAGTGCTAAGCATCTCTGGGAACTCCTTCAAGACTGTTGGAAGACCATTTCAGGGGACTACCTCTTGAAGCTCATCAAGAGAATGCCAAGAGTGTGCAAAGCAGTAATCAAAGCAAAAGGTGGCTACTTTGAAGAACCTAGAATATGACATATTTTCAGTTGTTTCACACTTGTTTGTTATGTATATAATTCCACATGTGTTAATTCATCGTTTTGATGCCTTCATAGTCATGAAAAAAAAAGAAAACTCTTTGAATGAGAAGGTGTGTCCAAACTTTTGGTCTGTACTGTATACGTGGGAAATTAGCTTTGTAAAGCTCTCCATATCGGAGAGTGAGGTCAACACCCAAGTATCGCAGGGAATCCGTCTTCCAATGGAAAGGAAAGTTAACCCTGAGAGAGCCCAGGGCCTCAGTTTTTTGGGTGTTGACCTTATACCCCGAGAGACGACCAAACTCCCGTAGGATGGAGTGGAGGTTAGGTAGGGAAATGTGACGCTTGGTAAGGAGGATATCATCAGCATATAGCGATAGCTTAAACTCCCTGTCCTTGACCATAACACCTCTGATGTCCAGGCAGGCCCTGATCTTGGCCGCCAGGGGTTCGATACACATGGCAAAGAGTAGGGGAGATAGGGGGCAACCCTGTCTCGTTCCGTTAGCAATGCTTATGGGTCGAGATTGAGCATGAGGTAATCTGATCGTCGCTGTGGGGAAGGAGTATAGACTATGAATGGCTCTAACAAAGGGACCAGAAAGGCCGTAAGCCTGTAGGGTAGCAAAGAGGAAAGGCCAACTTAAACGGTCGAATGCCTTTTCTGCATCTAAACTAAGAAGTAATGCCTCCTCACCCGAGCGAGATAAGACATCTATCAAGTCAATGTTTCTTCGTGTGTTGTCGGACCCCTGACGGCCCGGGACAAATCCCATTTAGTCTTTATGAATCAGGGAGGGGAGGAAGACGTTTAGTCGGGTAGCTAGGGTTTTGGTGAAAATCTTAAGGTCTGAGTTAAGTAGGGCAATGGGCCTAGTTAGGGCAATCGTGCGGATATTTCCCAGGTTTCGGAATCATCGTGAGATACGAGTGAGAAATTGGGGGAGGTACCGCGTTGCCAGCTAGAAAATGATTGAATAGGGTTACTAAGTGGGGGATTAGTTCAGTCTTAAAGGTCTTATAGTATTTGTACGAAAAGCCATCAGGCCCCGGGGATTTACCCTCAGGAAGATGTTCTCCCACCTCCCCAATTTCCTCCGGCGTAATTGGACTATTAAGGGCAGCAAGGTCGGAAGTCGATAGGGTAGGAAGGTGACAGGATGCCAAATAAGACTGGAGTGTACTATCTCTCAGTCTCTCATCTGTGGGAAGATCGGAGGGTAAGTTATACAGGGAAGAGTAATAGGCCGAGAACCTCTCCGCTATCACCCGGGGGTCATAGTGGATTGTACCGTCAGCCCCCCTAATAGCACTCGGGCCCGTTTGGGAACTATGATTCCTGAGTTGTCTGGCCAGCAAAGTGTGGGGCTTGTTCCCCCAAGCATAATAACGCTGTCGTGTGTAAAGTAATAACTTGCTGACACGACCAAAAGCTAGATCTATAATTGAAGATTCAATCCTGAGGGGACACTGTGCAGACACCAAGATGGCAACACCTGCCCTCCGATGGCTATGAGTAGCCGAATAGGCGGTGGGATACAGATACAGGTGAGAGATGAAACGGAAAGAGGAGCTGCCATCAAAGTGTGTTTCCTGTAAGAACACAATATCCGCTTTAAGGGATTTCAATTCCAAAAGCAAGAGTTTCCTCTTGGCGTTGGAGTTAAGCCCCTTGACATTAAAGGTTATGCACCGCATCATGTGAATATGTGATGGTACACAATGTATGCAGGGTACTGCTCACCGAGGGAGTCCGTATATGTCAGTAGGTTCGCCCTGGTCGGGCAACGGATCAAAGGCCGAACTGAAGTACACGATCTCCGCAGGCAAGGAAGTTCAGGTACCTACAACAGGAGAGAGAACACAGGGGGGGGGGGGGAAAGACAGGACAGGACAACACAAAGACAGACAAACAGATAGCAGTAAACAGCTATTCCCAGGGATGTAATCCCTGCTAGGGGCAAATAAGAAGCCCCTTTGGGGGTGTAAGTGTCGGAGACCAACAAATTAAGGCTGGCCAAGGAGCCAACTACAATTATCTGAGAGAAACGAAAACAAGTTACAACTAGGTGGAGCCTTTAGACAGTCTGCACCGTGATGTAGCAACAAGAAAACAATAACTGGCTTAACAGAGGAAATAATTGATCATTATGGGGGCCCTTCAGGGACCATCAATCCTGAGGGCGAAAAGGGTTAAGGGCAAGTTCTGGACAACCAAGTCCCCCCAGCCGTTGGCGGTCAAGGCAGATGGACGATGTCCTGATAACGGTGGAGACCGCGGGGAAGAGGACGCACTTGGACCAGGCCTTCTTTTCCTGGTTACAGGAGACCAAATGTGGGGCGGCGGAAGTGCTGGAGACTCAAATTCCCAGTCCGACATGTCAGGGATAGGAATTCCAAGTGATTCGCAGAAAGGGCGAAGATCCGAAAAGGAACGGAGAGTCTCTATTCTTCCTTGATGACGGACCGTCAGGGCAAAAGGGAATCCCCAGCGGTAACACACAGGATTTTTAAAAATAATTTAAAGTAAATATTGTGTCTCTTGTAGGGTTGGAGTATATTTATATATTTTTTTTTGTGATAACCGCAAAAAAATGATTGAGGTCTACTTTTATTTTCCAGGACCCATTTTTGATCTCAGAACCTTGGGGGGTAAATTTATCAAGACTGGTGTTCCATAGTTTGCGCCGGTGTAAGATGTGCCTAATTTATTAAATTACGCAGGCCTTAACCCCTTTGTCACTAAGCAATTTTTTTCATCATCGCTTTCCAAGAGCTATAATTATTATATTTTTTCTTCCATGTAGCTGTGTGAGGGCTTATTTTTTGCAGGATAAGTTGTAGTTTTTAATAGGGCCATTTGGGGGTACTTATAGCTTACAATTTTTGTTTAAGGGCATTTGTCAGCAGATTTGTACCTATGAAACTGGCTGACCTGTTACATGTGCACGGGGTCGTTTCTGTTACTCCCTCTGCAATCAATCAAAGTGGAGAGGGTGCGGCAGTTGCAGAGAGAGCTGAGCCTCTAGGTGTAATGGCAATGCCCCCTTGCTCCTAGAGACTAATTTGCATATATTAAAACATAATTTTTCTAAGCAATGCGGGCACATATGAACATGAGACCAACACAGATGTCTTCAGCTACCAGGTGCACATGTAACAGGTCAGCCAGAGTCATAGGTACAAATCTGCTGACAAATTACCTTTACCTTTCTGGGGGAATGGGGAAAAAATAGCACATGCCACTGAGTTTTCATATAAAAAAAATTGTTTCCATTTTTCAGCATAAATAACATTCATAACATAACTTTATTCTCTGGGTCATAGCGAGCACAGTCGTTTTACTACTTTTGCACAATCTGCTCCCTGATGCACGGGAGACCCCTGCAGTACTTATACTTGGTCGCACATTTTTGTGATGGCCTAGTCTAAGACCGGTTAGTGACTGCTGTAAAAAGACATGTTAGCGGTCACTAATGAGCTAATAAATTAGGCACAGGTTTGAGCATAAATTTCTTGCATAAATTAGATTCATATGGTCATTACGCTTGCGCTGTAATGCTATGCATGTGCCATGCTGGACATTTGATAATGTTAAGTAATCCTCACATATAAGGGTTTGACTGGAACAGTGGTCACACAAGCCGCTCCATCTAACTCGTTGGGACCACCAGAGATAGCCGAGTGCTTGTACTCTGCTATTTCCGGCAGTCCCGTACAGTTCGGCAGAGCAACAGCGCGTGTGCATGACTGCCACTCTAATCAAACAGGCAACACTGGATCCCCCATTCTTGTGATCAGCGGGGGCCTCAGTGGTTGGTCCCCTACTGACAGACACGTAAAGGGAATTAGTCTTTATCATGGGACAGCCCCTTTAACCCCTTAAGGACACAGCCCTATTTCACCTTAAAGGGTTTCTGTCACCCCGCAAAACTCATTTTTTTTTTTTTGGATAGTTAGATTCCTCATAGCGCGATATAGGAGAATATAATAGTCTTACTTACTTTCATGCGGCCGATTCTTTATAAAACGAACTTTTATAATATGTAAATGAGGGCTCTACCAGCAAGTAGGGCGTCTATTTGCTGGTAGCTGCTGCAGAAATCCGCCCCCTCGCCGTGTTGATTGACAGGGCCAGCCGTGATCTCCTCCTTCGGCCGGCCCTGTCAGTAATTCAAAAATCGCGCGCCTCTGGTCATTCGGCGCAGGCGCTCTGAGATGAGGAGGCTCGTATCCTCAGCACTCCCTCAGTGCGCCTGCGCCGATGACATCACCGAAAGAGAAGACGTCATCGGCGCAGGCGCACTGAGGGAGTGCTGAGGAGACGAGCCTCCTCATCTCAGAGCGCCTGCGCCGAATGACCAGAGGCGCGCGATTTTTGAATTACTGACAGGGCCGGCCGGAGGAGGAGATCACGGCTGGCCCTGTCAATCAACACGGCGAGGGGGCGGATTTCTGCAGCAGCTACCAGCAAGTAGACGCCCTACTTGCTGGTAGAGCCCTCATTTACATATTATAAAAGTTCGTTTTATAAAGAATCGGCCGCATGAAAGTAAGTAAGACCATTATATTCTCCTATATCGCGCTATGAGGACTCTAACTATCCAAAAAAATAAAAATGAGTTTTGCGGGGTGACAGAAACCCTTTAAGGACCAGGCCATTTTTTGCAAATCTGACCAGTGTCCCTTTAAGTGCTGATAACTTTAAAACGCTTTGACTTACCCAGGCCGTTCTGAGATTGTTTTTTCGTCACATATTGTACTTCATGACACTGCTAAAATTGGGTCAAAAAAGTTATTTTTTTTGCATAAAAAATACCATATTTACCAAAAATTTGGAAAAATTAGCAAATTTCAAAATTTCAGTTTCTCTACTTCTGTAATACATAGTAATACCCCCAAAAATTGTGATGACTTTACATTCCCCATATGTCTACTTCATGTTTGTAGCATTTTGGGAATGATATTTTATTTTTTGGGGATGTTACAAGGCTTAGAAGTTTAGAAGCAAATTTTGAAATTTTTCAGAAATCTTCAAAATCCCACTTTTTATGGACCAGTTCAGGTTTGAAGTCACTTTGTGAGGCTTAGATAATAGAAACCTCCCAAAAATGACCCCATTCTAGAAACTACACCCCTCAAGGTATTCAAAACAGTTTTTACAAACTTTTTTAACCCTTTAGGTCTTCCACAAGACTTCATGGCAAAAAGACATACATTTTAAGAATTTTGATTTTTTTGAAAATTTTCCAATATAATCAATTTTTTCCTGGAAAAAAACAAGGGTTAACTGCCAAACAAAACTCAAAATGGGTTGCCCTGGTTCTGTAGTTTGCAGAAACACCCCATATGTGGTCGTAAACTACTGTTTGGCCAAACGGGAGGACATAGAAGGAGGGGAACACCATATGGGTTTTGCAAGGCAGATTTTGCAGGACTGGTTTTGTTTATACCATGTTCCATTTCAAGCCCCCCCTTGCACCCCTAGAATAGAAATTGCAAAAAAGTGACTCCATCTAAGAAAGTACACCCCTCAAGGTATTCAAAACTGGGTTTACAAACTTTGTTAACCCTTTAGGTGTTCCACAAGAGTTAATGGCATATGGAGAAACAATTTAGAAATTTCTATTTTTTGGAAAACTTTCAATTTTAACCCATTTTTTCCAGCAATAAAGTAAGGGTTAACAGCCAAACAAAACTCAATATGGGTTGCCCTGATTCTGTAGTTTGCAGAAACACCCCATATGTGGTCGTAAACTACTGTTTGGCCAAACGGGAGGACATAGAAGGAGGGGAACACCATATGGGTTTTGCAAGGCAGATTTTGCAGGACTGGTTTTGTTTATACCATGTCCCATTTGAAGCCCCCTGTTGCACCCCTAGAATAGAAATTGCAAAAAAGTGACTCCATCTAAGAAAGTACACCCCTCAAGGTATTCAAAACTGGGTTTACAAACTCTGTTAACCCTTTAGGTGTTCCACAAGAGTTAACGGCATATGGAGAAACAATTTAGAAATTTCAATTTTTTGGAAAATTTTCAATTTTTTCCAGCAATAAAGTAAGGGTTAACAGCCAAACAAAACTCAATATGGGTTGCCCTGATTCGGTAGTTTGCAGAAACACCCCATATGTGGCCGTAAACTACTGTACGGACACACAATAGGGCGTAGAAGGAAAGGTGTGCCGTGTGGTTTTTGGAAAGCAGATTTTGCTGGACTAATTTATTTACACCATGTCCCATTTGAAGCCCCCCTGATGCACCCCTAGAGTAGAAACTCCATAAAAGTGACCCCCATCTAAGAAACTACACCCCTCAAGGCATTCAAAACTGGTTTTACAAACTTTGTTAAACCTTTAGGTGTTCCACAAGAGTTATTGGCAAATGGAGATGAAATTTGAGAATTTACATTTTTTGCCAAATTTTTTATTTGCTCCATTTTTTCCAGTAACAAAGCAAGGGTTAACAGCCAAACAAAACTCTAAATTTATTGCCCAGATTCTGTAGTTTGCAGAAACACCCCATATGTGGCCGTAAACTACTGTACGGGCACACGGTAGGGCGTAGAGGGAAAGGTGCGGCGTGTGGCTTTTAGAAGGCAGATTTTGCTGGACTGGTTTATTTACACCATGTCCCATTTGAAGCCCCCCTAGAGTAGAAACTCCATAAAAGTGACCCCATCTAAGAAACTACACCCCTCAAGGTATTCAAAACTGGTTTTACAAACTTTGTTAACCTTTTAGGTGTTCCACAAGAGTTATTGGCAAATGGAGATGAAATTCGAGAATTTTAATTTTTTGCCAAATTTTTTATTTACTCCATTTTTTCCAGTAGCAAAGCAAGGGTTAACAGCCAAACAAAACTCTATATTTATTGCCCAGATTCTGTAGTTTGCAGAAACACCCCATATGTGGCCGTAAACTACTGTACGGGCACACGGTAGGGCGTAGAGGGAAAGGTGCGGCGTGTGGCTTTTAGAAGGCAGATTTTGCTGGACTGGTTTATTTACGCTATGTCCCATTTGAAGCCCCCCTGATGCACCCCTAGAGTAGAAACTCCCAAAAAGTGACCCCATTTTAGAAACTACGGGATAGGGTGGCAGTTTTGTTGGTACTATTTTAGGGTACATATGATTTTTGGTTGCTCTATATTACACTTTTTGTGAGGCAAAGTAACAAAAAATTGCTGTTTTGGCACCATTTTTATTTTTTGTTATTTACAACATTCATCTGACAGGTTAGATCATGTGGTATTTTTATAGAGCAGGTTGTCACGGACGCGACAATACCAAATATGACAACTTTTTTTAGTTGTTTGTTTCAGTTTTACATAACAAAGCATTTGAAGAAAAAAAAGATTCTTTAGTGTCTCCACATTCTGAAAGCCATAGTTTTATTTATTTTTTGGGCAACTGTCTTGTGTAGGGGCTCATTTTTTTCGGGATGAGATTATGGTTTGATTGGCACTATTTTGGGGTGCGTATGACTTTTTGATCGCTTGCTATTACACTTTTTGTGATCTAAGGTGACAAAAAAATGGCTTTTTTTACACCGTTTTTATTTTTTATTTTTTACGGTATTCACCTGTGGGGTTAGATCATGTGATATTTTTATAGAGCAGGTTATTACGGATGCAGTGATACCTAATATATATACTTTTTTTTATTTATGTCAGTTTTACACAATGATTTCATTTTTGAAACAAAAAAAATCATGTTTTAGTGTCTCCATAGACTGAGAGCCATTGTTTTTTCAGTTTTTGGGCGATTATCTTGGGTAGGGTATGATTTTTGCGGGATGAGATGGCGGTTTGATTGGCACTATTTTGGGGTGCGTATGACTTTTTGATCGCTTGCTATTACACTTTTTGTGATGTAAGATGACAAAAAATGGCTTTTTTTTACACCGTTTTTTATTTTTTATTTTTACGGTATTCACCTGAGGGATTAGGTCATGTGATATTTTTATAGAGAAGGTTAATACGGACGTGTCAATACCCAATATATAAATATTTTTTTTATTTATTTAAGTTTTACACAATGATTTCATTTTTGAAACAAAAAAATAATGTTTTAGTGTCTTCATAGTCTGAGAGCCATAGTTTTTTCAGATTTTGGGCGATTGTACTATGTAGGGGCTCATTTTTTGTGGGATGAGGTGACGGTTAGATTGGTACTATTTTTGGGGGCATATGCCGTTTTGATCGCTAAGTGTTGCACTTTTAGTGATGTAAGTTGACAAAAATGGCTTTTTTATACACAGTTTTTATTTTTTATTTTTTATGGTGCCTATCAGATGGGGTGGATCATGTGATATATTTATAGAGCCGTTCGTTACGGACGCGGCGATACCTAATATGTGTGTCTTTTTTTTAAAATTTTTTATTAGAAAATCAGGGGAATGGGGCGTTTCTTTTTTTTTTTTTTACTTGAAACTTTATTTTTTTATTCCAAACACTTTTTTTTTACTTTTTTTTTTTTAACTTTATTTCTGTCCCACTCTTTTAGGGGTCTGATCCTTTCTGCAATGCATTACAATACATCTGTATTGTAATGCATTGCCTGTTAGTGTATGACACTGAGTCATACACTAACTGGTTGCCTAGGAGACCCAGCCTGAGGCTGGATCTCCTCGGCTCCCGTAGAAGGCAGTTCCTGATGCCGTGCAGGGCATTGGGCAGCCTCTGCACGGCATCGGGCTGCCTTGTCACCCATCGCGTCCCCGCCACAGCAGCGCGGGGACTCGATGCGATCACTCACCTGCCGCAAACAACTTCTATCTCGCGGTCAGCGCGGACCGCGGCATAGAAGGGGTTAATCCGCCGGCATCGCTGTAAACAGCGATGCCGGCGGATACAGCAGGGGCCCGGCTACCAGGGACTGCCGTACCCCTGCAGTGATCGGGTGCGCACCGCTCCGGTGCCCGCCCGATCATCCCGCCGTACATGTAAGGCGGAATGCATTCTGGCAATGCATTCCCCGCCGTACATGTACGGCGTTCTGCACTAAGGGGTTAAAGGGAACCTGTCACCGGGATTTTGTGTATATAGCTGAGGACATGGGTTGCTAGATCACTGCTAGCACATCCGCAATATCCAGTCCCCATAGCTCTGTGTGCTTTTATTGTGTAAAAAAAAGATTTGATAGATATGCAAATTAACCTGAGATGAGTCCTGTCCCTGAGATGAGTCATCTCAGGTTAATTTGCATATGTATCAAATCGTTTTTTTTACACAATAAAAGCACACAGAGCTATGGGGACTGGGTATTGCGGATGTGCTAGCGGCCATCTAGCAACCCATGTCCTCAGCTCTATACACAAAATCCCGTTGACAGGAGATGTATTGTCTGTATTTTGACTTGTGGATTAGGTGAATATATAGCTGTTGTTGAGGGCAAATGATCTTTCACTCCATATTGTGCTATCTCGGAGTTGCAAATTTGTGCCCAAAAATCACATGCATTAAAATTTGGATATTTTTTTTTATTGCCACAAGAGTGGCAAAAATCATTTAGTAATTCCCTCCCCATTATTTTAAATACTCAATTATTTAGCATGTTGTGCCTTGTTCTAGGTGAGAAAACTTTTGTATTTCGCTGTAAGTAGTACAGTGCTTTTAAGACATTTCCTGCGTTGCATGTGAAGATGCCAATGAGATAAAGTAGTGATATATTTTTTCTACCAGTAATCTACTGAGAACTAGATGTTGTACACATTCTCAGTTCACCAGAACTACAAATAACCACATGCATGAACGCAACCTTTATGTACACATAAAACCTGTACGCACAAGCTGAGCAGCCCTGAGACATTGTAGTGAATTGATAACTGCCATTAGCACAAGTCCCAAATCCCAATGAACCTCTATTGCCTTTCATATTTCACTCTACAAAAAATACAATTTCCGGTTGTACTGTAACTTTACATTGCTGAGTGGGAGAAACGTTGCTGTTCAGGTCCCGTCTTGTGACTGTCTGAACACAACACTTCTACACTCAAAACGCTAGCTCTGAGTCACTCACACTGTATTGAAGCCATGGGATCAAGATGAATGCATTTTTAGAAGTGTATACAGAAAGCTGCTATCTTTAAATTGCATCTACATTCAAATAGCATGTACAGAATGGGCCCATGGACTTAGAGTCTCCTCTTTTAGGCCAGGTTGACACGGGGCTTTTGACATTCATTATGTATGGTGTATATACACTCACCTAAAGAATTATTAGGAACACCATACTAATACGGTGTTGGGCCCCCTTTTGCCTTCAGAACTGCCTTAATTCTACGTGGCATTGATTCAACAAGGTGCTGATAGCATTCTTTAGAAATGTTGGCCCATATTGATAGGATAGCATCTTGCAGTTGATGGAGATTTGAGGGATGCACATCCAGGGCACAAAGCTCCCGTTCCACCACATCCCAAAGATGCTCTATTGGGTTGAGATCTGGTGACTGTGGGGGCCATTTTAGTACAGTGAACTCATTGTCATGTTCAAGAAACCAATTTGAAATGATTCGAGCTTTGTGACATGGTGCATTATCCTGCTGGAAGTAGCCATCAGAGGATGGATACATGTTCTCATTCTGTTTACGGCAAATTCGGACTCTACCATTTGAATGTCTCAACAGAAAATCGAGACTCATCAGACCAGGCAACATTTTTCCAGTCTTCAACAGTCCAATTTTGGTGAGCTTGTGCAAATTGTAGCCTCTTTTTCCTATTTGTAGTGGAGATGAGTGGTACCCGGTGGGGTATTCTGCTGTTGTAGCCCATCTGCCTCAATGTTGTGCGTGTTGTGGCTTCACAGATGCTTTGCTGCATACCTCGGTTGTAACGAGTGGTTATTTCAGTCAACGTTGCTCTTCTATCAGCTTGAATCAGTCGGCCCATTCTCCTCTGACCTCTAGCATCCACAAGGCATTTTCGCCCGCAGGACTGCGCATACTGGATGTTTTTCCCTTTTCACACCATTCTTTGTAAACCCTAGAAATGGTTGTGCATGAAAATCCCAGTAACTGAGCAGATTGTGAAATACTCAGACCGGCCCGTCTGGGACCAACAAACATGTCACGCTCAAAATTGCTTAAATCACCTTTCTTTCCCATTCTGACATTCAGTTTGGAGTTCAGGAGATTGTCTTGACCAGGACCACACCCCTAAATGCATTGAAGCAACTGCCATGTGATTGGTTGACTAGATATTTGCATTAATGAGAAATAGAACAGGTGTTCCTAATAATTCTTTAGGTGAGTGTATAGTGGGTATTTTGTCTTTTTTTTTTTTTCTAGCCATTTCTGTTATATTGAACAGCCAAGTGCCTGGAAAAAACACCATAACTTCAGCATGCAGCCAAAATACATTGGGGGGAATTTATTAAAGGGTTTCTGTCATCATAAAAATCGTTATGTATCTGGCTGACATTAGAGATGTGCTAATGTCAGCAGAACATAACTATGATTTTTAACTCCCTGCTTGTCGCCGTTCCCTCAAAATAAAGACTTTTATAATATGCTAATGAGCCTCTAGGTGCTAGTGGGGCGTTGCTGCAGCACCTAGAGGCTCCGTCTTCTCACCCTTTGGCACGCCCATGTCCAGTTGATTGACGTCTTAATTCTCCTCAGTGCCCCGTAAATCCCGCGCCTGCGCCGTCCTGTTTATTATTCGGCGCAGTGAGTGAAGGACGCTCTCCTGCTGCCTGCTTCACTCACTGCGCCTGTGCCGAATACTAAACGGGATGGCGCAGGATTTTACAGGCACAGAGGAGAACTAGGACATCAATCAACTGGACATGTGCGTGCCAAAGGGTGAGAAGACGGAGCCTCTAGGTGCTGCAGCAACGCCCCACTAGCACCTAGAGGCTCTTTAGCATATTATAAAAGTCTTTATATTGAGGGAACGGCGGCAGGCAGGGAGTTAAAAATCATACAGTTACGTTCTGCTGATTAGCATCGCTAATGTCAGTCAGCTACGTAACGTTATTTCTGATAAAGGAAACCCTTTAAAGCTTCAATTTTCTGGTGTCGAAATATCAGGAATTTCTGTGCAAGCCCCCTTCTGCGCAAAAATGCTCAACTTTTTGCCCGTGTACTTCACACTTGCCACTTTAATAAAAAAACAGGTGGGTTGTGAGCAATGAATTTGCAAATATCGATGTCAGAAAACGGGTAAATTAAATCTGTCACCTCCGTCATCACTACCTAAGTAAGGCAATTGCATAGTAGCACATTGTACCTTATTCACAAATATTCCTTTTTTATTGCCAGCTGTGTTTCCTATCGTCAGAAAAATAACTTTACTTGAAATGCAAATGAGGCTGCAAAGTGCCCAGCAGGTTGTGAATCCTGGCTGAAGGAGCCCAGGCCCACCTCTTGCCAGTGCCCAAGCCCGCCTTCATGCAGAGCCCAAACTCGCCTCTGTGACGTAGCAGGGGCGTACATAATGGAGAAGGGGGTGTCTTTCATACGTTGAGAAGAGGCGATCTTTGGTTGTACATGAAGGGGGGGGGGGGAGCTAGGCTCCTTCAGCTGAGATTCCCAGACTTGGGGTCCGACACCCAGGACCCCCGCCGATCAGCTATTTGAGAAGGCACTAGCGCTACCATACATGGTTTGTAGCAAATGGGACTTCTTATGGCTTGCTTTCAAAAATGGCTTTCTTTTTGCCACTCTTCTATAAAGGACAGATTTGTGGAGTATACAACTAAGGCCTCTTGCACACGAACACGTGCGCACCGTGGCTGTGCTGCGGCCCGCAAATTGCGGACCGTAATGCACAAACACCAACCGTGGGGCAGCCACAGCGGATCGTGGACCCATTCACTTTAATGGGTCCGCGATCCGCCTGTTCTGCAAAAAGATAGAACATGTCCTATCTTTTTGCAGAACGGAAGCAATTCGTAGTGCCTCCGTAAGGTTCTGTTCCGTGCTTCCGTTCCGCATTGCGAAATTTGCAGACCCATTCAAGTGAATGGGTCCGCATCCGTGATGCGGAATGCCCACGGGACGGAGCCCGTGTATTGCGGATCTGCAAATGTAGTCCGCAATACGGCCACGGAGCTCACACGTTCGTGTGAAAGAGGCCTAATAGTTGTTCTCTGGACAGATTCCCGCACCTGAGCTGTGGATCTCTGAATTTCCTCCAGAGTGACCATGGGCCTCTTGCCTGCTTCTTTAATTAGTGCTCTCCTTGCCTGGGCTGTCAGTTTAGGTGGACGGCCATATCTTGGTAGCTTCGGAGTTGTGCCATACTCCTTCCATTTTCGGATGATGGATTGAACAGTGCTCCGTGAGATGTTCAGAGCTTGGGATATTTTTTTTTATAACCTAACTCTGCTTTACACTTCTCTACAACTTTATTCCTGACCTTTCTGGTGTGTTCCTTAGTTTTCATGATGCTGCTTGATCACTAATGTTCACTAACAAACCTCTGAGGTCTTCACAGAACAACTGTAGATATCCTGAGAATAAATTACACACAGGTGGACTCCATTTCAATTAGGTGACTTCTGAAGGCAATTGGTCACATTTGATTTTACCTAGGGGTATCAGAATACAGGAGGCTGAATACAAATGCATGGCACACTTTTCAGATTTTTATTTATTAAAAATTTTGAAAACCATGTGTTCGTTTCACTTCACACAAAACTTGCTACTTTGTGTTGGTCTATCTGATAAAATCTCAAAATGCATGACTTTTCATTACTAGCTTACACCATTTCCAAATGTAGGTTAAATAAAAATATTAATATAGAATGATACGGGAATAATAAAATTTAAAAGGGTTTTCCAACATTTTAATACTGATGACCTATCCTAAAGATAGGTCATCAGTATCTGATCTGTGGGGGACCGTCACTCAAAACCCCCACTGATCAGCTGTTTAAGAAGGCGCCGGTGGCTACAATCTAGTGACAGACACCAATAACACTATCTTGCTGCATTAGGCTGTATGTACAAGGCTCAGTTTGATAGTGATTGTATACTGAGCTCAGACTTGTGAACACTGCCACCTTCTGGACATATAAGGTAGAATGTTACACAGAAGTCATATTCCTATCCTGTCTATAAGTGATTTCTTCTTTAAGCAGCTTCTTATCTAATGTAAGGCTAAAGTTGCATTCAAGACCTTAGCACTGATTTGACAAATGATTCCTTAACATATAGGGTGCCTTCACAGGCAGCAGATTTTGTTGCAGAAAACTTCTGCCAGACTGCCACTAAACATCAGGTCATTCACCTAAATGGAGCTTGCAGAAATCCATGTGGTTCTCGCCAAGACAGCCCCATTCAGACAAACTGATTTAGAAGTTTCTGCACGAAAATCTGCTGTGGGTGAAGGTACCCTGAAGCCGGCCATACACACTCAATAGCTGTCGGCCGAATGATTGTTTGGCTGACTGCTATCTTTCCTGACTCTCATATCATATACGCTCCGTTGGGCAAATTTTGACTGACCAGTCACATCCAAGGCTTCATTTACGCAACTGAAAAATGGCAGTTTTCAGAACCAATTGAAGTCAATGGGGCTATTGACATGCCTTTTTTTTAATGGTCAATAAAAAGTGGACATCAAAAACATCCGAAGTTGATTCGCATAAAACTTTGTTTCAATACTGTACGGAGCGAGCGCTCAGTACAGTATTAGAATGTATTGGCTTCAATAAGCCGAAGTTATTACTTTGCGAAGTCTCGCGAGACTTTGCATAATAACTTCAGAAATGGATTTATACTGTAAAAAACCATTTCCTGAACTCAGGTTCGGTTCCAAGGTACAACTTGGAACCGAACCCAAGTTCAGGAAATGTATTTATAACTTCGGCTCATCGAAGCCAATACATTCTAATACTGTACGTATCGCTTGCTCCGTACAGTATTAAAACAAAGTTTTATGCAAATCCACTTTGGATGTTTCATCCGAAGTCGATTCGCTCATCACTATTTATGTCCTATTTTTGACCGTTTTCTCGACCAGACGGATCTCATTTAAATCAATGGGCCTGTTTTTAACATCAGTTTAAACAGGAGTGCACCTGTCTTATGTTCATTAAGGGGTAACATTAAAAAAAATTACCCGCCTCACCCACTTGTATGTGCAGGGACAGTCTCTCCTCACTTGATGCAGAAGGACCTGCGCTCCCAGCATGATAACATTATCACTGGGAGTGCAGGTTCTTCAGCATCAAGTGATGAGTGACTGTACCCGCACATACAAGTGGGTGAAGTGAGTCATTTTTTATTTTTTAACACAAGCAGAGCTGGGGGGCACTGATGGGGCATTATTAGTACTGAGAGCCACTTATGAGGGCATTCATAATACTGGGGAGCACTATGGAGGCATTATGTATACTGCGAGGGCATTGCGCGGGTTGGGTTGTTTAAAAAAAAAAAAAGCCAATGAAATAGACATTAAAAACGGACAGAAAATGGATGTAAATTGGCCATAAAAAAACTGACAGCGTGTTTGTTTTTAATGGTCATTTTTCCACTGTGCTATGACCTTTAGCCTAACATTTTTGCTATTTTTTAACAGACATTTTTTTCACAGGTGCTTTTCTGAGAAACAAACGTTAAAAATAGTCCCCTTCCATTGAATGGGGGCTGTCGGTCAGTGAAAACAGACACAATAGAACATGTTCTATTTTTTAATGTCCATTATTCACTGGAAAAAAAAGTGTGCGTGTGTGAATAACCCCATAGACTACCACTGTGCTCAAAACGAACGTGTGATGGTTATTAAAAAAAAAAATCCATTACACGTCTATTTTTCACTGTCCTGTGAATGTCACCATAGTGTTCAGGGGAAAGTCCAGAATTTGAGAACTTCCCAGGAACTGATTATAAATGCTCCATACAAATAATCTGTATTGCAGGGTAAAGAAAACGGTGAAGGTGAGTAAAGTGTGTCCAACCTCTTCACTGTGTACTGCTTTGTAGTCTGTGATGGTAAACCTGACCTCAAACACATTTACCTGCCATCATGTACAATGATAAGGATCTAGAGAAACTTTCAAAAGGCACAAGGGAGAAAGCTGGCTCGTGTTCATATACACTGCGTGCAGAATTATTAGGCAAATGAGTATTTTGACCACATCATCCTCTTTATGCATGTTGTCTTACTCCAAGCTGTATAGGCTCGAAAGCCTACTACCAATTAAGCATATTAGGTGATGTGCATCTCTGTAATGAGATGGGGTGTGGTCTAATGACATCAACACCCTATATTAGGTGTGCATAATTATTAGGCAACTTCCTTTCCTTTGGCAAAATGGGTCAAAAGAGGGACTTGACAGGCTCAGAAAAGTCAAAAATAGTGAGATATCTTGCAGAGGGAGGCAGCACTCTTAAAATTGCAAAGCTTCTGAAGCGTGATCATCGAACAATCAAGCGTTTCATTCAAAATAGTCAACAGGGTCGCAAGAAGCATGTGGAAAAACCAAGGCGCAAAATAACTGCCCATGAACTGAGAAAAGTCAAGCGTGCAGCTGCCAAGATGCCACTTGCCACCAGTTTGGACATATTTCAGAGCTGCAACATCACTGGAGTGCCCAAAAGCACAAGGTGTGCAATACTCAGAGACATGGCCAAGGTAAGAAAGGCTGAAAGACGACCACCACTGAACAAGACACACAAGCTGAAACGTCAAGACTGGGCCAAGAAATATCTCAAGACTGATTTTTCTAAGGTTTTATGGACTGATGAAATGAGAGTGAGTCTTGATGGGCCAGATGGATGGGCCCGTGGCTGGATTGGTAAAGGGCAGAAAGCTCCAGTCCGACTCAGACGCCAGCAAGGTGGAGGTGGAGTACTGGTTTGGGCTGGTATCATCAAAGATGAGCTTGTGGGGCCTTTTCGGGTTGAGGATGGAGTCAAGCTCAACTCCCAGTCCTACTGCCAGTTTCTGGAAGACACCTTCTTCAAGCAGTGGTACAGGAAGAAGTCTGCATCCTTCAAGAAAAACATGATTTTCATGCAGGACAATGCTCCATCACACGCGTCCAAGTACTCCACAGCGTGGCTGGCAAGAAAGGGTATAAAAGAAGAAAATCTAATGACATGGCCTCCTTGTTCACCTGATCTGAACCCCATTGAGAACCTGTGGTCCATCATGAAATGTGCGATTTACAAGGAGGGAAAACAGTACACCTCTCTGAACAGTGTCTGGGAGGCTGTGGTTGCTGCTGCACGCAATGTTGATGGTGAACAGATCAAAACACTGACAGAATCTATGGATAGCAGGCTTTTGAGTGTCCTTGCAAAGAAAGGTGGCTATATTTGTCACTGATTTGTTTTGTTTTTGAATGTCAGAAATGTATATTTGTGAATGTTGAGATGTTATATTGGTTTCACTGGTAAAAATAAATAATTGAAATGGGTATATATTTGTTTTTTGTTAAGTTGCCTAATAATTATGCACAGTAATAGTCACCTGCACACACAGATATCCCCCTAAAATAGCTAAAACTAAAAACAAACTAAAAACTACTTCCAAAAATATTCAGCTTTTGATATTAATGAGTTTTTTGGGTTCATTGAGAACATGGTTGTTGTTCAATAATAAAATTAATCCTCAAAAATACAACTTGCCTAATAATTCTGCACTCCCTGTAGACTTATAATAATAATTTCCTGTAGGCATACAGCCACATTGTGCACCTGGAATTTAAATTGTGACTCTTTCTTGTGTCCGCTAATGACTTTACAAGCTGTGTAAAAACTCCTCATAAGAAACGTGATAACTTTATAAGTACCTAATAATATTTATCCAGTACTGATAGGGAGTTACAGATGGTTATGTAATTCAAAGCTGCATTCACACGTCTACAGGCTTCAGAGCTAACAATCTCTCAGCATTCTTAAAGTGGCAGTCCCACAAAAAATATTCTTGTTTTAAAAACAGCACCTCTAGCCGAATAGTTTTTGCATGTGATGAAACGGTTATTAAAGCTACTGAGTTATTCAATAAAATCTATCTGTATAACGCCACCTACTGTTTGTTCTTTTTCTTATTTCTGTTTCCACCTCACTGAGAAGGACACACATGCTCAGTTCAAATCTTTCAACTTGCACCAGCTGAAGGACGTGTCTCCTGAGAAAGGACAGATGTCAGCTTGAACTAAATCTAGGGGGCGGAGCCTGACCTCGCTAGATGGCGGCTGCTCGTGAGTAGCGCTCCCGCCACCGAGCTCTCTTTAAGCCCGAGAAACACTGCACTTCCCCCGAATATGGTGAAAATCCAGCATAAGACTTGCCCAGAGGAGATGCTAGGAGCGAGTAAACCGCCAAAGCCGTCCAGACAGAGGGAGAAATTCCTCAGCAAACCGAGGCCGCGCGCGGCTATGGGCCCATCCAGCATGGGGCCTCCCGACACAGACACGCGGGACCTGGCAGCTGTCGATTCGCAAGAGGGCTCCGATGCGGAGATTCCTACTCCCCGCCACAGGGTGAGTGATATACACCCCCTTACCACCGAGTATCTGGACAGAGCCCTGAGTAGGGCTTTAGCCCCCTTGGCCGCCGACCTCTCCACCATTAAAGCGGACGTCCGCCATATTGGAGACAGGGGGGACACGCTGAAGCAGACTTGCAATGATCTATGCACCTTTAATGCCGCAGTTAAAGACACCCTGAACCAGTACCAGAACGCTCTAAACAGCTCCCTTATGATGATTGAGGATCAGGAAAACAGGAGCCGCAGGAAGAACCTGAGGATACGTGGCTTTCCTGAAGCTTCTGATAAAGAAAACCTGTTTAAAGTCATGCAGGACCTCTTTACATTTCTCCTGGGTTCAGAACGTGCCTCCTCCGATGTGGCGGAACGAGTGCACCGGGCTCTTAGGCCCAAACCGTCCCCCACAGAGAACCCTAGGGACATTATCTGCGGCCTGTTAAGCTACAGGGACACTGAAGCCCTACTATATAAAGCCCGGGGTGTATCCGACATCTCTGTGTCCGGTTCCGCGGTCCAAGTGTTCCAAGATATTTCTCCCTCTACACTCCAGAAGAGGAAGCTGTTGAGGCCCTTCACCGAGGCCCTTCGAGAAGCGGGACTTAATTATCGCTGGATATTCCCTTTTGGTCTCCTCATCTCTGCGGGGAATCGGAGATTCACTGTACGCTCCCTGGAAGATCTGCAACAGCTCTGGGAGCCTCTAGGTCTTTCACCTATGAAGATTTCCTCCTGGATGCCCGTTACCCTAGAAGGAGGTTTACCTGCAGTAAAGACCCCGATTGGATGGTCCAACACCCGCAAACAGAGGCCTGCCAGAATCAAAAGAAGCTCCATGCCCGACGCCATTGAGTGATCCTACTCTAGAGGGAGAGATGCCTGAGGGATCTCATGTTGTCATATTTGGGTTCTCTTCCCTTTATCCTGGGCCCTCCTGACACGACTAGTCAGGGCATGGTATAGGGCCGTTTGTAAGTTATGTCAGCGTGACCAACGCGGTTGAAATAAAAAATTGCCATGTATTTTTGCACTAATGTGTGTGTTCCTTGGTCGCCGCGTGTGCCGATTATCTATTGAGGACCCTGCCTTGGGTTTCGGCCCACGCGTCACAGGGAACGCACTTAAAATAGTTTTGATATCCCATTCTTGATGCACTCTAATCCAATGTAATGTCATATGTCAGGAATGTTTGTTAACTTGCCACCTTCACCCCCCCCCCTTTTTCCCCGTATCAGCATGCTTGACATATATGCAGCCATGTTTCTTTGCATTAGAGTTAGGGCTTATCCCCTCGATGCCGTGTGAGACGCTTATCCACTATAGAACCAGTGCTGGACCCCAGCTCACACTCCACGAGGGGTGTTTTTGGTAGTAGTGTTATTATCTCTGCCTCTAGTATTGCTCACTACTTTGCCCCCTACACCCCCCCTCCCTTCCATCCTTGGCTTGGCCTATAAGACTTTAGGCTACAGTAAGCTTCTCCTCTATCCATTATAGGGGTTAGTTCATATACTATACTGCACTGTAACACCGGGCTTATAGGTTTGAGAGCTTGGGCAGATTGGGCTCATTTTACATTGTTATTTCCCGCCCTCGCTCTTGCTCCATTAGGAGCTCTGTATTCTGTTTACAAAGTTCCAAATTATGTTAATGTTTGTTCTTTATTTTGGATCATAAGAATGGTGGACAGATTGCTACTCAGTCTCTTCTCCCCTGGCTATCTGCTATGGCCCCTGTAAGTTTAAAGCTAGCGTCCTTCAATGAAAAAGCTTGCAACAACCCTGTTAAAAGAAGCCGAGTAATGCAGATACTCAGGAGAGAATCAGCGGATGTTCTCATGCTACAAGAGACCCATTTTAAAAAAGGGCGAACCCCAAACTTAGCTAAATCAGGCTACACCACCTGGTTCCACGCCTGTTATGACAGATCCTCTAGGGGGGTCAGTATAGGGATACATAAGAACACACCTTTTGTGCACATATCTGATTTTGTAGACCCCAATGGCAGATTCATACTCTTGAAAGGCAGGTTGGGTAATGTGGAGGTCACTTTGTGCAACCTGTATGCTCCAAACTCCAACACGGTCCCATGGCTACATGGGGTGCTCACCTCCATCTCCCAGTTTTTCTCTGGTCTGTTGATAGTGGGCGGGGACATTAATTTGACCCTGAATCCTTCTTTGGACTCCTCCACTGGGAAGGCTGCTATCTCCCTCAGAGCCCTTAGGAGCGTGCGAGGCAAACTAAGTGAGTTAGGTCTGAGCGATGCCTGGAGGTCCCTTCACGGAGAGAACAGAGACTACACCTTTTATTCCATCCCCCACAAATCGTATCAAAGATTAGATTATTTTTTCATACAAGATAGACTTATAAATACCATGCGCAAAGCAGACATACTGGGGATAACCGTCTCAGATCATGCTCCCATCTTCCTCTCATTAGACCTCCCGGGTTTGGGTGATAGAGAGTGGTCCTGGCAACTTAACCCTACTGTCCTTGAGTCCTCCACACACATATCCTCTCTAAATGATATACTTCAAAATTACTTCAAGATAAATGCACCCTCAGGTGCCTCCCCGGCCTCAGTTTGGGAGGCCCATAAGTCTGTCATTCGCTGGGAATTGATATCACTGGGTTCCTCTTTTAATATCTTTATTACTTGAAGTATATAAAAGAACAGAGAATTACAGTACAAAAGTATTTTTTTCCTTTTTTCCTTTCCCCTTGCCCCCGTAACCACCCCCCTCCCCATACCTGTGGTGCGTCAAAAAAAAAAAAAAAAAAAAAAAAAAAAACTGGGTTCCTACATTAAAAAGAAACGCTCTGCTCCAGTCGCTAATCTCCTTACACAAATATCTAAACTGGAGAAAACCCATAAGAGAAACCTTGACCCGGGGGTATTGACCTCACTCACTGATTTGAGAAGTGACCTTAAATCAATCCTCAATGCCAAAGCAGCCCGTTCATATCTCCTCATAAAACATAAACATTATGCACATGGAGATAGAGGTAATAAGATAATGTTCGCATTAGTTAAAAAACAGGCCCGATGTTCTCATATTGGGCAGATGAGAGACCGAGACGGGGGGACCAGGACTTCCTCCTCCGAGATAGCGAGCATCTTCTCACGCTACTACCATTCTCTGTACAACCTCGGAGTGGGAGACTTACCCTCCAGGACGGAGAAAATGAATGTATTCCTTGGGAGGCTCAGTCTTCCCGGTGTCTCTGAGGAGGAGGGGGCAAAGTTATTGGCTCCGATCATGCTGGAGGAGATTAGTGGGATCCTACCTTCCGTCCCTAAAGGCAAAAGCCCCGGACCAGATGGACTGCCCATAGTGTACTACAAGAAGTTCTTCCCTATTCTGGGCCCGCAATTGGTCAATTACTTCAACTCCCTCCTGTCCGGCGGCACCCCTATGAGACAAACACTAGAAGCACACATAGTAGTGATTCCCAAGCCCGATAAAAATCCCAAAATCCCCTCCAGCTTCAGACCCATTTCCTTATTAAACGCGGACGCGAAACTATGGGCAAAACTTATTGCGCATAGGATAGCCCCTCTCCTTCAGAACCTAGTCTCCCCCGAACAAACAGGTTTTGTGGGGGGTAGAGAGTGCAGGGACAGTACATTTAGAGTTATACAAGCAATTGATTATGCCATACAGAACAATACCCCACTCACTCTGCTCAGTACGGATGTGGAAAAAGCATTTGACAGAGTGGACTGGAACTTTATGCAAGCCACTCTTTCCAAATTTAGATTCCCTCCTGAATTCATCCCAGCTATCATGTTCCTGTACTCCTCCCCCCACTCCAGGGTTAGAGTAAATGGCATAATGTCCCCCCCATTTGATATCTCCAATTTGGACCTGCCAGGGGTGCCCACTCTCCCCTACTCTATTTATATTATGCTTGGAGACGTTGATACAAGCTATAAGGCAGGAGAATAACATAAAAGGCCTACAAGTGGGGTTGGTGTCCCACAAAGTGGCGGCATTTGCCGACGACATGCTCCTGTTCCTGACCAACCCAACAGAGGCATTTCCAATTATCCTCAACCTATTGGACACCTTTGGTCAATTGTCAAATTTCAAGATAAACCTCACTGGTTTATAAGTGTAACGCCCTAGGTATTAATGTCCCAGCTACTACCATTTCTGATCTGGCAGCTAGATATCCCTTCCATTGGGCCCCCTCCCATATACATTATTTGGGGGTGAACATTCCCAGTGACCCCTCTAGGTTATTTAGTCTCAACTTCTCGCCCTTGCTGACCAATATCAGGAATCAGATTCAGGAGCTCCGTGTCCCCTTTATGTCCTGGTTAGGAAGGAAAAACTTAGTCAAAACATACCTGCTTCCCAAACTTCTATACATAATTCAAACAGTACCTATACCAGACCCATTCTTCCTAGCGGTTCGCAGAATGTTTTCGGCCTTTGTCTGGAAACAGTCCAAACCCAGGTAGAGGAGGTATTGGTCTTCCTGACCTTAAGATTTATTACTGGGCATCTCTCCTCCGATTGCACTCTGAGCTTTTGAATCCCAACAACTCCAAACTAGGCTGTCAGATCGCACGCTTGGTGTTCTCTCCTCCTGAGATGGCTAGCCTATGGGGGACACCGGAGGGCACCAGATACCTTAACAATACCTCATCCCCCGTCTCCTCAACCTATCAGGGACTGTGCGCGGCTTGGCTGAAGCTGACATCCCGCTTCAGCTTCCCAAGAGTCCCTTCTCCCTTCATGCCGATCAGACTTCTCCCGTACCTTTTGTTCAACAAATATGAAGATGTGTACAGCCTGTGGTCTGCCTTTGGCGACGTTACAGTAGGTGACACGCTAAAAAATAAAGTAGTCCCCTCGCTGGCAGACCTCCGGGCATCGCTCCAGACAAGTAAATGGTCGTCCCTGCATGTTGCTCACTTTAGATCCATATGTAAAAAATACCTAGAGGGGGCCCAAGATAACTATGTCCACACCTAGTACGACGCCCTCCTGAATTCCACCGTCCCTAGGAAAAAATTGCTATCCTTTCTATACACCAAGTTTCTTGAGAGAGGAGCTAATGACAAACCGTCCTTTATTCTAATGTGGGAAAAAGATATGTCCACCACCTTTGACCCCAAGGATACTGCTAGTATCCTCCGAAACTCCCATGGCGCTTCAAGATGTATTAGGATACAGGAGAATGCGTACAAGCTGGTCACGCAGTGGTACCGGTCTCCTACTATACTGCATAAGATGGACCCTGCCATATCACCAAGCTGCTGGAGATGTCTTGACGCCCTCTGCACAAATTACCACATATGGTGGTCCTGCCCCATGATAACCCCTTATTGGGAATCTATATCAAGAGATATCAGTGTTATTTGCTCTGTTGACACTTCTCTGTCTCCCTCTCTAGTACTCCTAAACTTACCCAGTCAGGGACACCCGTTAAATAAATTCTCGCTGGTGTCTCACCTCTTGGCGGCTGCCAAGCTCTTAGTGCCTCGCTATTGGCTCTCTTCTCGCGTCCCCTCAAGGGAGGAATGGTTAGATAAAGTGCACGAACTTAGCCGATTAGAGGAAATTTCTAGTTGGGAGTCTCTGTCCCATGAGACCTATCTCAAAACTTGGACCCCGTGGTTCTTCTGGTGTGAAGCTACGAGGAGCAGGTCCCCAGCGCCTGGTATCCCTTAGTAGCGTACCCCCTACGGCACCTAATTACACCTGACTCTATAAGGGTCCCTGCCCCCCAAACCCATTTCAGACTCCTACTCCGGTACCTTGTTTGCACGCTCTCAGCAGTCTATTGTCTCACCTTTAAAGCAATATGTGATTATACCAATTTCACTCATCATGCCTTGTGATCCTCTGTTATACATGTTTTATGTATGTTCTACTTTGTATAAATTGGCATTAATGTACATTTATGATATGCTAATAATAAAGAAGGTTTTGAAAGAACTAAATCTAGCAGAGCAATTGGAGTAATGAATGTGAAGATTTCTGGATCCATGTGAGGTACAGGGCTGTTTCTAGCTTAGATAGAAAGAGGTTGTCATGTATTATATGATGTCTGATTTTTACTTTTTAAATTAATCATGGGATAACCCCTTTAACATTCTCTGTATCTACATAGGGCTTAAGTTAGTGATCTGGTTTCTGGAAAGTGTCCTTTTAAGACAAGGGACTGTATAGTAATCTGGTTTATACCATCAGGGATGTCTGTGAACAAGCTTTTCGAGCTAAATTATTTAGGGACAAGAGGAGGAATAGGTAGGTGGCCGCCTAGGGCAGTGTTGAGAGGGGGGCTAAACCTCTAACCTGATTTTGTTGTAAAACAATTGGATGTGGTGTCCTGGCAGATAATTATACTGTAGGTGCTAGGGTCTGAATATATTATGGAGGAAGCAGCTCCTGTCACAAAGATACGTGGCATAGGAATTCCACATATATGCTACATAGCTCTTTTAATTCAGGATCCAAGGGATTGGCACATCCCTGCCTTCGGCTCCAAGATAGCTTGTCTCACTACTGGAAAAGTGAGCGCAGCTCTGGGCTACCAGCTGTAACCAGAATCAGGACAAGATAAGTTATGTCATGTATTTACAATGTTACTAAACTTGTTATGCAGATTAATTCTATATATACATATAGGAAGCACAGGTAACCTGTCATATCCACTTTAGTCAGATTTATTCCCACAAGCATACTGGGACATCTATTAGCTTGCTTTTAAAAAACAAAAACAAAAAAAACATGGCATGTGATGATAGGATTACAACAGAAACTGATGTGGGTGACTGCATTCTGTGAGTAAAATGATGGGCACGAATGCTAATTTAAGTTGGTAACCATTCCTATGAATCATATTCTTATGAAGTGATAAGAATAAATACAGTATATGGCTATATTCCTCCTACTTCTATCATTCAGTGTTTGTTTTAGAAAGACGGGTCCCAAGTCCAGGAACGACTGCGATAATCTCTATATTTCCTAACAAACCATATTAACATGGGTTATCTTTATAAGACAACCCCTTAAAGTGTAAATGTAATTTCTGTTTATTTTTAATATTGTGTAGGGACAGGGATGCAAAGCATTTTGCAATATACTTTGTTAGTAGAAGGTGTTTATTTTACTAGAAAACAAGGTATAAAGAGTCTCCTGAGCAACACTCTGAGTTTTGCTAAATCTGTCTCCAGTGTTCTACTGAACGCTGAAGATGATTATGTGGAACATAAAAGTCTGCCTCTTATCTCCCTAACCCTGTCTCTATTCTCTATGCGTGCCCTCTTTGCCTGTATCACTGCTTGTCTGACTTGCTGCCTGCGCTGACCGCTTTGTACATTTATCTCTTTTTTGTGCCTTTCTATTAGTTACTGATAGAGAACAGAACTAAACTATGCTTAGTGCTTGACAGGGTGCTATGTTCCTATATACACACTGTCAGTGCTAATTGATGGCAGTTCCATCCTTCTCCTTCCTGCACTCAATAATTAACAAGTGACAGAAGAACCAGATTGCAAGAGTTTAGCTGTGACAGTAGGTATACTTGAATATAGCACGCTTACTGTCATTGCTAAACGTTCTTATCTCTTCCAGAAGTGCAGGGAAGAGAGAAAGGTACGAAGCTTCCAGTAGTCAGCGTTGACAGCAAACTCAGGCTGGGACACAGTCAGAGGGCAAATATAGAGAGACTAGAATAGGGAGATAAGAGGCAGGCTGAGAAGTCTGCCCCTGTTTGTTCCACACAATTGTCTTCAGCATTCAGTAGAATTCTGAAGATGGGCTTTCCTTAGCAACACAGTGTTATTCACACTAACTTGGGAATAAACAGATTATTTACATGGTGACCTGTTCATCTTTTCAGCTGCAGATCTGCTGATACCTAAACTCCTCTTTAGTCACCCAAGATGGCTGCACCATTTCCAGACACTTCCTGCTTGTCTAGCCCTGCTCTTGGATTGATGGCACTCACATGAGCAGCAGGAAGTACTTTGGCTTTTGATGCACTGTATCTATATCAGAAGTCTGAGAAGTGGTTCTGGCAATCTGCTAAATCTGAGTAGTGCAGTGTCAAAATAAGGGCGCATTTACAGTACCATAGTGTTTTGCGGATCAGCAAAACATGGATACCGGCCGTCTGCGTTCCACAATTTGCGGACCACACATGGCGGCAACTATATTAAAACATTTTTATTTTTTTTGAGGGGCCATGGAGCGGAACCACGGATGTGGACAGCAGACAGTCTGCTGTCCGCATCTTTTGCTGCCCCATTGAAATGAACAATTCCGCACCCATTCAGCAAAATTGCATCTGAATGAGCTCTTAAAGTGTAAGTGCTGTTTCATTATTTTTACCCTAATGGTATAGTACACCCTGCTGTGTAAATGCTTTTGTGCTTTAAAATTTTATCTTAATATTAATATTTTCAGTTTTACCTGATAACTCCCAGAAATGTGTGCTACTTTCCTATTCTGCATCCTCTTCTCACAGCGTTGTCATGTGCAGCCGTCTCCTTTGTATTATAAACAAGAGATGGGAGAGCACTGGGAGGAGAAGCACAGCCCTAAGTGCCTGGGCTCGGGCAGAAAGTGGAGGGGGGAGGGCTGCTTTACATGCTGCTTTCTCTTGAATGGTAGCAGCTAGAAACATGCAACTGGTCTTGTTTGAAAGACATTCCATGCTTTCATACAAGACCAGAATGAGAGCTAAAGTCCAAGCAACAGAGGAGAAATCACTGTTAGAAATCGAGTCGGGAATAAGAGCGGGTAAAATCAGCTTTTATTTTTATTTTCAGCTGCATTCACAGTATCCCGATTTCTATCAGTGATATCTTCCCCTGTACTGAACATATTGCTTTCATACCAAACCAGAGATATGAGCAGCAAAAGCAGCCCCCCCGTCAGTGTGGAGGAGAATGAGGGAGCAGCTGCAGAGGTGACTATTAAGAGGCTAAAACAAATGCTTAATGATTTCATGTAATTGCCGGGCTTGTCTCTGGTTAGCTGTATGTGAGAGGATACACACTGCTCTGGTGTAGTGGAGGATGTTATCTGCATTCTGATTGGTCCTGCTAGTTCATGTGAGGAAAGCAAGGGCTTATGGGAGGTGAGGGAAATACTGGATGCCCTCAAGGATAGGGCAACAATCACCACAGGAAGTGCAGCAGACGCCATCTTAGGAAGAAGCTGAAATAGAGGCACAGAGAAATAGGTTTGCTAAGGGCTGAATACAGACATCAGAAAGGTAAAATTAACTGAAAAATAAAGCTTCATTAATATCTTCCCTTCGGCATCACATGTTAAGAATTTCATTTTTGGTAGTAAAATGGCAGTTACACTTTAAGGTACTGTGAGGAATATGGATTATTATTTACTGTCAGCCATGTTCCCACACCCACCAATTGCTGAAAGGTAGCAGAGGTAGTGAGCTCCACATGGGGCACTGCTTCAAAGCCAGCAGATGGCAGAGGACCTCTAGCAATCCACCAGTGTTTGCAACTTTTCACACTTCCATTCAGCCAACCAGGAACCCAGCTCATGGAACAGGAAAGACCTCTCTGCAGGAGGTCTAGTCCATTCCCCAGTTCAATGGAAATTATCAGACTTTCTGGGGCCGGCAGTTCATAAGAAATTATGAATCGCCCGGCCATCACATGCACAAAACGGATACATATTTGTGTCCCTGTGGCCACAATGAACAGGCCCATGGTCATGGTTTGGTGGTGGGATGCCAGGGAAGGGAGATATACATATCTCCCCACAGAAACGAAGTAACGGTACCATGCTTGTACTCTACTTGTAGCCGAAACCCAGGCGGTCTGTTGGTCCCAGAACCATCACCCTGTGACCTTCTGGTCTGTAGCTATAAACCCTGAAGGGTTTTGTGAGTCATTGAGCTGCCAGGATCAGCAGGGAGGGGGGGGGACCCTTCCCAGAGGTGGGAAGAAGAGGGGTCGGCTACAGTTTAAAAGGCTTGTGCCAGCAAGCGGGCGTGTCTTTTCTCTGAAGAAGGGTCACATCATGCCATGTGTTTAGAGGGACCTTCAACCTGCTGACATCACTACCCTCCATGTGAATACAGCTAAGAACTCACCACAACCCAAAAGGACTCATCCATCTGGTAAACTGACTCTTGTTCTGCTTAACCCTGTTTGTACCATACCACCTGTATTTGTAACCTCAGACCACTGTATACAGTAAGGAACAGAAGTATTTGAACACCCTGCGATTTTGCAAGTCCTCCCACTTAGAAATCATGAAGGGGTCTGAAATTCACATTGTAGGTGCATTCCCACTCTGAGAGACAGAATAAAAAAAAAAATTCAGGAAATCACATTATATGATTTTTAAAGAATTTATTTGTCTTGCACTGCTGAACATAGGTATTTGAACACCTGAGAAACAGCAAGAATTCTGGCTCTCAAAGACCTGTTACTGTGCCTTTAAAAAAGTCCACCTCTACTCTACTCATTAATTTAACTTAGTAGCACCTTTAGCTCTTTAACAACCCCTGTCCACCCCACAGTCAGTCAGACGCTAACTACTACCATGGGCAAGAACAAAGAGCTGTCAAAAGACACCAGAGACAAAATTGTGGACCTCCACAAGGCTGGAAAGGGCTACAGGGCAATTGCCAAGCAGCTTGGTGAAAATAGATCAACTGTTGAAGCAATTGTTAGAAAATGAAAGAGGCTAAAGATGACTGTCAGTCTCCCTCAGACTAGGGTTCCATGCAAGATCTCACTTCGTGGGGTATCACTGATGATAAGAAAGGTGAGGAATCGACCCAGAACTACAAGAGAGGAGCTGGTCAATGACATGAAGAGAGCTGGGACCACAGTTTCAAAGGTCACTGTCAGTAGAACACTATGCCGTCATGGTTTCAAATCATGCATTGCACGGAAAGTTCCACTGCTCAAGTCATCAGATGTCTAGGCCCGTCTGAAGTTTGCCAATGACCATCTGGATGATCCATGGGAGAAAGTCACGTGGTCAGATGAGACCAAAGTAGAACTTTTTGGTCTAAACTTCACTCGTCGTGTTTGGGGGAAAAAGAAGGATGAGTTGCATCTCAAGAACACCATCCCTACTGTGAAGCATGGGGGTGGTAACATCATGCTTTGGGGGTGCTTTTCTGCAAAGGGGACAGGACAACTGCACTCTATTAGGGAGAGGATAAATGGGGCCATTTATTGTGAGATTTTGAGCAACAACCTCCTTCCCTCAGTCAGAGCATTGAAGATTGGTCGTGGCTGGGTCTTCCAACATGACAACGACCTGAAGCACACAGCCAGGATAACCAAGGAGTGGCTCCGTAAGAAGCATATCAAGGTTCTGGAGTGGCCTAGCCAGTCTCCAGACCTAAATCCAATAGAACATCTTTGGAGGGGGCTGAAACTCTGTGTTGCTCAGCGACAACCCCGAAACCTGACAGATCTAGAGGAGATCTGTGTGGAGGAGTGGGCCAAAATCCCTGTTGCAGTGTATGCAAACCTGGTCAAAAACTACAGGAAATGTTTGACCTCTGTAATTGCAAACAAAGGCTTCGGTACCAAATATTAACACTGATTTTCTCAGGTGTTCAAATACTTATGTTCAGCAGTGCAAGACAAATTAATTCTTTAAAAATCATACAATGTGATTTCCTGATTTTTTTATTTAATTTTTTTAATTAAGTGGGAATTCACCTACAATTTGAAGTGGGAGAACTTGCAAAATCACAGGGTGTTCAAATACTTCTGTTCCTCACTGTATTTTCCTTGTGTGTATAGTCTAAAAGGGCTTCTGTCACCCCCCAAAAGTCATTTTTGGGCTAATTAAAATCCTTATAGTGCGATTATTCAATATATAGTGCTCTTATCTTTTTCTGTGGCTTAGTTTCTTTAAAAACCGCACTTTTATAATATGTTAATTACCTCGCTACCAGCAAGTGGGGCGGTTACTTGCTGGTAGCCGCCGCATCCTCCTTCCAAAAAAACGCCCCCTCCTCCAGTTGATTGACAGGGCCAGCGAGCGCCCTCCTCCTCCGGCTGGCCCTGTCTGCAATTCAAATCCCGCGCCTGCGCCTTACGTGTGTTCATTCGGCGCAGGCGCTCTGAGGGAGTGCTGAGGAAGCGAGCGTCCTTCTCTCAGAGCGCCTGAGCCGAATAAAGACACACAAGGCGCAGGCGCGGGATTTGAATTGCAGACAGGGCCAGCCGGAGGAGGAGAGTGCTCGCTGGCCCTGTCAATCAACAGGAGGAAGGGGCGTTTTTTTGAAAGGAGGATGCGGCGGCTACCAGCAAGTAACCGTCCTACTTGCTGGTAGCGAGGTAATTAACATATTATAAAAGTGCGGTTTTTAAAGAAACTAAGCCACAGAAAAAGGTAAGAGCACTATATATTGAATAATCGCACTATAAGGATTTTAATTAGCTTAAAAATGAAAAATGACTTTCAGGGGGTGACAGAAGCCCTTTAAGGCGATTACATATATAATTTAATCTTGTGCTGTCTGGTATCTCGATCACGAATCCCCACGTCCGTGTTTCAGCCTAGTAATACGCTACCGCTGGTTGGTTTCTTACCCTATATAATCCTGTTAGCAGTGTATTCAGATGTATACCAGTGAAAATCCCTAGAACATGTATCAAACAATTGCAAAATGACATGCTCAGTTTCATTTGGGGAGGCACTCACTCTAGGGTTAATAAAAAGGTGCTATACCCTTCTCTTCGCAAAGGAGGCCTAGGGGTTCCAGACTTATACAGTTATTACTTGGCCAACTTGTTAGATCAGGCTATGGAGTGGTGGTCCCCAACTTCACCCCATAAGTGGCTTAGTATTGAAGAGAACTACGCCAAAAGGAGATCCCTGAAGTCACTACTGGCAGCTTATTTGTTAAAGCCTTTTATTTTTTCCTTGCCTTTAAGCACAATGCAAGCCTCCATATTTGCATGGGCACATGTATTCAAGTCTAAAACACCTTTTCCCTTGGAGAAGAAACATTTTCCTATTTCGGCCATAGAGTACCACATTCCTACACTTCAAATCGCAAACTGGCTGAATTGTGGGATAGATACAAACCGGATTCCAAAAAAGTTGGGACACTATACAAATCGTGAATAAAAACTGAATGCAATGATGTGGAGGTGCCAACTTCTAATATTTTATTCAGAATAGAACATAAATCACGGAACAAAAGTTTAAACTGAGAAAATGTACCATTTTAAGGGAAAAATATGTTGAATCAGAATTTCATGGTGTCAACAAATCCCCAAAAAGTTAGGACAAGGCCATTTTCACCACTGTGTGGCATCTCCCCTTCTTCTTACAACCCTCAACAGACGTCTGGGGACCGAGGAGACCAGTTTCTCAAGTTTAGAAATAGGAATGCTCTCCCATTCTTGTCTAATACAGGCCTCTAACTGTTCAATCGTCTTGGGCCTTCTTTGTTGCACCTTCCTCTTTATGATGCGCCAAATGTTCTCTATAGGTGAAAGATCTGGACTGCAGACTGGCCATTTCAGTACCCAGATCCTTGATGTTGTGATTGATGCAGAATGTGGTCTGGCATTATCATGTTGAAAAATGCAGGGTCTTCCCTGAAAGAGATGACGTCTGGATGGGAGCATATGTTGTTCTAGAACCTGAATATATTTTTCTGCATTGATGGTGCCTTTCCAGACATGCAAGCTGCCCATGCCACACGCACTCATGCAACCCCATACCATCAGAGATGCAGGCTTCTGAACTGAGCGTTGATAACAACTTGGGTTGTCCTTGTCCTCTTTGGTCCGGATGACATGGCGTCCCAGATTTCCAAAAAGAACTTCGAATCGTGACTCGTCTGACCACAGAACAGTCTTCCATTTTGCCACACTCCATTTTAAATGATCCCTGGCCCAGTGAAAACGCCTGAGCTTGTGGATCTTGCTTAGAAATGGCTTCTTCTTTGCACTGTAGAGTTTCAGCTGGCAACGGCGGATGGCACGGTGGATTGTGTTCACTGACAATGGTTTCTGGAAGTATTCCTGAGCCCATTCTGTGATTTCCTTTACAGTAGCATTCCTGTTTGTGGTGCAGTGTCGTTTAAGGGCCCGGAGATCACGGGCATCAAGTATGGTTTTACGGCCTTGACCCTTACGCACAGAGATTGTTCCAGATTCTCTGAATCTTCGAATGATGTTATTCACAGTTGATGATGATAGATGCAAAGTCTTTGCAATTTTTCGCTGGGTAACACCTTTCTGATTTGCTCCACTATCTTTCTGCGCAACATTGTGGGAATTGGTGATCCACTACCCATCTTGGCTTCTGAGAGACACTGCCACTCTGAGAAGCTCTTTTTATACCCAATCATGTTGCCAATTGACCGAATTAGTGTTAATTGGTCTTCCAGCTCTTCGTTATGCTCAAATTTACTTTTTCCAGCCTCTTATTGCTACTTGTCCCAACTTTTTTGGGATTTGTTGACACCATGAAAATTGGAATCAACGTATTTTTCCTTTAAAATGATACATTTACTCGGATTAATTGTTTGATCTGTCATCTACGTTCTATTACAAATAAAATATTGACATTTGCCATCTCCACATCATTGCATTCAGTTTTTATTCACAATTTGTTTAGTGTCCCAACTTTTTGGGAATCCGGTTTGTACATTGGGGAGCCTATTTGAACAGTCCACCCTAAAACCTTTTGAGACACTGCATTCTATATATAATATACCTAACTCTCTCTTTTACCAATACTTGCAGATCCACCATTTTCTTTCCCCCCTCAAATTGGATGTAGCAGAGAATTAGCGTGACACAATCAGTAGGCTACTCACAGCAGACACCTCCCCCCCTTCCAGCCTCTCATTTTGGTATTCATATCTGTTATCAGCAGGTAAAGAATGTAAAAAACCCTTTATGTCTAGGTGGGAGGCTGAAATGGGGAAAGAATTCCCATTAGAAAAATGGACAGACGCTATGTACTGGTCCATGAAATGTTCAAAATGTATAAATCACACAGAGCAGAACAGGAAAATTCAATTGAGGTGGTATTTGACGCCAAATAGTCTGGCACATACTATCCCAAGCTATTCTCCACTGTGTTGGAGGGGATGTGGTCAAGTAGGCTCTCCGTATCATATGTGGTGGGCATGTCCTTCACTAACTTGTTTTTGGACTTCAGTTTCGGGGGTCTTAGAAGAGATAACTGGGATTAAAGGAATACTAAGCCCAGAGCTAGCAATTCTGAGCATAGGCTTGGTGGAAATTCCCTGGGATAGTAGAGGTATAGTAGCACATATCCTTTCTGCATCAAAAAAAGTGATTGCTCGCCAATGGAAAGGATTGACGCCCCCACTAATTAGTGAGTTCTTCAAATTGGTTAACTACCATATGCAATGTGAATTTACCTTCGCCTCTTCGATGAAAAATAGAATAGCAATGCATAACTCATGGTTACTCTGGGTATCTAGCCCGTATGCAAACCCACTTCCATATTGCCTTCTATAACTAGAATGCTCTGGAGGAATCTAACTAGTTGTCAGCAAAGGCTATATTTGCACTAGTACACTACCAATGTTTGTTGCATAAGACTACTGTAATTTGTAAATTGCAATTGTTTAGCACATTTTGCTTATGGTCAATGTAACATTCTCAATTTGCCAAAACTTTGTATTCCTGTATGGAACCCTTTTATTATTTATTTCTTTTCCTTTATGTCTACTATGTCTATTTTGTTAAATTTACTTCAGAACAAAATTCTTATTTCAATAAAAACTTTATTGATGAAAAAAAAATAATCCCGTTAGCAGACCGGGCTTATATCAAACAAGGAACTGGTGGCAGGGGCTGAGAACGCGCTGTTTCACTGAGGCAGTGAAAAGGCTCTCTCTGCTTGTTGCCTCTCTTTGCCCGTGTGGACAGGAGGAATCTGTGAAAACTGTACCAAGACTGACCTTACCCGCTCCTCCAGGAGGGCGTAACATCACGTCTTGGTAACCAGTGACCATACCATATCTCGTAAGCTTGACGTAGTTGACGTCAAGCGGGCACAAGGGGTGGTATTCACTTCACCTGCCCATCCCCCCAGCCAGACAGGCTCGGCTGCTCTCCTACAGGCTGCCCTAGACCGTCTCCAGGCCGGAGACCACACTTCCTACGAGATCCTCATGGCAGCTGCAGAGCGTCGCGAGCAAGCAGAGGCTGCAGAGCGTCGCGAGCAAGCAAAGGCTGCCCAATGTCATGAGCAGGCCGAGCGTGAGCATCAGCTGTGAGCGCTCTATCTCCAACTCCAGCAGCCCTCCTAAGCCCGATGTGAGTCTCCAGAGATCCGGATTCCAAAACTGTGGGCGGAGGACTTCCCCCTGCTGGATAAAGATGGGGACTTGGACATTTTATTGTTGCCGTTCGAGACAGTCTGCCATCAGTACCAGCTGCCGGAGGACCAGTGGGTCCAATTCCTAACACCACTTCTCAGGAGAAAAGCCCTTGAAATCTTCGGGTATCTGCCCAGCGAGACCATTCTGAGCTATGAGGACATCAAGCAGGCTCTGGTCCGGCAGTACAACTTAACCCCTGAGTCGTACCAGAAAAGGCTCCGAAGTTTGCAGCGGGGTCCTACCCAGAGCTGGGCTGATCACATGCGGGCCCTGCTGAGAGCAGTCGACCAATAGACCACAGGATTGGAGCTCACCACCGTCCAGCAGCTGAAGGAGCTCATTGCCACAGAGCAGTTCTTGTGGATTTGCCCGAAAGGACCTCCAGCAGTACCTCCGTGACCGGAAGCCAAAGGGTGCCTCTGCAACAGCAGCCCTGGCCGACGAGTACACCAACAACCGGACTTCAGAGGCCTGGAAACCTGTCGGCTGGAGAGGGGGTAAGACACACTCTGCCCCTGCCCCTAGGCCCAAGTGGGCACCGTCCCCGGCTTCACTTTCCACGTCGGTTGGGGAACACTGACTTTGCCACCTGTGTAAACAGCCAGGACACTTCAAGGCCATGTGTCCCCAGCGCCCCAGTCATCAACCCGGAAGCTCTCCACTGTGTTGTGTATGGGTGGGGGTGATGGGAGGTCCCTTGACAATTTTGAACCGGTCACCGCGGGCCAGGCGGTGGCCATGTGACTTAGAGACACCGGCGCTGAGATGACTCTGGTATAGCCTGAACTGGTGGCACTCCATGATTTATTGCCCGGGAGATCCCTTACTGTCTCTGGGATTGGAGGAGTAGAACTGGCGCTGCCAGTCGCCAAGGTCTATTTGGACTGGGGTGCCAGTTGAGGAGTAAGGGAGGTGGGGGTATCCTCAAATATCCCTGCCAGTGTTTTGCTGGGATCAGATAAATCCCAGCAGGCATGCTTGTTTCTAGATTCATACTTTGAATATAGAAACAAGCACGCCTGCTGGGATTTATCTGATTTTGGAATTGGGAACGACCCCTTCCTGTGCAAGCGTTTTTCACTAAAGAGTGGTGAGCTGTCTAATTTTGATTGAAGTGTTTTGCTGGGGACGGACCTGGGGCAGCTTGTGCCTACGTACAAGGCTGCTGACACCCCGAGGTCCGATCCCCCAGAATGTGATGTCATGTCCACCCCCATTGATACTGTTAATGTACCTAACATGTGCAATGAGCAGGACACTGGGTCAGTGGGCCTGCTATGCAGTGGGTCAGATTTAGGTGTAAATAAGTTCGTGACGCCAGTTGCAGCTTGCGCAGGTACTGTAGAAGGGCCCTTTAAGATGGTATGAGCAAACGTACTAGGTGAGGAATGCCAGAGGGGGATATTGTCTCTGTATTGTGTCAACGGTTTCTCCTACCTGTAGTACGGCTGGACTCCTGTATCCTGGCTCACATGCAACAAATTGAGTGCTGTTAATAGGAGTAACTGAGGAATGATGGAATTCCACACAGAAAATAGGGTCCAACTTGTCTTTACTTGATGTTGTTATATGCAGCTTTAGATCCATACAATGTTACAGCAATAGTCTAGGATCCCAGCAGGTATTGGCAATATGTGGCAGGAATTATATATATATATATATTCTGCATCTAGTACATAAGCCTTTAAGAATCTGGCAGATATCTGTCTTCTGCTCTGTCTTGAGTTCTGCATGGTTTGGGCCTGACTAACTGTGGAGGTACTTATCTTCTCCTTGTTCTGGAATCTGTACTTACAGGACTGCTCTCAGGGAATGGTGGTTTCTTCCTGGAGATCTGATAGTTCTGAAGATGGCTGCTTTCTTGTCCACCAGCTGAGGTAAGGGACTCAGGCTGGGAAGGTTGATCTTGGGCCCCAGGGAGGCTTGAATCCTTGGTTGGGGTCCCTATTTCTTGGAGCTCCTACTGATGCAGCCTACCCCAACAGGGGGTGGCTGGTACACTGCCTAAAACTTTCTGTCCTCCCTCTGAAGTAGGATGTTTGAACATTCCACTCCTCCTCAGATAGGGGGAAGCTAGCCTGGAATGGTCTGTTCCAGCCTAGGTCTGTTAACTAACTAACTGTAGACTGCCTACATACTGCTGCCACCTGCTGGTGTACATCAAGAATTACAGCATATACATATTAAACAGTCATAGAAAATCCAGATAATATAAATGCAATGTCATATTACACAAGATGTTAACACATTGACACTTTAACATGATATAGCAGGGTGATAGAGTTTTAGTGACATACTCTGGGATGTTACACATGCCTGTTGATGGGGATGTGGGGGTGGGGGATTTAATGTGTGCCTCTCCCCTCAGTGGGGAGGGGGTCATCCAAGCCAGCTGTGCTGAGGCCCCAGGGTGTTTCCAGCAAGCATGCTGGAACTTGTTGTCCTCAGGTGTGGCTACTGAGGGGTCAAGCAGGGGGCAGACAGCTGCGGGGGAGGAGGATGCGAATGAGGTCTGGGCTGTCCCAGGAGAAGTAGGGCTCCCAGGTAAAGCCTCAGTGCAGGATTCCTCCACAACCGGGATGTCAGTGGGCCAGGTTAGTCCGTCTGGACTGGCAACTTGGTCAAAAGACAAAGGGAAGCAGGCACTACCAGTGGTGGCAGCGGCCATAGCTGCTGTCACGTGCAGTGGGAGTGCTGGGGCCCTAGGGGCCCCTCAGGGGTCTGATGGCTTTCCCCCTTCCGACCGAGTAGCTGCCGAGTCAGATGGAGGCCAGGAGACAGGTCCCGGGGAGTTTCAGGCAGCGTTAGTGGCTGATGCCAGCCTGACCACTCTCAAGGAGCAGGCGGCACAACCCCCTTCGGACTCACACCTCAAGCGGATGGTCTGGGAACAAGGACGGCTGTACCGGGTCATGGTCCAGCTGGGCTCACTGGAGGCGTGGCCTAGGGACCGACAGCTAGTGGTACCCTATCAGTTCAGGGCGGAGTTGTTGCGGGTTGCGCATGAGATTCCAATGGCTGGACACCTAGAGGTTGCTGAGGCCAGAGCCTGGAAAAGTGGATGCCATCACATCCTAGCCCACCACCAGGACCAAGAAACAGGTGATGTCCTTCCCCCACTATAGTAGCCTGGTGAAGCCCTTGACGGACCTCACCAAGAAGAAGCTGCCCTCCACAGTCGATTGGACAAACGACTGTGAGACGGCTTTCCGGGCGCTGAAGGCCGTCCTCTCAAGCTTCCCTGTACTACAAGCAGCTGACTTCACGCAGCTGTTTATAGTACAGACCGACGCCAGTGATTTTGGCCTCGGTGCCGTACCCAGCCAGGTCGACACTACGGGCCAGGAACACCCCGTTTTGTACCTGAGTCGGACGCTCCTGCCAAGGAAGGTGGTGTACTCCACCATAGAGAAGGAGTGCCTGGCCATTCTCTGGGCACTGCAACGGTTGCAGCCTTACATATACAGGCGCCGCTTCACTATGAAGATGGACCACAACCTACTCAGCTGGTTAAACACCGTCTCAGGGACGAATGGAAGGCCGCTACGCTGGAGCCTCATGCTTTAGCAGTATCACTTGAACATTCGCCACAAGAAGGGCCGTGACCACGGGAACGCCAATGGGCTATCCCAGCAAGGAGAGGGTGTGGTTGGGCGCATGGGGGAACACAAGAATGTGCTGCCCCCTGGCGCCCTCTAAAAGGGGGAGGTGTGAGGAATATAGATTATTATTTACTGTCAGCCATGTTGCTGAAAGGTAGCAGAGGTAGTGAGCTCCACAGGGGGGCACTGCTTTAAAGCCAGCAGGTGGCAGAGGACCTCTAGCAGTCCACCAGTGTTTACAACTTTTCACACTTCTATTCAGCCAACCAGGAACCCAGTGTCACGAGGGTGTCTAGAACCACGTCTGACTCCGTTATACCCGGGGTCAGGAAGTCGCAGCGGTTGGCTGCACGCTCTATGTAAGATAGGGCTGTTTCCTTATGGTAGCTTTCTGGGTTTGCTTTGCAAACCCTTTTGGCTCACTCAGGGATCCATAGCTCCTTCTCCTCAGCTGTTCCTTGTCCAGCACTCCCAACCTCCTTATATTCCCCTCTCACACTTCTCTGGTTGCCAGATATAGAGCTTCCTGCCTGGACATCTATTCTGACCCTCTGGAGCTGTGTTGCTGCGTTCTCTGGTTGTTGGTCCAGAACGCTACCCTCCGGATCCCTGTTGGACCTTTGTGGTCTGCTGTGGTCGCCCACCTGGGTGTATGTGTTTGTCTGTATTGTCTGTCCTCTCCCTGGTGTTTCCCTCTTAGTGTCAGTGGTGCGGACTAGCGATCCCACCGGCCCGTTCACTATCTAGGGCTCATTTTAGGGAAAGCCAGGGTTTAGGCACGTGATCGCCGCACGGGTGAGGAACCCGTCTAGGGACGTCAGGGCAGTCAGGTGCCAGCCGCAAGGTGAGTCAGGGGTCACCACCTTTCCCTCTCCCTTGGGCAGGGCTTTCCCTTTTCCCTCCCTGTGCGTGTCGCCGGTCATTACATTATATCTGGCACTTATTTTGTGTAGGTAAAAAAAAAAAAAATACATATTTTTTTTTTTTTACCTACTTAGAATCCAGTATGGATCAATTTGCTGCTCTGTCCAAACAGTTTCATGGCCTGTCTTTGGAGGTGGCAGGATTGAAGGCGTCGGTCCTCCAGCAACAGCAGCAATTACAACTGACTGCAAGCCCAGCGGTTGCTACTGGTAACCAGGTTGTTGCGGAACCCAAGGTCCCTCTCCCTGACAGATTTTCTGGGGGAAGGGACAAGTTTTTGACATTCCGTGAGGCCTGTAAATTATATTTTAAACTGCGCCCTTACTCCTCTGGTAATGAAGAACAGCGGGTGGGGGTTGTTATTTCCCTGCTGCAGGGGGACCCGCAGTCCTGGGCGTTCTCTTTACCTACTGATTCCCAGGCTCTTCGGTCAGTGGATGAGTTTTTCGGGGCCTTGGGACTCATATATGACGACCCTGACCGAGTCGCACTGGCCGTAGGCGTGGGGTTTGTTTTTTTTGTGGGGAGAGGGGTCATTTCATTAATGTCTGTCCTTCTTTCCTCAGAAACAAAAGACCGTCGGAAAACTACTAACCCCAGGCTGTGTGGAGGATGTCAGCCGGGGGGTATACGTTTCCTCCATACGTACATCTACATCGCAATTTGTGTTACCAGCGGTTATTGTTTTTGGTGATAAGACGGAGACTATTTCTTTCTTTCTAGACAGTGGAGCAGGGGTAAATTTGATAGATGCCCATTTTGCCCGCACTATGGGTTTGTCTCTCTGTACGTTACAGAGACCCATTCCCATATTCGCTATTGATTCTGCTCCTCTGTCTCAGAGAAACCTCACCCACATTGTTCGTAATTTACACCTTCGGGTAGGGGACCACCATAACGAGATGCTTTCATGTTATGTTCTGGAGGGGCTTCCCACTCCGGTAGTGCTGGGTCTTCCCTGGTTGGTAGCGCACAATCCAGTGGTGGATTGGCAGGCCAGGGAGATATTGGAGTGGAGTGAGCAGTGCAGAGAAAATTGCTTAAATAGCAATTGCTTAGTCGCCTCCATAACTACCCTACCTACATTTATTTCGGATTTTGAGGACGTTTTTTCTGAAAAGGGTTGTCAGAAGTTACCACCTCATCGTCCTTATGATTGCCCGGTTAACCTTATTCCCGGCGCAAAATTACCCGAAACCAGGTTATATAATCTTTCAGGTCCAGAGAGACAAGCCATGAAAGATTATATCTCCGAGAGCTTGGCTAAGGGACACATCAGACCCTCTTCTTCACCCGTGGCTGCAGGGTTTTTCTTCGTTAAAAAGAAAGATGGGGGCCTGCGTCCTTGCCTAGATTTTCGCGAATTAAATCGGATAACCATCCGAAACCCATACCCTCTTCCTCTCATTCCTGACCTGTTTAACCAGATTGCGGGTGCTAGGTGGTTCTCCAAACTTGATCTTAGGGAGGCCTACAATCTGATTCGTATTAAGGAGGGGGATGAGTGGAAGACAGCTTTTAACACCCCTGAGGGGCATTATGAAAATCTTGTTATGCCTTTCGGTCTGACCAATGCTCCTGCCGTCTTTCAACATTTCGTTAATGACATTTTTAGTCATCTAATCGGCAGGTTTGTGGTAATATACCTAGATGATATTTTAATTTATTTGTCTGATCTGAGAACACATGAGGTGCATGTCAGACAAGTACTGCAGGTCCTACGGACGAATAAATTATATGCTAAAATTGAAAAATGTGTCTTCACCGTTCAGGAGATACAATTCCTAGGTTATTTTTTATCTGCTTCAGGTTTCCGTATGGATCCTAGGAAGGTCCAGGCAATTTTTAATTGGGATCTTCCTGAGAACCTCAAAGCACTGCAACGGTTCTTGGGCTTCGCGAATTTCTATAGGAAATTCATAAAAAATTATTCACTTATTGTAAAACCCCTTACTTACATGACTAAGAAGGGGACTGATTTTTCTAAATGGTCTGACGCCGCTAAAGTTGCTTTTTCCTCTCTAAAAGAGAGGTTTACCTCAGCACCTGTACTAGTCCAACCTGATGTCTCTCAGCCTTTTATTGTTGAAGTCGATGCGTCAGAGGTGGGAGTGGGGGCGGTGCTGTCTCAGGGTCCGTCTCCTGGCAAATGGCGTCCTTGTGCTTTCTTTTCTAAAAAACTATCTGCAGCAGAAAAGAACTACGATATTGGCAATAGGGAACTATTAGCTATTAAACTAGCGTTTGAAGAATGGCGTCACTTTTTAGAGGGGGCAGTCCACCCCGTCACTGTGATTACGGACCACAAAAATCTTCTGTACCTCGAATCAGCTAAGCGTCTCACCCCTAGACAAGCTAGGTGGTCGCTATTCTTTACCAGGTTTAACTTTGTGATTACCTATCGTCCTGGGGCAAAGAATACCAAGGCTGATGCACTATCTCGTTGTTTCCCTGGAGGGGGTAATGTGAGTGATCCGGTGCCCATTCTTCAAAGAGGAGTGGTTGTTTCTGCGGTACACTCTGTTCTGGAGGGGAAGGTGTTAGAGGCCCAGGGGGACGCCCCGGTCTCTTGCCCCTCAGAGAAATTGTTTGTACCGTTGAACCAGCGTTTCGAATTATTAAAGGAACATCATAATTCGGCACTTGCTGGGCACCCGGGTAGTAAAGCAACCTTGGAGCTATTGTCTCGTCGTTTTTGGTGGCCAAGGTTGCGTCAGGATGTATTGGATTTTGTGTCTTCTTGTTCTACCTGTGCGCGCGCAAATGTTTCACATACACGTCCTGCAGGGTCTCTATTACCACTCGTCATTCCCAATAGACCATGGACACATCTGTCAATGGATTTTATCACTGACTTACCTTTGTCTGCGGGTAAAACAGTTATTTTGGTAGTAGTGGACAGGTTTAGCAAAATGGTACACTTCATTGCGTTACCCGCACTACCTAATGCTAAGACTCTTGCTCAGGTATTCGTCAGTGAAATCGTGAAGCTTCACGGGGTCCCCTCCGATGTTGTTTCGGATCGGGGTACCCAGTTTATTTCTAAATTTTGGAAAGCTTTTTGTTTCCGTTTGGGGGTACACTTGTCCTTTTCCTCAGCTTTCCATCCTCAGTCGAATGGACAGACTGAGCGTACCAACCAAAACCTGGAGACATATCTAAGATGTTTTGTGTCTGAAAACCAAGAGTTGTGGTCATCATATTTACCGTTAGCTGAGTTTGCCATAAATAATCGTCGTCAGGAATCCACTGGCAAGTCACCATTTCTTGGTGCATACGGTTTTCATCCCCAATTCTGTACTTTCAAAGAGGGGGGGTCTTCTGGGGTTCCCGAAGAGGAACGGTTTTCGTCATCTCTTTCATCGGTATGGCAGAAGGTGCAAGCTAACTTGAAAAATATGGGAGGTAAATACAAATGCATGGCTGATAAGAGACGGTCGCCAGGTCCGGACCTAGGAGTGAATGACTATGTGTGGTTGTCTACTAGGAATATTAAATTGAAGGTTCCCTCTTGGAAACTGGGTCCTAGGTTTATTGGTCCTTACAAAATTGTAGCCATCGTCAACCCCGTGGCTTTTCACCTGGAGTTACCTCAGACTTTTAAAATCCATAATGTCTTTCATAAGTCGTTACTCAAGAAATATGTTCCACCTCTAGAACCGTCAAGGCTGCCACCCCCTCCTGTTGTTGTGGATGGTAATCTAGAATTTCAGATATCCAAAATTGTTAATTCTCGTCGGGTCCGCCACTCTCTTCAATATCTGGTGCATTGGAGAGGTTACGGTCCCGAGGAAAGAATGTGGGTTCCTGCGTCTGAGGTAAACGCCGACCGGCTAGTTCGGGTTTTTCATGACTCTCATCCTGAGAGACCTGGTCCTGAGTGTCCGGAGGCCCCTCGTAGAGAGGGGGGTACTGTCACAAGGGTGTCTAGAACCACGCCTGACTCCGTTATACCGGGGGTCAGGAAGTCGCAGCAGTTGGCTGCGCGCTCTATGTAAGATAGGGCTGTTTCCTTATGGTAGCTTTCTGGGTTTGCTTTGCAAACCCTTTTGGCTCACTCAGGGATCCGTAGCTCCTTCTCCTCAGCTGTTCCTTGTCCAGCACTCGCAACCTCCTTATATTCCCCTCTCACACTTCTCTGGTTGCCAGATATAGAGCTTCCTGCCTGGACATCTATTCTGACCCTTTGGAGCTGTGTTGCTGCGTTCTCTGGTTGTTGGTCCAGAACGCTACCCTCCGGATCCCTGTTGGACCTTTGTGGTCTGCTGTGGTCGCCCACCTGGGTGTATGTGTTTGTCTGTATTGTCTGTCCTCTCCCTGGTGTTTCCCTCTTAGTGTCAGTGGTGCGGACTAGCGATCCCACCGGCCCGTTCACTATCTAGGGCTCATTTTAGGGAAAGCCAGGGTTTAGGCACGTGATCGCCGCACGGGTGAGGAACCCGTCTAGGGACGTCCGGGCAGTCAGGTGCCAGCCGCAAGGTGAGTCAGGGGTCACCACCTTTCCCTCTCCCTTGGGCAGGGCTTTCCCTTTTCCCTCCCTGTGCGTGTCGCCGGTCATTACACCCAGCTTATGGAACAGGAAAGACCTCTCTGCAGGAGGTCTAGTCCATTTCCCAGTTCAATGGAAATGATCAGACTTTCTGGGGCCGGCAGTTCATAAGGAATTATGAATCGCCCGGCCATCACAGGCACAAACCGGATACATATTTGTGTCCCTGTGGTTACGATGAACAGGCCCATGGTTTGGTGGTGGGATGCCAGGGAAGGGAGATATACATATCTCCCCACAGAAACAAAATAATGGTACCATGCTTGGACTCTACTTGTAGCCGGAACCCAGGCGGGTCTGTTGGTCTCAGAACCATCTCCCTGTGACCTTCTGGTCTGGAGCTATGAACCCTAAAGGGTTTTGTGGGTCATTGAGCTGGCAGGATCAGCAGGGAGGGGGGAGAGACTCTTCCCAGAGGCGGGAAGAGGAGGGGCCGGCTACAGTTTAAAAGGCTTGTGCCAGCAGGCAGGCGTGTCTTTTCTCTGAAGGAGGGTCACATCGTGCCATGTGTTTAGAGGGACCTGCAACCTGTGACATCACTGCCCTCCATGTGAATACAGCTAAGAACTTATCACAACCCAAAAGGACTCATCCATCTGGTAAACTGACTTTTGTTCTGCTTAACCATGTTTGTACCACGTTTGTTGATGTCAAGCGGGCACGAGGGGTGGTATTCGTCACAGGTACCAAATGAAATATAGTCTGCATTTTGTTAATTTTTTGATAAAAAAAGACTGTCCTCTACTGAAATGTATGGCTTAATATACACTCACCTAAAGAATTATTAGGAACACTATACTAATACGGTGTTGGACCCCCTTTTGCCTTCAGAACTGCCTTAATTCTATGTGGCATTGATTCAACAAGGTGCTGATAGCATTCTTTAGAAATGTTGGCCCATATTGATAGGATAGCATCTTGCAGTTGATGGAGATTTGAGTGATGCACATCCAGGGCAAGAAGCTCCCATTCCACCACATCCCAAAGATGCTCTATTGGGTTGAGATCTGGTGACTGTGGGGGCCATTTTAGTACAGTGAACTCATTGTCATGTTCAAGAAACCAATTTGAAATGATTCGAGCTTTGTGACATGGTGCATTATCCTGCTGGAAGTAGCCATCAGAGGATGGATACATGTTCTCATTCTGTTTACGCCAAATTCGGACTCTACCATTTGAATGTCTCAACAGAAATCGAGACTCATCAGACCAGGCAACATTTTTCCAGTCTTCAACAGTCCAATTTTGGTGAGCTTGTGCAAATTGTAGCCTCTTTTTCCTATTTGTAGTGGAGATGAGTGGTACCCGGTGGGGTCTTCTGCTGTTGTAGCCCATCCACCTCAAGGTTGTGCGTGTTGTGGCTTCACAAATGCTTTACTGCATACCTCGGTTGTAACGAGTGGTTATTTCAGTCAACGTTGCTCTTCTATCAGCTTGAATCAGTTGGCCCATTCTCCTCTGACCTCTAGCATCCACAAGGCATTTTTGCCCACAGGACTGCTGCATACTGGATGTTTTTCCCTTTTCATACCATTCTTTGTAAACCCTAGAAATGGTTGTGCGTGAAAATCCCAGTAACTGAGCAGATTGTGAAATACTCAGACCGGCCCGTCTGGCACCAACAACCATGCCATGCTCAAAATTGCTTAAATCACCTTTCTTTCCCATTCTGACATTCAGTTTGGAGTTCAGGAGATTGTCTTGACCAGGACCACCCCCCTAAATGCATTGAAGCAACTGCCATGTGATTGGTTGACTAGATAATTGCATTAATGAGAAATAGAACAGGTGTTCCTAATAATTCTTTAGGTGAGTGTATATATTTTTTCATTTTCACAAATGTATTTTTTGGACCTCACCCTTTGGTCACTGTTTATATATCTTGGTATGTACCTGTGAGTTTTGACTGACAAAGTGTGAATATATATGTACTTTGAAGTGCACCGCACACATGCACAGAACTGTTCTTAGTTATACATCTGAGAACCTATTCTAAGAATTGTATCACATGTGCTGTTCATAACAAGACTGCTGCATGTAGTGGACCACACAGTAATAAAATTCTTAGAATTACAGAAATTGTATTGTGCAGCTGCCCATCAACAGAGCGTGGTCTAGGAATAGCATACTTCATACCTATTTGCTATTCATTCTGATGTTTGTTTAGTAAAATAAAAAAATAAGTAAAATACTGATGACAAGATTTCACTTATATCAGTTTTTCCTTCTCTCACGCCACTGACTTTAATGGAGTTCTTCACCCCTGGGGACCTTTTTTGCAGACCCCCAGCATGGCTGGACCTGAGGTGGCAATCATACTCACCTGATACCCGCCACTGGTTTCTGGCTCCATCGCTCTGCCTTGGGTAATGCAGGTCTCAGTTCTTCTCGCTTTAACATCTGAGGCTACACCCATGCGTCATGTCACTGGATCACATGAAACTTGGGTAAACACCACCGCTGTGGCCAGTCATGTGATGTGTCAAACGGGACGTGCTGAGGTCTGTGGTGCCTGAGGGAGAGCAAACAAGCCAGAACTGGGATCAAGTAAGTATGCTTGCCACCACGGTTCCACCCACAATAAAGGGCATGTTCTACATAAAAGGTTCCCAGGGGTTAACAACTCCTTTGATATAAAAATTACAATTGTGCTGTTCCAGCTAATGGTTCTCGTCTATCATAGAAATTATATAATTGCATTTATTTATATATTTATCCACTATAGTCAGTGTTCTTTGGTGTCATCTAGTAGCCATTGTTATATTTGGTTTTATGAAGTTATCTATGGTTGTAATTCATTGTCATTCATCTTGTAACTCCTCCTCTTCTGTGAGCTCATATCCTGTGTCCTGCAGTCTTTTTTTGTTTGTAAGACATACCTCAGAGAGAGGATTTTCCTTTAACCTCCATCATCATTTCTTACGGTATATTCAATAAATTACCTAAAGGTTTATTCTCCAGATAGGTCATCAATATCAGATCGATGGGGGTCTGACTCTCGGCACCCCTGCTGATCAGCTGTTTGAAGTGTCTGGATTCTCTTCACAGTTTACCTGCACACCATCTACCTGAGATTTTAGGACTATGGAAGGTACCATCTTGTTGGATGGAGATTCTTCTAAATTGAAAGCTACTTCTACATTTAAGCCTTCTTGGGCTAGTTTCACACCTGCAACGGCACTGTCAGATGCAACCGGAATGCCCGCCGTCCTCACTAACTATAATGGGGTCCGGCAGACATCTGGCAAAAATGCAGAGAATTGGCTGGAGAGAAACCACTGCAAGCTGCGGTTTGTGTCTCACTGATTCCTGGCATTCTCTGATGGAACTGGCGGCTGGATCACAATTCAGCAGATGTGAAAGTAGTCTTAGGGTCTTCCTTCAGCCTTCTTAGGATCTGCACCAATTCCACTATCAGGCCAATTTCACACGAGTGTACTCAGTGTGGAAATATGCTCAGTGTGACAGCAGTATGTCCCAGACTGAACGCTGCTGTGTGACACAAAGTCATCACATTATACAATAATACTTTATGATGCTGTGAGTTCCGGCCTGACCTTGGCTGCTCTGAATACTGCACACATAATACCAATCAGTACAATTCAGTACAGCAGAGGTCGGCCAGGAACACACAGCACAATAAATCATAACGCTTTGAGTTCATGTCACAGGAGCAGTGTTCAGTGCGGGGAAATTCTCCTCTCACAGGGTGTTCTCCACCAAATGAACTTAAAAGAAAAACTGTGCTCTCCCCATTGGCTTTACCCATCTGCCATACAATACAGTCCATTGTTACTTAGTTCTTCAATAGAAAAATCCATCATATTTACAACTCGTTTGATTTAGATACTGAGACAAGTATTTGACTTTCATGGCTTGAGCAATATTTTATGCATTTGCAAATAATTTATAGTTAATATTTGTAGTATTTCTTGTTACCAGACTTTCCAGTGCATCATTTTAGGAGGTTTTCTTGTTTGGAAGATATTATCTAATATACACTGCTCAAAAAAATAAAGGGAACACTTAAACAACACAATGTAACTCCAAGTCAATCACACTTCTGTGAAATCAAACTGTCCACTTAGGAAGCAACACTGAGTGACAATCAATTTCACATGCTGTTGTGCAAATGGGATAGACAACAGGTGGAAATTATAGGCAATTAGCAAGACACCCCCAATAAAGGAGTGGTTCTGTAGGTGGTGACCACAGATCACTTCTCAGTTCCTATGCTTCCTGGCTGATGTTTTGGTCACTTTTGAATGCTGGCAGTGCTTTCACTCTAGTGGTAGCATGAGACGGAGTCTACAACCCACACAAGTGGCTCAGGTAGTGCAGCTTATCCAGGATGGCACATCAATGCGAGCTGTGGCAAGAAGGTTTGCTGTGTCTGTGAACGTAGTGTCCAGAGCATGGAGGCGCTACCAGGAGACAGGCCAGTACGTCAGGAGACGTGGAGGAGGCTGTAGGAGGGCAACAACCCAGCAGCAGGACCGCTACCTCCGCCTTTGTGCAAGGAGGAACAGGAGGAGCACTGCCAGAGCCCTGCAAAATGACCTCCAGCAGGCTACAAATGTGCATGTGTCTGCTCAAACGATCAGAAACGGACTCCATGAGGGTGATATGAGGGCCCGACGTCCACAGGTGGGGGTTGTGCTTACAGCCCAACACCGTGCAGGACGTTTGGCATTTTCCAGAGAACACCAATATTGGCAAATTCGCCACTGGCGCCCTGTGCTCTTCACAGATGAAAGCAGGTTCACACTGAGCACATGTGACAGACATGACAGAGTCTTGAGACGCCGTGGAGAACGTTCTGCTGCCTGCAACATCCTCCAGCATGACCGGTTTGGCATTGGGTCAGTAATGGTGTGGGGTGGCATTTCTTTGGAGGGCCGCACAGCCCTCCATGTGCTCGCCAGAGGTAGCCTGACTGCCATTAGGTACCGAGATGAGATCCTCAGACCCCTTGTGAGACCATATGCTGGTGCGGTTGGCCCTGGGTTCCTCCTAATGCAAGACAATGCTAGACCTCATGTGGCTGGAGTGTGTCAGCAGTTCCTGCAAGATGAAGGCATTGATGCTATGGACTGGCCCGCCCGTTCCTCAGACCTGAATCCAATTGAGCACATCTGGGACATCATGTCTCGCTCTATCCACCAACGTCACGTTGCACCACAGACTGTCCAGGAGTTGGCAGATGCTTTAGTCCAGGTCTGGGAAGAGATCCCTCAGGAGACCGTCCGCCACCTCATCAGGAGCATGCACAGGCGTTGTAGGGAGGTCATACAGGTACTTGGAGGCCACACACACTACTGAGCCTCATTTTGACTTGTTTTAAGGACATTACATCAAAGTTGAATCAGCCTGTAGTGTGTTTTCCCACTTTAATTTTGAGGGTGACTCCAAATCCAGACCTCCATGGGTTGAAACATTTGATTTCCATTTTTTTATTTTTGTGTGATCTTGTTGTCAGCACATTCAACTATGTAAAGAGCAAAGTATTTCAGAAGAATATTTAATTAATTCAGATCTAGGATGTGTTATTTTTGTGTTCCCTTTATTTTTTTGAGCAGTGTATAAAGCTGAGTGTATGTGTCCGCTAAAGGAATCCGCACCGTCCCATTTACAATCCCGAAATTTGCCACACAGGTACATCAAGTATCCTGGAAAGTATCCGGGAATATTCCGTTCCTGAGATATTCCCAAAAAATGCATTCTCCAATAGAAGCCTGGTCACATGACCCTTAGCCAATAGAAGCTTGCAGGTCCTCCAGCCTCCAGATACACAGTTTTAATCCAGGTTTCCATAACAACCCAGCCATTTATCTTCACTGCTGTAGGAGAGCTTTAAAGGAAATCTATCACCAGGATAATAGCTATTGAAGTCAAGCCATGGCCTAATAGCACAGTACCTTATTTCAAGATGTGCCTTTGTTCCAGCAATGGATGTTTTTATCCTCTGAAAATCCAGTTTATTTGGTATGAAAATGAGCCAGTAAGGTGCCCAGAGGGGTGTCACTCTTGCAGGAAGGAGCCCAGACACACCCCTTGGCACAATGTGCCCACCCTCAAAAGACTTAAAACTCCGGAGCCCAGGTGCCACTAAGCCACACCCCTGATCTGGTTAAAAATTAACTTCTAGGTCCCGCTAAGCCACGCCCATATCTGCTTAGGTCACGCCCCTCCCACTCCTGAGCCGACGGGGATTGAAAAAATGAAGGTAAAAATCAACTTCAGCTGCAGGGGTGGGTGGGAGGGTGACTTTCTCCCTTCAGCTCACACTCAAACAGTACAGTGCTGCTGTCTTAGAGTGAGCTGTTCAAAAGGACATGCCCCCGATCACTGTCAAAGGGGTGGTATGCTGTGAAAGTCACTGTTAAAGGGAAAGGCTGCTGTAAAGGTCAAAGTTAAGGGGGTGGGCTGCTGTGGAGGTCCAATTTTAAGGGACGGGGCACTGTGGGGGGTCTGTGTTAAGGGGTGGGGGGCTGTGGAGTTCACTGGTATAGTGGATAGTGTTGATATCTTTTAACAACACACACAAACATTAAATGAAATAAATTAAATATACCCGAGCGAAGCCGGGTCCTTCAGCTAGTGTTCTATAAATGAGTGTAGAAAGTTAAAGGGCATGTACAGTACATCAACATGTAATGTGTAAAAGTGATTTTCTCGGTAAATCTTGCAATTGTGAGCCTTCTGAATATTATCTGTATTTGATTTCATAGAAAATTTAGGATGGGTCATCTTGATTAAATGGGTTGTCCATGTTGGACAAGGCTTTTTTTTTGTTAGAAGGGTTCTGCACCAACAAGCTAATAACAGGATATCCCCTGACCACTAGCGATTGTCTAATCTGAAGGGGAAACCAGCAAAAAGTTTTTAATTCTCCTGCAGCTCCTCCCAAGGAGAAATTAAGTATTATACATTACCTTTTGAAATCTGTGAGCTGTTTTGTAATGCATGGATGGGCATATTGGGTCCTCCATTGTTAAAGACATTGGGAGAGATTTATCAAAACTGGTGTTAAGGAAAACTTGCTTAGTTGCCCCTTGCAGCCAATCAGATTCCACCTTTCATTTGCCAGAGTGTAGTGTCCCACTAGGTGAATGTGGGCACTACACAAGGGTCAATTGGGCCACGTTGTACTCCACCTCCTGTGGAACAGTGGCAGTGTATTTCACAGTACATTTTAATGTGTATTTAATGTGTATTTTTCCCTGTGAGATGTGCAGCAGGCCTATTAGGGTGTAGTTAGGCATCCTAGACGCTAGAGGGAGCCAGTGAACACTTAGTATATATATCAAGACCCAGACAGGGAGGAGTTAGTCTGTAGTCAGGAGTCTGTGGACACAGAAGTGAGAGCGCATCTTAGCCAGAGATATGCTGAGGGCCTCCTCCTGACATGCAGCTAGATAGTCCAGGCTGCTAGTTGCTACCAGGAGGCTAGTGAAGGATTATAGCCTGCCTGTGGATAAAGTGAGCCACAGTAAGCTCAGAAGATTACCCCAAGACAAGAGATGTGCCTCCTGGGAGAATCCTGCAGTTACCCTCAAGCCAAGCAGTGCCATTGCATCCAATTAAGATAAGTAAGCTGAGAGGCAGAGGAACTATAAAGTAGGAGCAAGGGTCAATACGGGAGGAAGATTATTTACCAAGGATTAAAGACAGCATTTAGGCATCCGGGCCTTGGGATAGAAACCAGACAGGAGTTCTAAAGAACAGTGTACACTATTTCTGAGGAGAAGGTACAACCTGATTCTGAGTGTGTTGTTGATTACCCTCCAAGTATCTTGCAAGATTATACCTGCCAGTATTTGAAATAAGCCTGCTTGTGAAGCATATGATATAAGGGACTGCATTACCATCTTGATGTACAAAGTTTGGACTGTTTAAAGTAAAGCAACGTTTGGTTTACTATACCACCTGTGTACCTCACTTATTGCTACTGGAAACCGGTATGCCACCGTTACAGGCACTGGCGTCACGATCCTTAAAGGGACCTTGCCCCAGGCACTCCAAACACCTGCAACATCCAGGGCACCTCATCCACCATCAGGCCTGGTCCCTACATACAGAGTGTGCCCCAGAGGAACTTTGTGTCAGCCTCTCCTTCACTGTCGCATGCCTGCCCAGGGTTCTCCTATGAACAGTGAGTAACCCTCGATTGCCCATAACCGTGACCTCACTTCGCAATACCCTGCAGGTCTGGTGTGCTGCAAGAGCTCCTTTGGAAAATGAAGGGTGGAATCTGATTGGCTGCTATGGGCAATTTTTTTTTACACTAGTTCTGATAAATCTTCCCCATTCTCTGTAGCTCTGGCTGACAGAGACCTCAAACTCCAAAAACAGACATTGTTATTGGTCAAAGACCTTCCTGAACAACTCCACAAGCTCCTCCCCACAGACTGGTTCGGTGATGGTCAAACTCCTGCAACTTCCAATGCAAGCAGGGGCAGACTGGCCATAGACCCTACAGGGAAATTTCCAAGTGGGCCAATGCCCAGGGGGTCACCCAAGCCCTCCTCACAGCCCCCAGTCGGGTACATAGTGATCTGATGCTCCTGGGGACACTTAGTTTTTGTTGTTTTTTTTTCCCAGGGCCCTCTTTCAGCTCCCAGTTCACCCCTGAATGTAAGTAAAACTTCCTAGAAAAACGACAATAAAGAGAAAGACACAGTTGGAATATGAAACAAGAATCTTCTTTATTAAAAATAAAATAGTGTTACTTCCAGCAGAACATGGGCAGTGTTTAAGATGCTCCATACATTCAATTTAATACCCTGTCTTATATTTAGTTAGTAACGAACTAGTTTTTATCTCATCAGGTGAGTACAAGTTTTTACAAAGGTGACATATAAGCACTGTCTGTTACTACTCCTCAGATACCATACAACAAGGGCGTGTCAGTCTTCACTGCTCCTGTGGATGGGGCTCGCTTCACACTGCAGGAAAAAGATAGTCCAATTTAAAACATGGTAATATAACGTCTCAGTACATTCACATAACTCGAGAACTTATGGAAGTGACAATGTGTACTTAGAAATGGTGGAGAACAAATCACTACAGTACCTCAGAAAACACAAACTTAGGCTACATGCACACGACTGTGGTGTGTTTTGCGGTCGCCAAATCGTGGATCCGCAAAACACGGATGGCGTCCGTGCGTGTTCCGCAATTTGCAGAACGGCACGGACGGCCTTTAATATAATTGCCTATTCTTGTCCACAAAGCGCGGACAATAATAGGACAGGTTATATTTTTTTTGCGGGGCCATGGAATGGAGCAATAGATGCGGACAGCACACGGAGTGCTGTCCGCATATTTTGCGGCCCTGTTGAAGTGAATGGGTCCGCATCCGAGCCGCCAAAACTGCGGCTCAGATGCGGACCAAAACAACGACCGTGTGCATGAGCCCTTATTTCTTGTCCACCTCACTGAGGTGGTCGTATGCACTCAGTTTAAGGGTATGGCTACATGGTGCCACTGTTTGCATGACAGCTGTTGCGGCCAGGATCACAAAGTAGCGGTGATACCATTTCTATGGGATCACCGCTACTTTGCTATCCTGGCCATGGCAAATGTTCTGTGACCAGTGGCGCTGTGTAGCCGGACAATAAATCTTCACCTGCCACCAGCTGTATCTTCTGTTAGAAGCTGCAGCAGAAAGGACATGCCCCTGAGCTGCCAGCTTGAAATCAATCTAGCAGAGCAATTGGGTCCATGTTGAGGTACAGGGCAGGTTCTAGCTTTATTAGAAAGAGGTTGTCATGTTTTATGTCAATCAGGGCATTACCCCTTTAAGGGACCATTCACAAGAACGTATTCTGACATGTATTGTACGGCCATATATTCTGACTGCAGGTTTAACTGACCAGAACTCACAGCATCATAGGGTTCTGCAATATGGTGCTGTGAGTTTGGATCAGTTAAACACACGGTCAGACCATGACACACAAGAGTAATGGCTCATGCACATGAACTTATTTTTTGTACGTTCCGTTTTTTGGGGGCCACGTATGCAGAACCATTCGCTTCACAGTGTTCGTATGGCCATTTTGCAAAAAAATAGAACATGTCCCATTCCTGTCCGCATTAGGACAAAAATGGGACTGTTCTATTAGGGGCTGGCCGTTCCTTTCCGTAAAATGCAGAATGCACACGGCCTGTATCCGTTATTTGTGGACCACAAAACAACAACGGTCGTGTGCATGAGCCCTAATAAAGATGACTATTAGGTCAGGAATACGTTCATGCGAATGTCCCCTACAATATAGAAGACAAACTGATCCCTGGGTGATTAATCTTCTAACACTGTGGAGACATAGATTAGAGAGGTCAGTAGATAGGATTGCATTTTATTATCTTCCAACCAGAAAGCCAGCGCTGCATATTAGTAATGAGGGCAGACATTACCACCGCACAATGAAGTGCCCATTACATCACTACAGCACCTGGCACTGATATGTACTTCAATATATTACTTTCAGTAAATGCCGTGCAGCTTAGAGGAAAAACAAACCGTGGGAAGACCATTATGTTTTCTGGCATAGTGAATGGACTTGATGTCAGAAATAGAGCACTAACAACAACACAGAGATTACAGCCTCCTCCATCTAAAACATTATCTATATATCAAGGACAAGTGATGAGGTTGTCACAATGAGTAGTGGGCTAAGCAGCAGAGAAACAAGATCTGGACATACTGTATACAGCACATTATGTGGCGGTATAGTAGGTGATAACTGGAATACCCTGCGGAGATTGTAGATGTTACTGTAGAATATGCGGCAGTGTTGGAGACTGCTTACTGGAGGTGGGCAAATTGCTATTCTGTATATCCTATTGCTTATATAGCACCAACATATTCCACAGCACTGTACACCTGTCACCAGTGCACCTTCCAATACATTTCAGACTCACACTAGAGCCACTTTTATAGGAAACCACCTAACCTATTGGTATATTTTCAGAGCGTAATAGGAGAAAGAACATGGAGTCTCCTTGCAGGTGTTGAACTTCAACCCCCATAACCCGGGCTACAAAACTACAGGGTGGGTCAACAGTCTTGGAACACCCTTTTATTCAGAAACAAAAGGGAAAATTAAATATCTGAATACCCCAGCAAGTAATGGGTGAGGGGGCCTATATTTTAGGCTATGTCCAGAACATGGTCGCCATCTTGAAAGCCATCTTATTGGATGAAGGGCAATTGTTTCCAATGGGAAGGAGGTCATGTAGCATATGAAAGAAGACCAGAATTTTCTCAGAAATTGATTGCTGCAAGCGGTTCAAACGTTATCCCCACAGAAAGTTGCAACAACAACCGGGAACGTTCCCTGTGATGCACAGCTATTTGATGTGTTCAATGTGTTGTCCCAGGTGCTGAACACAGAACTGTGAATCAGGACCTTGGTGACCTGAGTCTTCTCTACTGTTAGGTAAAAAGAAGTTAACAGGAAAGTATAAATTTTTTTAAAATCTTCTAATAGGTTCCCTGAATTTTTTTAAACAATTATTTTAAAGGCTATGTACACCTTCGGGGACAATTTTGATGCTTGCATTTTACTCATTTGAGGCTAAAATAATTTTTTCAATCTGTCTTTATTAAACATATTGAGTCGTTCTGTCACAAAGAGTTAACTGTTTTTCTAGCTGTGTGCATGCTACTTTCATTTTCACTTTGTGCCAGTCATCCAATAAACCTTATCTCTTAATTACTAACAGGTCATAAACACTTATTTAAGCCACATTCTTATCAATAAGATAAGGATTGAGCTTTGATGAGTGTTTAAGGTCAGAGAGCAGAGATAAGGAGCCATTAGTTCCCAGTCCTAGAGGAGCAGAGAGAAAATTCAGATTCTGCTAGTAGAGAATCTCAGCTCTGTACACAGAAAAGGACTCTACAAATAATAATAAATAATAAAGACCAATTGAAAAAACGATTTTTAGCTCCTAATGGAGTACAATGTACTAATAAAAAAATATTTCCCCCAAAGATGTATATAGCTTTTAAGGCTCTCTTTCAGTGAGACGTCAATGGAGCTTCTCTGTTTATATCAATGGCACGTGTCATTCTGAAAAAGTGATGGGGAGTGGCGGTTTCCAGGACTTCATGAACTAAATGCATGTAATTTGCATGCGGACTGTAAATGAACAGCTATCTTTAAGTTCAGCCTAGTTCAGTTAAACCTGTGTCTGGATCATAGACCTTACAGGAAAATTTCCAGGTGGGCCAATGCCCAGGGGGCCGCCTGAGCCCTACTTACGGCCGTCCACTGGAAGTTTTTGGTGATGTATTTTGTGCTGCTGGCAGTGTTTTATGATGGACTGTGGTATTTGGCTCTGTTAGGGTTGTATAATGTGACACAATGTGGTATTGCTGGCCCTGCCTTCCATCATTTTGGACCCTACTACAAAACGGGGCCACTTTTAGTATTTTTTCCAGGGCCACTTTAAGTTTCCAGTCCACCCCAGGTCTGGATTATGGTAAACACAGTCTCTCATATCTCAGGAACGTTTTTGGTATGGTTACTATACTTACCACATTGGGAAGGTATTTCTATAGGAACAAAGTTTCTGTTGCATAAATGGACATATGCAGCTGCCAGGTTACAGATGGTCTTAATCTCATTTGAATCACAAATGTCTTCTACACACATTCTATAAAATGGAGCAGGTTGAACCTGAAGAAAAAATGAGAAACCGTAAGTTCTTGTATAGTAACCTCATGGATTTTAAGATGATCAATATGAAGCTAAGCCTGGGTTGTAAGACTTCAGTGAAATTGTGGCCAGCCATACATTTACCTGCAGCGGCCTCTACAGGGACTATGTTGTATCACGTGGTTATTTAAAACCAAAAAAGCAGGTCCATAAAAGCAGTTGACCCCTCCCCCCCCTTGACATTCATAAACAGGTGTTGTCCTGTTGGTATAACCCCTGTTCAGCCCAGACTTGGTATTACATTACATGGTACTCTCAGGTTTTTTCATACACCTCCAATCTACACCCTGTACAGAATTATTAGGCAAATGAGTATTTTGACCACATCATCCACTTTATGTATGTTGTCTTACTCCAAGCTGTATAGGCTCGAAAGCCTACTACCAATTAAGCATATTAGGTGATGTGCATCTCTGTAATGAGAAGGGGTGTGGTCTAATGACATCAACACCCTATATCAGGTGTGCATAATTATTAGGCAACTTCCTTTCCTTTGGCAAAATGGGTCAAAAGAAGGACTTGACAGGCTCAGAAAAGTCATAAATAGTGAGATATCTTGCAGAGGGATGCAGCACTCTTAAAATTGCAAAGCTTCTGAAGCGTGATCATCGAACAATCAAGCGTTTCATTCAAAATAGTCAACAGGGTCGCAAGAAGCGTGTGGAAAAACCAAGGCGCAAAATAACTGCCCATGAACTGAGAAAAGTCAAGCGTGCAGCTGCCAATATGCCACTTGCCACCAGTTTGGCCATATTTCAGAGCTGCAACATCACTGGAGTGCCCAAAAGCACAAGGTGTGCAATACTCAGAGACATGGCCAAGGTAAGAAAGGCTGAAAGACGACCACCACTGAACAAGACACACAAGCTGAAACGTCAAGACTGGGCCAAGAAATATCTCAAGACTGATTTTTCTAAGGTTTTATGGACTGATGAAATGAGAGTGAGTCTTGATGGGCCAGATGGATGGGCCCGTGGCTGGATTGGTAAAGGGCAGAGAGCTCCAGTCCGACTCAGACGCCAGCAAGGTGGAGGTGGAGTACTGGTTTGGGCTGGTATTATCAAAGATGAGCTTGTGGGGCCTTTTCGGGTTGAGGATGGAGTCAAGCTCAACTCCCAGTCCTACTGCCAGTTTCTGGAAGACACCTTCTTCAAGCAGTGGTACAGGAAGAAGTCTGCATCCTTCAAGAAAAACATGATTTTCATGCAGGACAATGCTCCATCACACGCGTCCAAGTACTCCACAGCGTGGCTGGCAAGAAAGGGTATAAAAGAAGAAAATCTAATGACATGGCCTCCTTGTTCACCTGATCTGAACCCCATTGAGAACCTGTGGTCCATCATCAAATGTGAGATTTACAAGGAGGGAAAACAGTACACCTCTCTGAACAGTGTCTGGGAGGCTGTGGTTGCTGCTGCACGCAATGTTGATGGTGAACAGATCAAAACACTGACAGAATCCATGGATGGCAGGCTTTTGAGTGTCCTTGCAAAGAAAGGTGGCTATATTGGTCACTGATTTGTTTTTGTTTTGTTTTTGAATGTCAGAAATGTATATTTGTGAATGTTGAGATGTTATATTGGTTTCACTGGTAAAAATAAATAATTGAAATGGGTATATATTTGTTTTTTGTTAAGTTGCCTAATAATTATGCACAGTAATAGTCACCTGCACACACAGATATCCCCCTAAAATAGCTAAAACTAAAAACAATCTAAAAACTACTTGCAAAAATATTCAGCTTTGATATTAATGAGTTTTTTGGGTTCATTGAGAACATGGTGGTTGTTCAATAATAAAATTAATCCTCAAAAATACAACTTGCGTAATAATTCTGCACTCCCTGTATGAGACATACTAAAGACTTGTAGGGTAATATTTGGTGTTACATGGAAGACTTAGGCTACTTTCACACTAGCGTTTTTGCTGGATCGGGCAGGGTTCAGCAAAAACGCTTCTGTTACTGATAATACAACCATCTGCATCTGTTATGAACGGATCCGGTTGTATTATCTTTAACATGGCCATCTTCATGAACTATATTGAAAGTCAATGGGGGACAGATCTGTTTTCTATTGTCAGAAAAAACGGATCCGTCCCTATTGACTTGCATTGTGGGTCATGACAGATCCGTCTTTCTCCGCATCTCAGAACGGAAAGAAAACCACAGCATGCTGCGGTTTGCTCTCCGGTATGGGAACGCAACCAAACAAATGCATTTTGGTGCATCCCGTTCTGTTCAGTTATGTTTTTTTTCCCCATTGACAATGAATGGGGACAAAACGGAAGCATTTTTTTCCGGTATTCAGACCCTATGACGGATCTCAATACCGGAAAACATTAACACTAGTGTGAAAGTAGCCTTATATCCTTGCTGCAAATTAGATTTGACACATAATGTCACCTTTGAGTGACCTATACCATTTAGATCATCACACTCTGTACCATTTTGCACACAGACCTGCCACTCTTCTTACTGTTGCTCCAGGCCACTTATCTTCTATCTTAGGCTACTTTCACACTAGCGTTTTGGCTTTCCGTTTCTGAGATCTGTCATGGGCTCTCACAAGCGGTCCAAAACGGATTAGTGTTGCCCTAATGCATTCTGAATGGAAAAGGATCTGCTCAGAATGCATCAGTTTGCCTCCGTTCAGTCACCATACTGCTCTGGAGGCGGACACCAAAATGCTGACTGCAGCGTTTTTCTGTCCGCGATGTGGATCCGTCCCCTATTGACTTTCAATGGTGTTCATGACGGATCCGTCATGGCTGTATAAGACATAATAAAATTGGATCCGTTCATGACGGATGCATGCGGTTGTATTATGGTAATGGAAGCGTTTTTGCAGATCCATGACGGATCCGCAAAAACCACTAATGTTAAAGTACCCTTATCTAACCATAGCACAGAATATCTATGCTTATTTACCCAACTGCGAAACTGATTCACATTTCCTTTTTGAAATATACTGCAAAAGAAATAATCATGGTGTTTCTAAGATCTTACAACTTTGAAGCAGTTCCTGAGCACAGACTGCCTGCCTTGGAAGAAAGCTTTACATAGCTTCTGATGAGGAGCAGTAGTACAGGCCTTCACCTTCTTTCTTCCAGAACTACACTGGCTGTCAACCTGGGGAAAGAGTAAAGGTGTAGGTCAGGAGGGGAGAGTCTTGGTGGTAAGGGTACGGATGGACTGATAGAGACGAACAAAAGTATGAATACCCCCAATACATACTAAACAACACTATTTCAAATACTGTATAAAAAGTCAAAGCAGAATGAATAACTACCTGCCATTTTAGTGAAAAGTCATGTGTGCCATTTGCACGAGTATGGTCTGGTAGCAGAAGATCATTTCCAGCTTCATTGTCATTGGTGCCAAAAAGTCCAGCAGAGACTCCTGGAATCAAAAAAGTTAGGTCATTTTACTCCACAGTCCACATATTAAAAAACTATTCTTCGAGAAACACTTTTACCATTACTCAGCTTCTATGAGAATTCTGGAGAGAGGAACTGTCTGAGATATACAGTCTTCTGTTTTATCATTGGAAAGAATTTACATTTTTAGCCTTTATGATTAACTAAATAATAATGAAAATTGATTTCTATTATTCACATGTTTCATCAAAGCTAGTAGTTGTTCCACATAAAAATCCTAAACCACAGAAAAAACTAAGGTTATGGCCACATTCATGTTCTGCGTTCATGAGTGATCCTTACAAATATAAGACAGCATAGCCTGTGGAGGCTTATATCTATGCTCTAACCTCTAAGGTTGCGGCCAAGCTGTCGTACCCTAACAGGAGATGCTGTTACTGCGAGAACTACAGTAGAGTCTTCTGGCTTTTCAGCCTTAAGTCAAATAAAGCTTAAAGATGTTTTCTAGTCTGTAAATTTTGAAGACCTGTTCTCAGGATGTGGTGTTGATACCAGATTGGTGAGGTACGACTCCTGGCATCTTCCTCAATCAACTGTTTTTGGCAGCTACCACTCCTGGGAGAAAACAGTGGATGGAGCCGTGGCCATGCCAACGTACTGGACCTCAACTCCGATTTAAGTGAATGGAGTTACAGAAACAGCAAAGCACAACAAGCTACTCTGTTTCAGGTAATTTGTGAGATGCAGAAAGTGTATCTCACCATGCTACCCTGTTTCTGTGTCTCTCATTCACTTCTATGGGAGCTATGGAAGCCAGTGTAGCACAGTCTGCTTGGCTCTTAATGTAGTCCTTACCACCTCTGGCCACCAAATCCAGGCGTGAAGGGTACAGGTAGGCCCATTCTGAGATGGGAATACTCCGTTAAGATCAGATTTTTTTTTTGGAGAAGCAGGTCAACTGTCGTGGTCCAGAAAAACATTCCAGATTATCGCAATTTTACTGTACTTATTGGACTGAGCTCCATGCATGTAGGAGCATTTATTCCAATCAATGAATATTTAGCAAAGGTTGCATAGTAGCTTCATTTTACCGTGATGCCATCCTTCTAGGGTAATACTGCAGAGGTCGTAGTGATTGTCGCACTGTACTGTTACTCCCTCTTGATTTGACACCCCAATTTTATTAGCATGTTTTTTGATTGAGACTCCATTCTTGACAGCAGGAACATCAAGGTTCTGGCAGTTCTCTTCTATCTGTGGAGAAATGTTGAAATCAACGTGTACTGCAACACTGTGGAACATTTGCATAAAATATCATTTTAATATTAAACCTCATAGCGAGATGGAGATTTATAGTTTTACCTTTAGTCCTGGATAGATGTCAATGGAGACCTGATTCATGTCTATGTGTAATGATCTCTGCCCACCAGTACCTTGGTTTAGTACTATGGTGAATGTATTGTGGACAAAATCCTTAGCCAACAAAAGGCTACATTTTGAAGACAAGTCAATAATATTTCCATCATAGGTCACGATGTGCTTGTTTCCAATCAAAACTGCGTGATCTAGCAACAAGAGATAGATAGATATAATTCAGTATACAGAAGAAGAACACTGATCACTTGACTTACTTTTGATGATCATTCTGATATTAATTACAGCTTTATTTATTTTTATTATTTATTTTATGAACTTATATAGTGCTACTATATTCTGCAGCTTTTTACAGACATTAGCATCCAACTGTCCCCAATGGGGCTCACAATCTAAGGTCCCTATCAGTATGTCTTTGGAGTGTGGGAGGAAACTGGAGTACCTGGAGGAAACCCGCGCAAATACGGGGAGGACATACAAACTCCATGCAGATGTTGTCCTTGGTCGGATTCGAACCTAGGACCCCATTTTTGTAAGGCACCAGCACTAACCACTGAGCTTGTTACAAAGTCAAGGGACAAATCTATCATCTCATGTTTTCTATTATCCAAGAATCCTTCAGGGTTTGTACTTCTTAAAAAATCACCACAAAACAGTGCAATCTGCAGGCAACTTGTTATAGAGCAGGAGGAGTGGAGCAGATTGATATAAATGTCTCTATTCTTTCTAAACTTAAAGGGCTTCTGTCACCCCACTAAAGTAATATTTTTTTTTTGGGCTAGTTAAATTACTTATAATGCGATATATGAAAATATAATGGTCTTATTTACTTTGATTCAGCAGTTTCTTCTAAAAACAAAGTTTTATAATATGTAAATTAGGTCTCTACCAGCAAGTAGGGCGTCTACTTGCTGGTAGCAGCTGCAGAAAACCGCCCCCTCGTCGTGTTGATTGACAGGGCCAGCCGCGATCTCCTCCTCCGGCCAGCCCTGTCAGCATTTCAAAAATCGCGCGCCTGTGTTCATTCGGCGCAGGCGCTCTGAGATGAGGAGGCTCGCCTCCTCAGAACTCCCTCAGTGCGCCTGCGCCGATGACATCACCGAAATAGAAGACGTCATCGGCGCAGGCGCACTGAGGGAGTGCTGAGGAGGCGAGCCTCCTCATCTCAGAGCGCCTGCGCCGAATGAACATAGGAGCGCGATTTTTGTAATGCCGACAGGGCTGGCCGGAGGAGGAGATCCCGGCTGGCCCTGTCAATCAACACGACGAGGGGCGGATTTCTGCAGCTGCTACCAGCAAGTAGCCACCCTACTTGCTGGTAGAGACCTAATTTACATATTATAAAACTTCGTTTTTAGAAGAAACTGCTGAATCAAAGTAAATAAGACCATTATATTTTCATATATCGCATTATAAGTAATTTAACTAGCCCAAAAAAAAAATATGACTTTAGTGGGGTGACAGAAGCCCTTTAAGACCACCCCCTGAACAGCTATCAGTGACTGACAGCTATCTCCGTATACACAGTTACACAGGGAATGCTATCAATCACTGATAACACATCTCCTGTGTACAGCTATCAGTGAATGACAACTATCTCTATATACACACTTACACAGAGAATGCTAGCAATCACTGATGACACCTCCCTGTGTACAACTATCAGTCACTGACAGCTATCTCTGTATACACACTTTCACAGAGAATGCTAGCAATCACTGATAGCACCTCCCCCAGGTACATCTGAAGTCAGAAAAGAGATTTAAATGTTACAAGTTGTACTGAATCTTTTCTCACAAAACTATATATGAAGCTGCTACCGCCATTCCGTATGATTAAGGACAGGTAACTGTTTGAAAGGCGCCAGCAGTTTTTAGGGGTGCCGTTTCCTCAATTTTGTATTGCTGTGGTTTTATTCTCAACACTAATGAAGCACAAGTTGGATTTTCTTTCATCTCTGGACTCGTTTTGTTTGCAAATGTATCTTTACTATTGATTAACCACATTTCAAATCATACAGATTTACATAGTGAACTGCACCGTATAACTGCTTGTCACCTACACTCGAATGGGCTCTCCATCATCCTTCGCTTAAATCGGTAAAGCTCTGCTACAGGGTTCACACTGTACAGCTCTCTTAGTGGTTTCATTAACTTCTCCTCAATGATGTAGTGTGTGACATTTGCAAGGTCTGTTAAGTGGTATTCCATTGGAAGCACAGGGAAACTCAGTGTGACAGAGCAGTTACTGCAAAATACAAGAAATGGACAAATGAATTGCTCTGTAGTAGTTACAACACCAGCATTTCCAACAATACCCGGATGTTAACCCTAGATTGTGTAATACAAGTGAGCGCTAATGCATGGTCAGCCACCAATTATGTGGAAGTGCTTTCATATTTTCTTGGAACGTCCACTCATATCTGCAGTGTCAAATCTATGAAAAAACTGGCAAAACATTATGTTGTGTCTTAGAAGTTTCCTGTTAATAAAACAATTGTTTACGTGGGACATGCCAGCAATTCACGAGATTTTAATACTGATGACCTGACCTCTGGATAGGTCATCAGTATCTGATTGGTGGGGTCGGACACATGATCAGCTGTTTGAGAAGGCAGCAGCGCTCACAGTACATGTAGTGCTGCGGTCTTCTCCAGCTTTTCCTAGGCCAGTGACGACACATTAATCTTTCACATGGCATAGGAGCAGCACAGTCCCATAGAAGTGAATGGGGCTGAGCGCAATACCAGGAACAGCCACTGTACAATCTACGGCGCTGTGCTTGGTAAGGCTACTTTCACACTGGGTCCGCCTGTGAGATCTGTTTCAAGGCTCTCACAAGCGGCCCAAAACGGATGAGTTTAGCCCAAATGCATTCTGAATGGATAAGGATCTGTTCAGAATGCATCAGTTTGCCTCCGTTCCGCCTCCATTCCGCTCTGGAGGCGGACACTAAAACGCTGTTGCAGCGTTTTGGTGTCCACCTGGCGATGCGGAGCCAAACGGATCCGTCCTGACTTACAATGTAAGTCAATGGGGACGGATCCGTTTACATTGACACAATATGGTGCAATTGTAAACGGATCCGTCCCCCATTGACTTTCAATGTAAGTCAGGACGGATCCTTTTGACTTACACTTAGATTTATTTTTGACAGAGTAATGCAGACGGATCCGTTCTGAACGGATACCAGCGTTTGCATTATAGGTGCGGATTCGTCTGTGCAGATACCAGACGGATCCGCACCTAAACGCAGGTGTGAAAGTAGCCTAAGCTGCGAGAAGGCTGCGCCGCTCACAGGAGCGCCGCTGCCTTCCCAAACAGCAGATTGGCAGGGGTTCCAAGTGTCGGACCTCCACCAATCAGATACTGATGACCTATGCAGATGCTAGATCATCCGTAAAGAAAAAAATCTCGGAAAACCCTCTTAACTATGAGAACCATTGTTTGGTTATTAAAAATATTTTTGGACCATGATTTTGAGGGGGTGCAGCCATGCATAAGACTTAAGACAATATTTATTAGAATCCAGCCCCGTGTGTCCAGACATTGGTCCAGGCAATATTCTATGAAAGCAGACTGAGGAAGAAAGCAAGATCAAATCCACGTGACAAAACTGTATGAAAATAAAAACTATTTGGAAATCAGATATAAACGAGAAAGAGGAAGCAGATGATTTTGTATAACTTTAGTTGCATGACAGGGTTCAGTGACTAACATGGTAATGTCATCTATTCATCTGAACGCATCTGTGGAATTTATTGGTATCACTTATTTTGTAACCAGGGACATAAACAGAGGAGGTTCTGGTTTTGGTTCATTCAGTTCCACCAAGTCAGAACAGGATGGTTGGGTGCTTGTTTGCTACCCACCCTACATACTGCATTTGGGCTGGTTGTTCTAATGCTTGTAGATCTGGACATCTGGGAATTAAACGTCATGAGCTCATTAGCAACCACTAAAGCCATACTACACCTGATATGCACTGCAGGCCCTACACTTGATCCTTGAAGAGGACCTGTCACCACAAAATGCAGTGCAGTCTGCAGGCACCAAGTTATAGAGCAGAAGTTCAGCAGATTGACATATATATTTGTGGGAAACTTGTAATCTATACATTTATATCTCTGCTGTTTCTGATTTCATTGTACACAGGGGAGGTGTGATTAGTAGCATTCTCTGGGTCAGTCACTGATAATTCTACACAGGGGCGATTAGTAGCATTGTCTGACTATGTGTGTATACATAGACAGCTGTCAGTCACTGTTAATACCTCCCCCATGAACAGTGAAATCAGAAATAGCTGAGATTTAAATGTATAAATTACACGTTTCGCTGAATCTTTTCCCACAAACATATATATCAATCTGTTCGGCTCCTCCTGCTCTATAATAAACTATCCACAGATTGCAAAGCATTTCGTGGTGACAGGTCCTCCTTAAAGAGAGTGTGTCATCAGAAAATTAGCTTTTTGTGTTAAGCACAATTTAAAGAATTTTTGATGATGTAATTTTTATTTTTCTATGTCCCCATATTAAAGAAAAAAATCCTAAAATCCTGCATTTTTCATACTGGCCACTAAGCCTATTAATTGGCTGATAATCCCTGTTCTGTAGAGATTCGTTTTCAGTAGCCATTTTACTCTAATCAAAGACAGGATTATCAATATCAACCAGTTAAAGTATCAAGATCAGTAAAACAAATCTAAGAAGAGACTTAGGGGCACATTAATTAAGACCGACGTTTTAGACGCCAGTCTTAATAACCCCCTATAACTGGCGGTGGATCCGCTTTTTAATGTAAGACAGCTTCCAAGCTGTCTTACATTTAGACCATTTTCTACGCCTAGAACAGGTGTAGAAAATGGTAAATGATACGGGCCTGCCGGCCCTTCCCCTTGCCCGACCATGACACACCCTTTGCACGGCAATCTGCACCAGAAATGCACCTAATTTAGGCTTATTTCTGTTTATTAAATGTCTCCTAAATATCTTACATACAATAATCACACATTTAGATACGGTACACAGAGGAGCTAATGGTTGTACCTGGAGTAATGAAACAGTCCTGTCAGAGGTTTCCGAATCCTGCTTACTGCCCTGGAGAGCTTGTTCTCTGTCCACTTCAGTATCTGATGGATGCCCTAGATTAATAAGTGAATTATTTGAAAATCATATACTGTAGTAATCATGAACATTATTTCCAAACATAAAGCAAATTAAAAGTAAAATATTAGGTAAATGTAGGGCGTGCCATCATAATATTACCGGTCCTATCAGTTTGTACACAATTTGTAATGTACAGGTTCCTCTCATTAATATCACACAAACAGATACAACTAGATAATTAGAACATGGCATCCCCTGACTAAACTGGGGATGGGCGCAGGTTCATGGAGGTACCACTTATCATCCACCAACTGTCTACAGCAGGGATGCCCAAACTGCGGCCCTCCAGCTGTTGCAAAACTACAACACCCAGCATGCCTGGATATTCTGCAGCTATCAGGCCATGTTGAGAGTTGTAGTTTTGCAACAGCTGGAGGGCCGCAGGTCGACATCCCAGGTCTAGAGAACCAACTTGTCCAGATATTCTTAAAGGTATCTGTTCCAGTTCTTCTTATAAAGATAAACCACTTCAATATAACCATTAACCAGCCATGGTGGGAGGCCAACGAGACATAAGGACCATCCCCTGAGCATCCAAACATGGTTGTCCATTCCTCTGAATCACCAGCATGTAATGAAACATTCTCCCTGCAGCATCCCAGTCGTGGTAAAAGCTGGGGGTTTCCGAATCCAGACCCACAGAGATCAACTGATCGCCAGACGGGATCCAATCACTCACGCATTTCAGACTTGATATTGCTGTTATACCTACCAAATCTACACCAGCCTTTATGCCATGTAAAATGTGTCTAATAGGTTCCATTAACCATTCATCCTTAACAATACTTGGGAGATAGGCATTAATCAGGTGAAGGCTAGTATCCGTCTTTTCCTTCCAAACGTCATCCAGTGGTTTTAAGGTGGCGTCGTAATAGGCATCTTTTAACGTAGAAAGAGGCTCTAAAATCAAACAGTATAATGATTATGCTGGCTCCTGTTCTATACCATACCACGTTATCAATCAAGCAGATGTATACAGAAATAAGGTCCTAACACATTTCAATACAATACATGACAATATAATATTAAGGGATGAAGTTACCAAAATATAAAGAAAATCAACCAAGACTTGGTTATTAACACCCCCCCCCCCTTTCCCCCTTCCCCCTTCCTGACCAGACACATATTTTCAGTTTTGCACCATCATTTTTTTTCTGTTTGGTTATTTAAATAATTTTTGTGTCTTTTTTCGGTGATATAGTACATGGGTAGAGATTTATCAAAACTGGTGCAATGAAATACTGGTTTAGTTTCCCATAGCAACCAATCAGATTTCACCTTTCATTTTTTAGCCGTCCTTTGGAAAATAAAAGAATCAATCTGATTGGTTCCTATGGGCACCTAAGTCAGTTTTCCTTTGTACCAATTTTGATAAATCTCCCTCATGGGATCTATTATTTTTATTAATTTTTTCTATTATTTTTTTTCTATTATCTATATATTATTTTTCATTTTTAATAACACAAACTACAAATTATAGATAGATAGACAGATAACAGAGATAGTTTTATAATAGATGGTAATGATGTGATCCTTTCTATGATATGCCATTATGGCTGAGCAGTCTGACAGGAACACTCACCAATATGTAGTATATGATAGTGTGCAGTGAGGTCCCGACCCCTCACCCTCCGCAGGCAGCTCTGCAAGTGGAGGCAACCATTCCTGCTCACATTCTAGGAAAGGTTGCTGGTGGCCACTTTAAGTCATCCTTGGAGAACCCGTTTTAAGAGGACCTGTCCCCTCTCCTGACATGTCTTGTGTTTAGTAAGTACTGGCAAATCATGGAGCCTCTTTTCATAGAGTGCTGCATTACATTGTTACTCAGTTATTCCTCCTGGAAATGTACAAATTAATTCACAACTGTGTGCTACCATTCTGACTTAGAATTTAGTTTAATACTGACTGTCAGTAGCGACACTATCTTACAGTGTAGGGACATGCCACACTTTAAAAAAGGGGAATTGTAATGTCCAATTTATTCCTAATACCCAGGAGGAATGAAGTAATGAATGGTCCAACACAAAGTTCAGGGAGAATACAAGTATTTACTAAAGTGGACGTGTCTTGGTCTGTTTTAAAATCATCGCTACTCCATTTTCTTACTTTGCAGTTCAGTTTGCATTTGCTGAACCAAGCTGTTGAGTTTTTCCAAGTATAAAGGAAGGTCGTGTCGCAGCATTTGTCTTAGACTGCTCTGCTTCCACATCTGGTGAAATGCTTTTGGTCCATACTGTAGGATTTCCGCAACCTCCTGGGACACCGCCAGAGGCCACCCAGCTGCTTCATGGAGAAAGGGATATTTTTGCATCTGCAAAAGACAATTCAGAAGAACATCACGGTGCACTGCTAGGAGCATTTCTAAGGATTTTTCTGTTCTACAGCAGAATGCATATGTTGCTGAATTGCTTACTTTAACCTTATTGAAATGTCTTCATCATGTATCATTCGTGCAAGAAGGCTTGCAAATAACCAGATAAAGTCTACATCAGGAATCAGCAACCTCCAGCTGTTCTGAAACTACAACTCCCAGAATCCTTACACTTCCCAAGAACAGCCGAGCAATTGTGCATGCTGGAAGTTATAGATTCACAGCATCTGGCGTGCCAAAGGTTGCTGACCCCTGATCTACATGACACTGTATATGGGGCAGCAGCAAGACAGGACTGTATCAAAGCAGCTGATAACAAATTAGTTAAAGGGATTTTCCAGCAGTCAAATATTGATGACCTATCTTCAGGATAGATCATCGATATCAGATCAGTGGTGGTTCAAGTCGCGGCATCCTGCCGTTCAGCTGTTTGAAGAGGCAGTGGCGCTCTGTTGACCACTGCGGCCTCTTCCTAGGCCAGTGATATCACGTTCATCGGCTTATTTGCAGCTCAATCCCATTTGAGTAAATGGCTGCAATACCAAGCACAGCCACTATACAATGTGTGGCGCTGTGCTTGGTATGCTGTGGGGAGGCTGCAGCACTGGACTGAGTCCTGCAGCTCTTTCAGCTGATCATGGGTTTGCTGGGAGTTGGACCCTCCACAATCTGAGGGCTCATGCACACGACTGTGTGCTGGCCTGGTCCGTGCTGCGGACTGCAAATTGCGGTCTTCAATGCACGGGCATCGACTGTGAGCCCGCCGCATGCTGATCGCATACCTATTCACTTGAATGAAGTCTGCGATCCGCATTCGATGGTCCGCACCGCAAAAAAGTACTACTTTTTTTGCGGTGGGGAGGGATGGACAGAAAACCCACGGCTTCTGATCCGTGCCTCTGTTCCGCACCGCATCTCCTGGATTGCGGACCCATTTAAGTGAACGGGTCCTGCGATGCGGGGTGCACACAGCCGATGCCCGTGTATTGCGGAGCCGCTGTACGCTGTCCCGCACTCATAAGATCATATGAGTGCGGGACAATAGCCCCGCGGGCGGCCCGACGTGCACAGCATTATTGTAACCTATGATGCTGTGCGCTACCGTGCGCATGATCAATGCCGCTCCGGGACATATGGCCCGCTCACAGACCGTATGTCTCAGAGGGCATACAGTCGTGTGCAAGAGGCCTGATACTGATGAACTATCCTGAGGATATTGTACTCCTTGGAAAGACCTTTAAAGCTACAAGGAGGAAGGCAACCATTTCTGAACTACACCTGAATATCATTTGTGTAGGAGTGACAGAAGACATGTTCTTCTACTGCCAGAATAACCAGAAATGCCAGAAAGTTCTAAGAACTCCTCAGAATAAATTATCGTGTATGATGTAGTTAGATTAGCTGCTTAATAGCTGTGAGAAAGAAAAGCTGAAGAACTGAAGTATTTGTAACGCCCCAGAGTGGCATTACCACCTTTTTGCACCCCCCCCCCCCCCCCCATCTCTTATGGGGGATCCTGTGTCATCAAATGTATTTATTTCAGATCCTGCAAAATGTGTATTTCAGTTCCAGGTAAATGTCATGTTCAAGTGCAATGTGCCTGGTTCACCAGCAGATGGCGGCAGCAATGACAGAGCTGGTTTCCCTAGAGTGGAACCTATCCATTCTAGCCCTCTCTAGGGAGGGAGGAGTTTTAGTTGGTGAGGAGCAGTTCTGAGTAGCCCCTGTATGGGGAAGCAGCAGGTCCTCGGCCTTGCTGGGTGAGCCTGCAGCAGTCAGTCGAGCTTACCCCCTGTAAGGGGAAGGCTGTGTTCAAGCCAGCAGAGCTTGTTCTGCTCTATTGGGCCCAGAGGCCTAAGCTGTGCCTCCAGAGTCAGGAGTAAAGACTCCCTGAATAAAGACAGAGATAAAGACAAAGGTACAGATCAAGATAAAGACAGAGCTCGGATGCGGACCCATTCACTTCAATGGGGCCGCAAAAGATGCGGACAGCACTCCGTGTCCGCGGCCCCGCTAAAAAAAATATAACATGTCCTATTCTTGTCCGCGCTTTGCGGACAAGAATAGGAATTTATATTGCCGGCACCCGTTCCGTTCCGCAAATTGCGGAAGGCAACGCGGTCGTGTGCATGAGGCCTAAAGCTGTTAACTACTTTAATACAAGTCTAATACAAGAATTCTGCGGACGACCATGCTTGGGGTTCCTGGAAATCCAGGTAGGAGCACCGTGACAAGTGCAAAGCCACACCTAAATGGACACTATAGGCCGCCTTTACACCACTCTGGCATTCCTACACCTGGGTTCCACCATCACCTTCTACATAGGGGGACCTAGTCCCTCGTTGCTGAAATGACACTGGCGTCATGACAAAAACTTAAAAAAACCTCACATACCACCATAGAAGAGGCCCCTGGCGCGGGAACGGCCCGCTGCATAGTCAATACTGTCCATGATTAAAAAAACATGCCTGCTTTCCTCCAAAAACACCACCGCACCTGTCCACAGGCTGTATGTGGCATTGCAGCTCAGCCCTATTCACTCCAATGGAGCTGAGCTGCAATACCAGACATAAACTATTAACAGGTGTGGCGCTGTTTCTGAACGATAACATACATGTTTTTCTATTCCTGGCAAAAACGTATTGCATGAGCAAATGAACAAGGTGTGGATTGAACATTTAAAGGGAATCCATGCCTCCCAAGTATCCCTCTTTTGGACAAACAGTCCCTCTTTTTGACCCTCTGTCCCTCTTTGCCCCGTAAATGTCCATCTTTTTGACCTGGGAAATAAATGTGCATTAATAAATTTACTAAATTGCTCCTTACTAAACTATCTGTATGGTTTCTATCTGTATATTAGACCTCAACTTCAGGTGCAATTGGGAATATGTATAATCAGAGGATTTATATGCTAATATTTAAAGGAATATTGATGCGTAAGCTAATATTTTAAGGGATATTGAACTCATCTCATTGATTCCAGCCGCTGCCGTTCTTATGATGTCAGGTCTCTGCTGGACCTTACTTACTGCTACTCTCTTGAAAATGGCTCTCAGTAGCTTACTGGCTTCAGCAATGACCCGCTTCAGCCAGTAATTACCGTATTTTTTGCTTTATAAGACGCACCTGATGATAAGACGCACCCCAGATTTTAGAGTAGGAAAATAAGAAAAAATATTTTTCCTCAGACCTCATATCAGCCCACTCAGACCCCCATCAGACCTCATATCAGCCCACTCAGAAACCCATCAGACTTCATATCAGCCCACTCAGACCCCATCAGACTTCATATCAGCCCACTTAGACACTTATCAGACCTCTGATTAGCCCATCAGACCCCCATCAGGCCTCAGATTAGCCCTTCAGTACCCCCAGACCTCAGATCAGCCCATCAGTACCCCCAGACTTCAGAATAGCCCATCAGTACCCCAGACCTCAGAATAGCCCATTAGTACCCCCATCAGACTAAAATAAAAAATCATCTTACCTGTCCTGCGCCGTGTCTCCTCTTCAGCTGTCGCGCTCCCATCTTCCCAGCCTGCGCTGCACTGTCACATGACTGCGTGCAGCGTCGGGTCATAGTGCGCGCACTACGTCCTGACGCTGTACGGGGTCAGGACAGTGCAGCACAGGCCAGGAAGATGGGAGCGCGACAGATGAAGAGGAGCCGCGGCGCAGACCAGGGAGGGTATTACCTGCGCTTGTGGCGCTTCGCTACCCGCTCCTAATGCATACTAGTGAGCACTTCCAGAATGGAAGCGCTCACTAGCATTCGTTTTATAAGATGCACAGACATTTCCTCCCCACTTTTGGGGGGAAAATAGTGCGTCTTATTATAAAGCCAAAAATATGGTAGGTATTTCACAAGTGTTCCTCTTTGACTAACAAGTTGGGTGGTATGGGAATCTGTCAGCTCTGAAACACCCCCTTCCCAAAGCAGAGTAAGAGGTGTATAGTGTAAGTGACGCTGTGTCCAGTTATGCAATTTTTATCTTCATAGGCTGGTTTCACACGAGCGAGTGTGACGCTCTGGACTCGCAGCGCAGCTCCCCTCCTGAACTTCCAGCACTGCCGAGATCGCATAGCATTATATTGATTTATGATGCTATGTAACCCTTAGAGGTCTGGAATGTGTTGGATAGCACTGACATAATGCTGTCAGTGTTATCCAATACATTCCAGAACTGTAAGGGTTACATAGCATCAATATAATGCTCTACGACCCCATCAGTGTTGGAAGTTCAGGACGGGAGCTGCGCTGCGAGTCCAGAGCGCGACACTCGCTCGTGTGAAACCAGCCATACGCACTTGCATTCCAGCATTGTGCTCCAATAAACCAGCAGTAAAGTGCATTGAGAGGACTCCTGAGCTCACACACATAATGCAGAGGACTAAAAATGACATATTCAGACTCAGTACCAGTTACACCATACACCACTTACTCTAGTTTAGGGGGTGTTTTGGAGCTGACAGATTCCCTGTAATATTATTCAGGTTTGAGAAAAATATAAAGTAATATTTACTAAGACTATCATATTAAATGTTGTGAATGAGCAACTGATGTCAGTAGATAAAACGTCAGACAATCTTTAAACGTCATAATCGTGATTGTTTATGTCCTGAGATCAATAGAGCATAAGGTTTTATGAAGAAATTCAAGGCGCATTGACAAGTCTGAGCAACCAAGACTTTGGTCCCTGGATGTTGGTCCCTGAATGACTGGGACTGAACAAAGACTGGGACTAGCACTGAGTAAAGAAAGGACTAGAGTCCTAGAAGTGAAATGTATTGATATGTCTGTAAGCAACAAAGCAGGGGCCATAGCTATAGAGGGTGCACAGGTAGCAGTCTCTACCACGTCCAAGAACCCGAGGGGCCAAAAGACCCTTGAGCCACATAAGAAGACAGTTGTAAAATAGAAAGTGCATGATGGGAGGGCTCTGTCATAGATTTTGCACTGGGGCCCAGAATCTTCAAGTTACACTTCTGGCTGAAGGAAAGGGGTTAGGTCAAGAATTTGGCGTGGGGGGTCCCGTTTCAATTTTTGCCTCAGGCAGCATGAAGGCTATGTGCTTCCCTGCCCCTGGCCACAAAGCACTAAAGGAAGTGGGGCCCGATCTGAACTCTTGCTCCAGGGCCCATGAGCCTTTAGCTACACCCCAGCAACAAAGATTAGACCTGTGTTGGCGATAGTATTTACTAGGGCTCTTTATGGATGCAAAAATAGACCATAAAACAGAGGGAATGGAAACGCACTGATGGCATTAAATTTAGGTGCCATCAATAATGAAAGCAGACAAGTGTATAATTGACGGAATCAATCCAAACCTTCCACACAGTGCACAAATGAGCCTTTCTGCAGGTTCAGTAACTTATATAAAACACATTATCAGATATTCACTGGGGGTTGTGTTTGGAAGAGGAAGAGAAAGCAGATCAACTACATACATTTTCAGAAATAATGAATACGCCAGAAAGCCCCTAGCAAAAGGCATGACACTTGACGTCAATGGCCTCGGTTTACAATATTTTCAACTTTCAAACCATATACAAACTCGGAGACATGTTGTGTGTGAATGGCTGGAAGATTCAATATGTGTTACAGATGAGGGAATCAATTCGAAACAAATCGAATTCTTTACGAACTGCTCAAACATTCTGCTGCCAAACGATTCTCTAAGGACAAACCATGCAAAACAGCGCCAGCTCCATTTTACTGTGAATATTAGCAAGGTAAATGTTGGGGCGATGGGGGAGAGAATATAGAGGATCACATGACCCTGGAAGGAAGGGGGGGGTTTGCCCTGATTGGCTCAGGAGCGGACAGAGAGGTAGTGATCCTTCAGTCTGGGCTTGCTCATTCCGAGCTTAGCTTGCATTCTAGGTGTTGTAGGGACAGTTTAGGGACAAATTAGAATACAGTAGAAAATGTTACGGATATTAGATACAAAGTTATTAACTTAGCATAAGTGAAAAAGAGGAATATACGTGCTTCTAAAATTGCCTTTATTATTAGATTAGGGTCATAGGACATACCTATTGATACAAGAAGTTACACTCACCTAACAATAGCCATATAATAGATAAATTAGCAGGGATGGTGTAGGTATAGGCATAATCTCTGGGGAGGCAAATATACGGCAAACTGGGTGGATGATAAATCTATCCCTACCCGACCCTAAGGTAATCTATGTCCAGGGATGCCACCTAATGGTGGAGGCACCCTGTTGCGTGCCTAGGCCCTAGACCAGACCCTATTAAACCCTACAAATATGAAAATACCCAGCATACCAATATACACTGCTGAAGGTACTGAATTATATAGAATTATTGCGACCCCGGCGCGTTTCCTCCACAACTCGCGGCTCATCAGGAGGTAATCACTTGAAAAAATAATATAGTAGGGATAATTCAATAAATAGATAGAGAAAAGGTTACTTAGCTCTCTGAGGTCAGTGTGAGGAGTTGAGATGGAGCAAAAATGCCAGTCAGTATAGAGTGGCATGGAGCCCACACAACCTAATCCATCGATGATATGGGGAGCTGGCTAGTCCATCCCTGGGCATAGATTACCTTAGGGTCGGGTAGGGTTAGATTTATCATCCACCCAGTTTGCCGTATATTTGCCTCCCCAGAGATTATGCCTATACCTACACCATCCCTGCTAATTTATCTATTATATGGCTATTGTTAGGTGAGTGTAACTTCTTGTATCAATAGGTATGTCCTATTACCCTACAAAAACACAGAAATATAGTGGCAATTCTGGAGGAGCTGCTCAACCCCTAACACTGTAGCGTGTCCTATTACCCTGATCTAATAATAAAGGTAATTTTAGAAGCACGTATATTCCTCTTTTTCACTTTTTGCACAGTTTAGGGATATATTTATTTAGGTAGATTGAATCAATGGGTAGAAAAGTAAGGGTTTTAACATGGAAAGCAAAGGCTGGTCACTGTGGTTCTTTTTGTGTTTCATATTGCAGACAGATGCTGGGGGCAAGTGAGAAGTTCATGTATGAACTGCAAATTCTACAATCATCAAAATCCTGCACTTAGTCTTTTTTTTTTTTTTAAACCCTCAAGTTTGAACAGTTCATAAGAGTTTTTTTTCTAGCACCAGCGACATACATTTTCCTGCAAATGCTGCACAATTGCCCCCTTTCTTTTTCTGCTACCATTTAGGGTCCATTCACAAGTCCTTATGAATGGGTCCGGATCCGTTCTGCATTTTTTGCGGAACAGTGTGGACCCATTCATTTTCAATGGGGCCGCGGAACGGAAGTGTGCTGTCCGCATCCGCACTTCCGTTCCGCAGCCCCGCAAAAAAATAGAACATGTTCTATTCTTGTCTGCATACAAGAAAAGGCATTTCTATTGGGGTGCCTGCCATGTGCGGTCCGGTGTTTTGCGGATCCGCAATTTGCGGACCGCAAAACACTTGCGGACGTCTGAATTGACTCTTATAATTAAGCATTTCAGTGCATCAGGAGGCAACTCCCCCAAAACTGCCTTGTCCAGATCTGCTTCTATTGTGGTCAACTCAGGAACTGTGATGCCGCTGATACTGTGGGCGCAGGCTCTCAATGTATCAGACCTAGGCCAAGCTCAGATGATGCTAGCTCTGTTTAAGTATCTCCTGTTTGGTGGTTTTTCACCACAAGCCCAACACATAAAACCACTATGTGCAAGATCTGCAGGATTAAAATAATTCATAAGCAGTCAAACACAAACATAGGTACCAGGGCTCTATTGTAGAACATGAGGCGCATCATCAGATCCAATGGGAAAATACAACTGGCCAGCATTTGGAACAAGTCTGCTCTTCTCCCAGTCTTCTTTGTGGTAGCCGGCCTGCATCCCCGAGCAGTACAGTGTCCTCTTCCACCTCACCGTCTGCTCCATTGTTAGACATCAACAACAGAATATGTGGCCATGAGAAGACCATTTGCGACCAGCAATTAGCTAGTAAGAAAGCTGTAGTAAATGTGGCACAGTTCCGCGCCTTCACCAAAATTTAATTTAGCAAGCATTATTATTTCTGGCTATCTGTCCGTAAAACATGTCGTTCTGCTGATGTGGCAACCTTCTGCACAGTTACCAAAATTTAATTTATCAGGCATTGCAACCTCTGGCCAGATATCTGTAAAAAATGGTCTTGTCATTATGCAAATTTTGCATACTTTCGCGCCTTCACCCAAATGTTTTTTTCTGTATGGCATTTGTAATTTTTGCCAGCTGTCCGTAAAATCTGTGGCACAGTTCCACGCCTTCAACCTTATTATTATTTTTTTTATCAGGCAGTAGTACTTTTGGCCATTGCAAAAATTTGAAAAAAAGAGAAAGATAAGAGAGAAAAAATATGAGTGCCAGGAGACTTCAGAGTGTCATATACCAATATTCAGGCCCATTGGAGCACTCTTGATTTGGGTAGAATCGATTCAGACAAGAATAACGTTTTTGGAATGATTCGGTGACACAAAACTTAAAAGGAATTTCAAGAAATTCACTTATCTGTAGTATGTTTATCTGTCTGATAAAATGCTTGTGGTGGGCCAAAGTTAAAGTATAACTGTCGTATTTTATTTATTTTTTTGGAGTATTGGATTGTGGTGATTAATATCACCTTGGTGGCCCTATTTCAACTTTTCACTGTGTATTCAATTACCCCTTAATTCCACATTTTTGTTCCCTGTACTGCCTACTTTTACCTGTGCTTAAAATAGGGTTGCTAGGCATGGTCCGTCTATCTGTTGAAGGACGGAGGACGCAGAAGCAGGCTGCGTGCAGGGTCACATTACTGACATCCAGGGACTGTAAGTAAATGATTAAAGCCAGGTCCTCCCCAGCAGCTGATAACAGTGCCTGGGCTGTGTGCACTTCTCCCTGTCCCTGCGCTTGGCAGACGCTCCCTCACTCAGCAGAGCTGGAGAATGCAGAGTCGGAGCAGCGCAGACCAGGGAAGGGAGATCTGCCGTCTGCTCAGTGTATAAATGAAAGCAACATGTGGTAAGAGGACCCCTTTGTGCTGCAGGAGATTAACCCTTTAGGGGGAGGGCTCTGGTTACTGACACTTTTGGGGAGCTATTGTTACTGGCTAGTGAGGGCAGGCGGGATTGGCCTCAGGGTGAGGGCAGTGGCGGCCATCTTAACTGAATAGTGAAATTGCAGTTTTATGCAGACTGGTTGCTAAGGGCTGAATCTTATTAAATATGGGGTAAGTCAGTCTAATAGTAACTGATTCTGGAATATCATGTTATTAGTAACTGCATATATGAAAATTTAAATTAGGGTCTAAATGTGACAGTTATCCTTTAACAACTAATAAGCATATTACATTGTACCAATTGGCTGCCTAGCATTGTCTGCCTGCAGTACAGTATAGTGTACATGTACTGTACTGCTCCCCACCTGTGCTACATGTACTGTATTGCTCCCCACCTGAGCTACATGTACTGTACTGCTGACCTACCTGTACTATGTGTACTTTATTGCTCTCTACCTGTACTACATGTACTGTAAGTCTTTTCTACCTGTACTACATGTACTGTACTGCTCTCTACCTGTACTACATGTACTGTACTTTTCTCTACCTGTGCTAGGTGTACTGTACTGCTCTCTACCTGTACTACATGTACTGCTCTCTACCTGTACAACATGTACTGTACTTTTCTCTACCTGTGCTAGGTGTACTGTACTGCTCTCTACCTGTACTACATGTACTGCTCTCTACCTGTACAACATGTACTGTACTTTTCTCTACCTGTGCTACGTGTACTGTACTGCTCTCTACCTGTACTACATGTACTGCTCTCTACCTGTACAACATGTACTGTACTGCTCTCTACCTATACGACATCTACTGTACTGCTCTCTACCTGTGCTACGTGTACTGTACTGCTCTATACCTGTGCTACATACACTGTACTACTCTCTACCTGTACTACATGTACTGTACTGCTGTCTACTTGTACTACATGTTCTGTATTGCTGCGTACCTATGCTATGTGTAACTTGTTGTTCTTTACCTTTACTATTTGTACTGTACTGCTATTTATCTATATTACATTTATTGAGCTACTCTCTACTTGCAGTGTATGCACTGTACTGCTCTCCATCTGTACTATGTGTACTGTACTGGTATCTACAGTATGTATACTACATGTACTGTATTGTTCTCTAACTGTACTACATGCACTGCAATGCTCTCTACTTCAGCTACACATGTACTGTACTGCTATTTACATGTGCTACATATACTGCAATGTAGACATATGCTGTACTTCTCAGTGGCGTAACTAGAACTGATGGCACCACAGCAAATTTTTGAACACCTCCCTCCTTTCCCCAGTACCCCCCTCCTCCCGTGCACCCCCCACTCCTGTGTCTCTCTCAGCCAGGTCTGGCAGCCGCTCGGTCTGTTTCCTACACGTATATCCTGTATGTCATTTCAATGTATATATTGTCACTGTATATAATACTATTGTATAATACTATGGTATAATACTGTTGAGGGGCCCCTGACAATAATATTTTTCAGTCCTCCTCCCAAGTGGACCCCTTCTGAGTTCGGGCACCGTAGCAGCCTCTTCTCTTATTTCCACTATAACTATGCCCCTGGTACTGCTATCTACCTTTACGAAATATACTGAAAAGTTCTAGATCTGTACTGCTCTCTACTTGTACTACATGTATTGTACTTCTCTCTATCTGTACTACATGTATTGTACTTCTCTCTATCTGTACTACATGTATTGTACTGCTCTCTATCTGTACTACATGTACTGTACTGCTCTCTATCTGTACTACATGTACTGTACTGCTCTCTACTTGTACTACATGTACTGTACTGCTCTCTATCTGTACTGCATGTACTGTACTGCTCTCTACTTGTACTACATGTATTGTACTTCTCTCTATCTGTACTACATGTATTGTACTGCTCTCTATCTGTACTACATGTATTGTACTTCTCTCTATCTGTACTACATGTACTGTACTGCTCTCTATCTGTACTACATGTATTTTTCTGCTCTCTATCTGTACTACATGTACTGTACTGCTCTCTATCTGTACTACATGTACTGTACTGCTCTCTATCTGTACTACATGTATTTTTCTGTTCTCTATCTGTACTACATGTACTGTACTGCTCTCTATCTGTACTACATGTACTGTACTGCTCTCTATCCGTACTACATGTATTGTACTTCTCTCTATCTGTACTACATGTACTGTACTGCTCTCTATCTGTACTACATGTATTGTACTTCTCTCTATCTGTACTACATGTATTGTACTTCTCTCTATCTGTACTACATGTACTGTACTGCTCTCTATCTGTACTACATGTACTGTACTGCTCTCTATCTGTACTACATGTATTGTACTTCTCTCTATCTGTACTACATGTATTGTACTTCTCTCTATCTGTACTACATGTACTGTACTGCTCTCTACTTGTACTACATGTACTGTACTGATCTCTACTTGTACTACATGTATTGTACTTCTCTCTATCTGTACTACATGTACTGTACTGTGCTCTACTGCCCTCTACATTAGTATGATCTTCTTTTCACATATTTTTAGTGTATACTCTATACAGTACAGAACCCAGAAGAAGTTCCTGTCCTCTACACAGAACATGCTCCCAGCATCTTTCTCCGATTTTTAAGGGTTTGCTTAAACCTGTATTAGTTAAATCATTATGTTCCTTCAAATCTTTTTTTTTTTTTTATTTCAGCTGGAATTATGAAACTTCAGTATCAATTACTGGTTTTCTACATGATTATGGTCTCAAGCTACAGTATTTTCCAGTTACAATGGTCCTTCCGGAACATCATAATATTGGAACTTGAGGGAGCACTATATTCAGTATCCTCGGTGACAAAAGAGAAATCACATAGTCCTATCCTATATAATCTATTGCAGTCCAACACGCCAGTTCCTTTATTTAGTCTGCCAGTAAAATAACTCAACATAAAATACCTTTGACCTATAATGACATTATAAACCATGCACTGACTAATATTCTAGCAAGTGTTCAAGATTTAGCAACAACAACATAGTATGAAAAATGAAAGCATTATTGTGAGCTTATTAAAGCTGAAATTAGACGTTCAACCACAGTAGATGTTCCAATCTCATGCACATGCCCCACGGAACTTCACTTCCTCTTCTGAGTACATGGTGATCAGGTTACAAGAATGTACCTTTTTACACTGGTAATTCATAGAAGTGTGGAAGAAGTGATTCAGTGAAGGCGCCGTCAGTTCCTAGAATCCTTATCTATTAACCCAATGGACACCAACAAGTGCTGCACAGCCCCAGTCTCTTAAGATACATACAAGTAATAACAGTCATAAAAATAGAAAATAATATATTTTCTCATAGTTTCATTGGGCCAAAATTACAAAATGTGCTTGCAGAGTTATATGTAGCTGGCATACGAGCAGAGAAGGAGGTAATGCAAGTTAAAGGGCATCTGTCAGCAGTTTTGTACCTATGAAGCTGGCTGACCTGTTACATGTGCGCTTAGCAGCTGAAGACATCTGTGTTGGTCCCATGTTCATATGTGTCCGCATTGCTGAGAAAAATGATGTTTTAATATATGTAAATGATCCTCTAGGAGCAACAGGGGCGTTGCTGTTACACCTAGAGGTTCTGCTCTCTCTACAACTGTTGCACCCTCTGCACTTTGATTGACAGGGCCAGACAGTGAAAATGTCATCAGCCCTGCCCCTGTCAATCAAAGTGCAGAGGACGTGGCAGCTGCAGAGAGAGCAGAGCCTCTAGGTTTAACGGCAACGCCCCCGTTTCTCCTAGAGGCTCATTTGCATATATTAAAACTTCAATTTTCTCAGCAATGCGGGAACATATGAACATCGGACCAACACAGACGCCTTCAGCTGCCAAGCGCACAAGTAACAGGTCAGCCAGTGTCATAGGTACAAATCTGCTGACAGATGCCCTTTATAGGAATTATCTAGCATTAAAAAAAACATGGTTTTCTTCTTCCAAAAACAGTGCCACAGGTATAACATCTTGAAGCGGTTAAGGATAGATGCTTATTGCAACAACTACAATATGTGATTGCTTGTTTGTTATGTTGTTAATAAAGTACTGCTAAAAAGAAAAGGCAGGAAGGGGCGGGGACTTGCTGCACATGTACAGAAGGAGAGAGAGAGCAAGCTGAGAGAGAAGAAAGCCAGAAGCAGAGATTCTGATCTTACTAAAAGTCATATTCATTTGTTGTGCTGTTATTTCTGAATAAAACCCTGTTGTTCCTCATGCTGCGCCTGATGGAGACCTGATTAACCCTCTGCCAACCGTGCAGAAAGCAGAATCCCTCATTAGAGGCCTAGAGGGTCCAAGCTCCCCGTTGGCTGTGGTTAACATAAAGTAATGTATTTACAAAGTTCCTGAATGTCTTATGTAACTTACATCTGTATATAAGAGTAAAAGTATGTTCAGTGGACATACCCTTTAAGTGGAAAAGAGAAAGCAAGAAGACTTGAACTGGGATTTCCTATCCTACGCTATGTAGTGAGCCCTAACTGTGGGAGAACAAATGTTAAGCATTATCTGTTCAGGCATTACTCACAGTTTTCTGGATTCCGGCGATGTGTATTTCAACCTTTTTATTCATTTCCGCAAGTCTTACTTTAAAACTAGATGCAAGGCTTCCCAGTATGTTCTAAGACAAGAGAGACACATTTTATTAATTCATTTGTACATCCAAAGAAGATGGAAATGTTCCTTACAAAATGGAGGTTTCATGCTCTAAACCAGTGATGGCGAACCATTTAGAGACTGAGAGCCCAAACGGCAACCCAACACAGCAATTTAACCTGAATACCAGTATAGTATATCTTCCATGTACTTTATAATTTAGCTATAATAGCCTGCCTACATTCAGTGCGCTGCCTGTGCTGTTCATAGTGCACCTAGCGCTGATGAATGGCAGGAAAAGTCTAAGGCATATTGGTACACCATGGACTATTTCCAGGATGTGGGTGCCACAGAGAGGTGTAACTCAGGGGTTTAACTATAATTCATAGGGCCTCGTAGCAAAATAAGATGGGGCCCCACCACCTAGTGTAAGAATATTAAAACAGCAACATCAATAGCAAAAATTTAAGGTACATATAATAGTATCGTATATCAGAAAACTCACGTTGTAGCAAAAAGCCACCATATTGTTATTCCCCACAAAAAGGTACAATGGTCTTGCACCGGATAGGCCCCCCAACCTCTGGGCCCCAAGTGCTGTGGCTGCTATGACTATAGTTACGCCCATACATATACTTTAGTTGCTGAAACTGGAAAACTAATTTTAAAGATTTATTTTGAGCTATTAGTATTATTATTAATATAATGTGTAGCTGTCTCATTTGGGTGCAATGTGAATGTAAAAGGTTTCGCTCTTCTCATTCACTGGTGAGTTCAGAGAGTGAGTAAGTAAGGTGATTCAGAACATATATCTCTCTGCGTAAAATGACTTCTCATTGATCTTGGACACTGAGCTTGCTTGCCAATGATCGTACCTGTGACAGTGTGGGAAGGGGGGTCTCTAAATTTAGCTGCGTGTCTCTAGAACTATTGGTTATTTTCCTTTGTACGGGTCAGACCTACTCTATGTGCAGTACCCCAGAATAGGATACTTGAGAACTTGTCATGTAATGTGATTTGATATGTAAATGCCATGTAATGTCCCTGCATATCTCTGTATGGATCAGTCAGGGTTAACTATGCTAACTCAGCCCCTGCAGGAAGTTCGAGGAGAGACTTAGATCCCCCTCTAGCTCAGTCAGTTTGTAGTGTGTTGGCTTAGAAAGGGAGCAAAGCTACATATGCTCAGTCCCAAGAAAACCAGGCCTGGTTTCCAGAGAATAAGGATTTCTAAACAAGAAAGTCATTGCTATCCAAAAGTACTTCAGAAATAAAGAAAGACAGAGAAGGTATAGAATCTGCATGACCAAGCACTGGAGTCAGTCAGTAAGATATTTACTGTTTAAAGAGACGGAGACTGCAGAGACAGACATTGCTAAAACATCCTTCACACTTGGACATGGTGCCACTCCACTGGCAATTACAGCCACCATTGCAAGAATAATATTGCCAGTCTGATTTTTCAGAGAGAAACTTGGAGAGATAGAGGGAAGGAGTACTATAATCCCCATCCTGGCCTTTAACTATACATTGCTATCTGGGAATATTTGCACTGAGAATTGTTTGGAACTGTGTTTGATAACTTTTGAGGTACTACAACTCCCATTCTGCACTTTTTTAAAGAGAGATGTTTATTTTCTACAATGACTCCAGCATTATTTGTGGGCAACATCACCTATATATTCTGCCTTGCACCCATACAACACTCATAACACCAAAGGCATCCCAACTATCATCAGGCAGGAGCCCCAACATCAGGGTGAGGCCTAAGGGAAGAAAGGGTGTGTCCTCCTATCACTGCCTGGCCCTAGAAAGCATCGATGACAGGACTGCCACTACCACTCTCATCCTCTGCTCCCACTCCTCCAGGCCTTGTGACTTTAATACGGTACATGTCTCACATGTTTCATTTTTGAACTAATCGAAGATATAAATTCCATAGGACTTTTGAATGTGATTATTTGCATCCTTTTTAGAAAAAATATACAGTACGGTCTACATGAGAAACGTACTTTATAAGACACATTACAGCACAAAACCATAGCAAACCCTTAAGTATGTATACTTCACCTCGGCTTTGGCAATATTCTCTCCACATCCTTGGTAAGATAAACTCAGACTCTGGTTTACTGTAGAAAGGACAAAATGTCCTAATCCTTCTAGTGTTCTGTTAATATTCACATAAGTATCCACCGTAGCTAAATGCTTGGAATCCATGCAAGCTCTCAGCGCAATCCCCTTTTCCTCAGAACTTCCTAAGAAATACAAAAAATTGAATGCAGTATTGTTTACAAAACATTAAGTGTTGTAAAATGATCCCTCTTTAAGCCATAATTGAGATTACTAAGTTTAGCAAAGGAGACAATGTCCTATGTCACAGCATGTAGTAGGTGAGAACATCGTCACCTCCAGGGGCAACATCATGTTCTGTTCCTTCAGTTCTCTGAATAGCTACTTGATAGACTTGTGCTTGGCATTTAATGTTCTGAATCAGATAATGTTGTCATTTTCCTGACAGCAAAACATTTTGTGCCATAAATTTGGCTTTGCCTTCTAAAGATTTTTAAAGAGCACCTGCTGTTAAAGGGACTTTAAACCTACAAATGAATGAAATAATACTTTCTTACTTGTCAGTATCAAAAGCTTAAACAATTTTGTACAAAACTGCTTGAGAAGTCTCCACCTGATTCGCTCCATCTTGGCTTGAGTTAAAGAGTTTGTCCAGGATTTTTAAATTGATGGCCTATCCTCTGATCAGTGGGGTCTGACACACCAAACCCTCACTGATCAGCTGTTCTGCAGTAGCCCCCCACTGATCAGCTGTTCTGCAGTAGCCCCCCACTGATCAGCTGCTCTGCAGTAGCCCCCCACTGATCAGCTGTTCTGCAGTAGCCCCCCACTGATCAGCTGTTCTGCAGTAGCTCCAGCACCTGAAGTAGTTGATGGAACTACACAGCTCTATCCATTGTGTGGTGGACGGAGCTGGTAACTGCAGAACTGCTCTTATTGAAGTGAATAGGAGCAGTTCTACAGTAACCAGCTCAGTTCTCTACACAATGGACAAAGCTGTGAAGTTCTAGCGCCAGATCAGTAGGGGTGTGGGGTGTCGGACCTCCACTAATCAGAAATTATATATATTTATATATAAAATGTAAAAATCCTGCACAACACCGTTAAGCTAGCTTGGTCTCCATTCCCGTCTGATAGATCAGTGGAGAGAAACGCTTCTGTAGTTGACTTAGGGTATGCTGACACAGCAACATTTGCATGAAGATTTTGGCAGATATTCCACACTAAACTTAAAATGAATCCCTGTGAAATCTATCTTCCATTGACACATTTTTCTGCATTTTGGGAAAAAGTGACTTTTTTCCCCACTCAATGGGCCTTATCCAATGGGATATACTTTCCATTTTCCATTTTATTATAGCCTAAGGCTAGTTTCACACCTGCGGTGTGAATTCCGGAAGGCTGTTCCAACAGAGAACAGCCTGCTGGAATTCACCAGATTCGGCACCGCCGGATGCAGAGAAAATTCCCGACGGCCCTATTAACTGTATGCTGCGGTTTGTGTCCAGATGTTTCCCGGCATTGTCTGCTGGAACAGCCCGATGCAATTCCCCCCTTCCCCCCAGGGTTGTAAACCTAGCCTAACAGAGGTAACTTATCCTAAGACCCACCAGTGCTTCTAAATATTTTATTTTTAATTCAGTCAGAGGTGTAGCTATCAGGAATGCTGGAGTAACAGTCAAACACAGACCCTAATTTCTGAGAAGGACCCAAAGGCTACTCTGAAACATCAGTATGACAATAGGCATTTGGTTGGTTGGGGCTCCTATTACTGCTTTGCATTGGCACCCAGGAGAAAGTGTAGACATTGGTAACCCGTGGGTCATGTACTGTACAGTAGAAATGACTTACTTTATTTACAGGTAAATGCTCACATGTACACGCTCAGTTACTAAATGCTGGCAAGGATGACATCAACATTGCTTTATTGTAGAAATCCTCTCAATAAAGACATTTGTAATAAGTTTAAATGTTTAGCTCAACAGATTAAAGGAGCAAAGCAGCCAAACATCTTCTGACATATCATAGGTCTAGACATTGTATGCCCAGGCCACCACAATGGAGGACCACAGCTAAAACTAGTCATAGATTTTCATTTTCAGGTAAGCACCATTGATTTAACTTTGGCCTATCTTTCCTGAGACTGGCACGTCTTACACCAGTTTTAGAAAAGTAGCTGGTTAGGGTGATTTGTGCCAAATGTATTGCTCACATCTCTAGAGTCAAAAGAGCAAATCTATGCCTGCTATGACCAGGTGTACACTTGAGCCAAAACTTCAAGCTTTTGCACAATTTTTAGGCTGTCTTCTTTATAAATGTCACCTAAACTACCGTACGTCACCTTGAAAGCCACTTTTTCCTCACTTTTCATATTTGGCGACAGGTAAGAAAAGTTATCATTTGAAATTCACAGTTTACACAGAAAATGGTATAATCTGCTTAGTAAATGGTGTCCTTTGTGCAAGAAATACTTTAAGAGACACCAACGAAATTCAGAAGGCGCAAAATTGGTAGGGAATGAGATCTCAGTTCACAAATTCAACCAACGTGACAACATTGGGATTGGCAAATCATTTGTAAATTATGTCAATGAAATCTAAAAGAATTTATGCAGGTTCAACAAAAATGACATCTACTGAGATACTGAAATACTTTACCTGGTACATGCTGACCAAATTTCAGCTGAGAACACCTCTGTTCACTGGAAGCACTTATGGTCCATTTTTCATTGTCATGAATTATCCCCTCTAGCAAGAGTTGCCGGATGCCAGGAGATGACATATATTTTCCATTGAAACCAAGCCAAACAGCAGCTGAGGCTTCCAGCTGAAATGTACAATTTTTAGGAGAAAATGCCTTATAGGGTTCAACAAACTGATCTGTGCCTCATGTCTTCCTCATATTTTCAATACAGCAATAAACCCAAGACTGCCCAATTCTATGATTACCCCTTAACACAAGAAAAATATTACTTCGCTAGCATCCAACTAAACAAGAATTGTTAGACTTCGCTGGGGACCAGCATACTCTCTCACTACCATCTCCCATGTAATTCTCACTGTGGTCAAGGAAGAAATTAAATGCTGAAAACACCATTGTCACCAGTGAACTTCAAGTGGTTATGGTCTCAGATTCATTGTGCATATCACTAACGTGAGATCAAGTAATATTGTTCACATCTATGTTGGAGGCTCCTTTCAGAGCCTCCATCACATATTCTACCAAAAAGAGCAGACATAAAATTCCTGCATGCAGGACTTCTATTTTTGCTAAAAAATCATATTCAAAAATGGAAACCTAGTAGAACCAATTTTGGTCAAAGGCGTCTGTTCAGATCCATTCAGTTCAGTTATGTGCTGAATCCAACACTTACATTATTTTTGTTGTTCTGTCCTAAACTGTCTTCCTTGAACCCATATTTTTACCTGTAAGTTTAGTGAATAATTCTGTGTTTGTCTTTCTCCATAATGATCCAAGGCCAAAGCCAATATTGTGTCACCCTTCTCATCTGGAGAGACACTTAGCTGAATTTTTGATTGTAAAAGTTCTTCTTTGCCGAGACGATGACTTCCAGAAAAAACAATCGGCTAAAAATAAGATGGAAATTTTTTTTACTGGAAGAAAGAAGAATATAAATTTTTGCAATTGCAATAATAAAAAGGCAGACTTACATGTGAAAGATCACAAAGTTCCAGCTTCAGGAAGTGGTACATGGTGTCCATGTAATTCGTGTCTATTTTAGTCAAAATATGTTGTTGGCTACAGCCGGTTATAAAGAGGTTTTCAAATGTGGCTTCTAGCTGGATACTGTCAGGACCCAATTTGTTATCTTTCTGAAATATTTTGAGGGGAAAAAATTGTCATAAAACCAGATACCAATATGGCATTACCAATAAAGATAGTAAATACCACTACAGTTCATGTAAAATAATATTTGGTTTATCAAAAGGTTCTTCACTTGTATATGCATGCCTATAGTATTTCTCTATAGCCACAAGAATCATGCATTGCCTGACATCCCAAATTTCAGTGGTTTCAAATTGAGTGGAAGAGGCCAAAATAAACTGCAAGTACGTGGCATAGTTAATTCGGGAATCACCTTGGAGAACCTTAGATAAAATGCTATCTGTGCAGACAGATTTCTTACTATATCTTTAAAGTGGTTGGAGCTCTTTGTTTCCAATACATAAAGATTTAAAACATACCATGCTGTCTACCTGCCACTGCCACTAGAGGGAGTTTAAGAGCTTCTTGTTTTATATTGCACGCAATAACATGTGTGAGCTCCCTCTAGTGGTGGTTGCAGGCTGCCTGAATTTTACCATTTAATGCTATGCAGGACATTTTTGCACTGTACCAGAACAGAGCTCAGATTTCTGCTATTAATATATATTAAGATATTAAAAACACAGAATGTTGGACCTAAGACCACATGATGATAAACATGGAGATTCTCAATAAATATTACATTAGGGAACTGTATTATACAGTGGTATTATCTGTAGTGTTCCCTTTACTAGCAGAAGTGTTTCTCGTAAAACAGCACAGCAGCATTGAGGAACTGAAATTCCAGGAAAATGCTTTTTTCACAGCAGCTTTTGCCTAGATTAACATCCCATTAACATTGTGCCGGGTTCTGAAAAACTTTTTGTTCACCAGTTTAACCAGTCCTATTTACAATCAAGATTCAAGTCTCTGAAATATGAGATTCAGATTATTTCACATGCCAGTCTTAACTGAAGTTTGTTGGATTAAAATGTGTCAAGTTTATGACGCCTTATTAAAATTCGTTTTGTGAAAAAAGCACAATAAAAAAAGCCAACAAAACTTGTGCACAGAAAAAACAAACAAAAAAAACACTGTCATATATGTACACAAGAAAAATGCCCACAAAAAGTTCCCCACGTGGAAAATTGCCCAAATGGAAAAATTCCCACTGTTACCTGCTAACTGCACAGTCAGATCTCACACACAGACTTCTGTACAATCTGACTGATTTGTGTGTAGGTAAGACAGTAAATCTGTGCAGTACTCAGCTGCAAGGATCTCATGGAAGGATGAGAGCATGATGGGTCATTGTAAGTGGCATTCTAGTGGGGCGTATAGTAGTATGGTACTGTGGTTGGCATGGTGGTGGATCACTGGGGCACTATGTCTGTACCATATTGCTTAAATATTATCCATTAGAAATGTACAGTAAAAGTCTCCTTATTTATACTACAGACCCCTAATGACTGTCCTGTTTTGTGCCTTAAATGACCAAGTCATTTTTTTCATTTTTTTTTTTCTTTTCTTCATCGTACACCAAGAGCTATAACCTCTTTATTATTCTTTTTTATTCAATATAGCTGTATAGTGGCTTATCTTTTGCAGGACCATCCCCTAGAATGTCCCCTTAGTGCCCCCACACAGTAGTTAGGGCCCCTTATTGCCCCCTTCACAGTAATCATGTCCCCCTAGTGCTTCCACATAGTTGTTATTTCCTCTTAGTGCCCCCTTTACAGTAGTCATGACCAATAAGTGCCCCCACACAGTAGTCATACCCCCATTTTGGTGTCCTCACACAGTAGAATGCCACCTTAGTGCCCACACAGTAGTTATGACCATCTTCACAGTAGTCATTAGTGCCCCCACACATTAGTTATACACTCTTAGTGCCCTCTTCACAGCAGAATTTCCACTTATGCCCCCACACAGCAGTTATGCCCCATAAGTGCCCCATCACAGTACTCATGTCCCCTTAGTACCCCTGCACAGTACTTATTCCCCCTTAGTGCCCCTACACAGTAGAATGTCCACTTAGTGCCCCCTTCACAGTAGTCATGACCACTAAGTGTCCCTACATCATAGTCATGCTCCCTTGGTGCCCCAACATAGTAGTCATTTCCTCCTAGTGCCCCTTCACAGTAGTCATTCCCCCTTCACAGTAGTGCTGACCCCTTAGTGCCCCCCTTACAGTGATGGTGACCCCTTAGAGCCCTCTCACAGTAGTACTGGCCTCTTAGTGACCCTTAACAGTAGTGCTGGCCCCTTAGTGTTACCCTTACTGTTGTGCTGCCCCCTTAGTGCCTTAGTACAGTAGCGCTGCCTCTGTAGCGTTAATGTAGTAAAAAAAAAAAGAATACTTACCTAGCTCCATTCCCCAATTAAAAGGACCACATTATGCCTCCCCAGTAGGTGGGATGCAGTGACATCATCATACCTGCTGGGATGAGTAGAAGAGTGCACAAGCCAGGAACGTATGGAGGAAAGATCCTGAGGCCATGCGTTCTTTTACTCAGCCCAGCAGACAAATTTTAGCCAAAATTTTTTAAATGCTAAAATAACTTGCTGCTCTAACTAAAATCACTTATGATCATGTTTTATGCTTTATCGTTCACAAACACAAATGTGGATAAAAAGCTCGTATATAAAAATATGTGCCAGTACTTTTAAACAATAGGTTGAGTGATAGCTATGAAAATACTTTCCATTACAGAATATATAATAGTGCATATTAGGTTGACTTTATTGAGGTTAACAATGTGACACCACTTTCTGGCATGAAAAGACTCTTTGTTAAGAGTAAAACACCACTTCCTATGAAACACTGCACCTTTTCAGCAGAATTTTATCTTCTACGCATTCAATTATATTGACATAAGGTACCTCACACAGAAACATGCTTCACTTCTCATAGTTAAATGTGAAAACATCAAAACCAATAATTATAAAATGTAAATGGTAAATCAACCACAGAGTGACTATAAAAAGCAGCCATTATGAACATAAAGATATTTTTCCAAATAATTACAGTTACAATTCTTGAAAGGTTGATGAAATTCTAATTCATTAAATAAATATTAAAGAAAGATGGGTCATCAGTATCTGCAAAATAAAGAAATTAGGCACCTTTTCTTCTATCCAGTGTTGCACCCTTGTTTACAGAAATATCAGACGGGTGGGGGTCCGAATCTCTACACCCATGCTGATCAGCTGTGGTGCTCGTGTTGTGTCCTTTTCAATGTATGACCCCTTTAGTGACTACGCAAATATTTTTAAAATCGCATTCCAAGAGCTATAACTTTTTTGTTTTCTCATCAATGTACTTGTATGAGGTTTTATTTTTTGCAGGACACGTTATACTTTTTAATGCACCATTTTAGATACATGTAATGATTGATTAAAGCCAGCTGTTTAGCTCAACCCCCCTTTGTTTACATCCGTAAAAAGGTGTATTAGTGGTCACTAAGGGGTTAACATCACGCCGTCTACATTATAAGGTAATTACAGCTCTCTCATTCAAGTGAACAGGGATAAAAAGCTGTAATTACACTGCACCACTTCAAACAGGTGATTGTGGGGGTGCCACAAGTCAGACCCCTACCGATCTGATATTGATGAACAATCCTGAGAATACATCATGAATATTATGAGGCCAAAATACCCCTTTACGTACAAAAATACTGTAAGTGTATGTTGGGGAAAGCTACCAGCATATACATGAAATGTATCAAAAGGGCTCCATTCATCTGATGCTGGTCAAAAGGGTGCTCTTGTGGTCTCCATTGGCCAGGTATACATCAGTTTAGCTTTTTTTTCTAACTGTATAGGCGAGCACTGTCCAGTACAGTGGGCCACCACAAAAACACAAAAACATGTGCCACGACATGGGCCGCCACAAAAAGATATACTGCGTATGCATAGTGTGTGTGTATATATATATATATATATATATATGAATATATATACTATATATATTATAAATATATATATATATACACACACATACATATATTTATATATAGGTATGTATATGTATATATATTGTAAGCATCCAAGGTGTGAGGTTATTGATGGCAAGTATGTGTCATTGAGGTTGCTGCTCTCAGTGATGTAAATCCCGGAGGTAAATGGCAACCAGTGATGTTAGATCGCTGAGTTTGTGGTAGATGGAATTTGGGTCGGCGATTTAGGAGTGACTGAAGAGTTCGGGTGGGAAGGTCACTCCCATACTCCATCTCGGGTGTTACCACCTCACCCAGCTGGAAGCTAATTTAAAAGACACAAGGCCAGAGTGTGTGGTGTTGGTCTGGAGAGGACTTAGGAGCACTCCTCTCCACAGTGCTCCAGAGAAGGAAAGAGACAAGACTCTGCACAAATGTGACTCCTGTATTTCTGCCTGTTTAAACATGAACCGTTTTATGACACATTAATGGGCTAACGCCAAGCCATCTTGTTGAAACAATTTTTGTTGTTGTCTTTCCAGTAAAACCCTTATGTTGCATCCAATCCTGCCGACTGCCTACCATTTGTAAAGCTAACTCCCAATATACAGGGTGGGCCATTTATATGGATACACCTTAATAAAATGGGAATGGTTGGATAAAACAGAGGCAGATATAATAAATAAGAAAACTAAGAAATATACAGAGACTCAGGGAATTAAATATGGAGGGAGTGCACATAAATCTGACATACCTAAAAAACAGACATATGTGAATGAAGATAGATCAATGGATAGGCAGGAAGATAATAGGGAAATACACCATACGATACCAACTAGTAATAGGTATGACCTATTATCAGAACAACATCATTTTTTAGATCATACTCCTGCGCATCACAAAACCCGGATGAGACAGAGAGAGGAATCACCGGGTTATCATCGCCGACAATCACCCACCCACCATTACAACCTGAGGCACAAAAATCTCCCACACCAAATACCGAGGGAGGAGAATTTTTATCATACCCCCCCCCCTCGGAAATATTATGGGAGACAAGAGGAGGAACAAATAAACAACAAAAGATCCCAATACCACAAATCGTCAGAAGAGGGAAAACTAGGAGGAGCAAAAGAAAAAGAAATGAGGTACAGGAAACATCATTAACACCAAACAAAAATGTCATTGTAAATCTCAGCTCGATTACACTTACAGAACCACAAGCTACATTATTAAGTAAGGGTTTAAAATATGCTCCCACTGCCAAAACAGATAAATTCTCCACGTACATAGGAGTGCAGAAATTTATTAGGAAAATTTGCCTAAAGAAACATTTTTAAAAAAATCCGTTAGAAACAGCAAGGAGTCAGCCGACTAATTTGTTCCAATATACCACTCTTAAGAACAAGTCAAAAATGTACCCACGCAACGAAATCAGTAAAGAAATGGCCACCTTCCAAAAATGCGTGGAAGGGGATTTAAGAAAGATGAAAGATAAGATCAAGAATAACAATTTGTCCACAAGGGAGATTTCTGCGATTGGGAATTACAAAAGAACAAGGAAATTACTAAACGTCCTGCAGAAAAGGGGGGGGGGGCCACAGTGATATTAGATACTGGGAAATATAATGATGAGTGTTGGAGACAACTGACGGATACAAACACCTATCTGAAGTTGTTAAAGGACCCATTGATACAGTTTAAACAGGAATTGGGAGAACTGTGCCAAAAAGGATTACAAGATAAGATCCTTCTCCAACGAGAATTGGATTTTATACTGGGAACTCAGGGAAGGCTACCTGCCTTCTATTGTTTGCCCAAAATCCATAAAAACCTAGTGAACCCCCCTGGACGTCCTATAGTGTCCGGTATAGGCTCCATTACCTCAAATTTGTCCAAGTATATTGACACTCACCTACAACCATTGGTGAAGAAATCTCTATCTTATGTGAAGGACACCACTCACATTATAGAGATCTTGGAACAATTGAGGGTGGAGCCTAACTGGATAATGGGCACATTATTGGCGGATTGGGAAATGACCACCATTGATCCCAAGCTGGGGGGGGACCTGGTCCTATGGCGGTGCTATATTGATGACGTGATCTTTATTTGGAAAGAAGATATGACCACATTGGAAGTTTTTTTGAAAGAATTGAATATAAATAATAAGGGCTTGATTTTCACCTCAAATATTAAAAACAAGACAGAATATTTGGATCTATCAATAGAAGTCCTTGATGGGAGATATAAATGTAGTACTTTCCAGAAACCCACGGCGACTAACAATTTTATTCCTTTCTCCAGTTGCCACCTCCCAAGGTGGTTGATTAATGTTCCCACCGGGCAGTTCAGACGGATTAAACGTAACTGCACGGAGGATGAGCAATTTGAGGAGGAAGCTATGAAATTGAAATCCTACTTTGAGGAGAAACAATATCCCATGGGAGTAATTAATGAAGCCCTAACCAATGTGAGACAACTAGACAGACAGGAATTCTTCAAGGAAAAACAACAGCCGCAGATAGCGGATCCGTCTTCTTCTTCTTTTCTGGACATCAGACTTGTGCTCCCTTTCAACATTAATTACAAAAAGATTCAAAGGATGATTAGGTCCCACTGGCCACACCTATTACATGATAAAACTATAGGCCACCTCCTACCACATACACCAAAAATTACTTTTACTAAAGCTCCGAATTTGGGTTTAAAAGTAGCCCCATCAGTCCCAAATAGAATCCAAAAAGACAACACATTAGGTTCTTTTATGAAAATGAAAGGATTCTATAAATGCGGCAGGTGCATAGGATGCAAATCCAACAATTTACCACGTAAAACCCTAGAGATTGGCTCAACCCAAAATAAATACAAATGGATAATAGACGATTGTATTTCTTGTAATACGTCAGGGGTTATTTATTTGATCCAATGCCCCTGTAACCGTCAATATATAGGACGGACCAAACGCCCTTTAAAAACAAGGATTAGGGAACATATCTCGAACATTAAGAAAGGGTATGATAAGCACTCATTGTCGAAGCATTACAAAGACGTACACAATAGTAATCCAGGTAACCTAAAATTTGTTGGATTAGAGAGGATTGAAAAACATTGGAGAGGAGGAGATTTTATTCAGAAGATGTCTAGAGCAGAATCTAGGCAGATTTATGAATTCGGTTCCTTACTACCATTTGGACTGAATTCTGACATGGAGCTGTTTGGTTTTATTTAAGGGCAGGGCCCCATCCCCGACGGGAGGTCCCTAGCTTGACCGTTCATCGGTGCTGGGACCCCCCCTCTGGTTTGGGACCCTGTCTAGATCCGACCATCTCCAAGTCAACACAATATCACTGTCTAGCACTCATCTTTATTAGTAATTATTGATTTTTATTATCCTGTGCTGTTTTTATCTAATTTTATTATTATATACAGTTTTTTAAGCTATTAGTAAATATATGTACCTTTTAACCGGGGTCTACTGATTGAGCATAATCATTAGAACAACAATCAAGTAAAAACGCACCTATAAGAGCAAAACCGCAACAAAAACGCATTAAAACCGCAACATGGCTGAAATGGCCAAAAATTCTCTAATCCTGGATTTTGGAAACTGGGATTTATGTAGAATTTATGAACGTATAAAAAGGAGGAGGTTAGGAGTGTAAGATTTACCACTGAGGAAGGGATTGGAATTATCCCGAAACGCGTCTGGGCGATCAGACACTCTGCTTATACCTCCACACAAAAGGATCTATGCATGGCCATGCTATAAAGAGAAATATCTACTAAAGAATCGTCACCTTGAAGACTGATTGAATAGCTGTTACTACCTGAGTGAACATCGAGATCGGACGCCAGTCCCACTCGGAGTATCGCGAGATTCAGCTGGACTGTTGGAAACCTGCAGGCCGTGAAGACGCAGCGGCGTGTATAGTAGTTTTCCCCCCAGCAGCTTTCTTTCAGCGTGCAAAGCAAGGAGTTCCTCTACAGGAGGTAAGACTGTTCATTGTCTAGGAAAGACTATCCTCTAGATAGAGGTAAGATCACTGTGGACACCATAGACTGTGTTGAAGTTTTATTAACAAAGTACAGACAACGGACCACATTGTTTGTGGCGGTTTAGTGAATATACAGTGTCCGGGACGTTTTCGGTTGCTATAGGAAGCAACACAACTTCATTAGCGTGTATTTACACGCAGCTCTCCATCTGGTGCCCTCTTTTTGTGTTTTATATATCACAATTTTCACATTGTCAGCACTATTGTTTAATATGGACATTATTTTTTCACCATTTTATTACTAGGAATATTGTTATCACCTTATTGATTCACTTATTGGCTTTATCACCTATGTATTTGGACACCACTGGACAACTGCTTATGGTTGAGTCTCCTATATGCTTGAATAAGCCCCTTATATGAAATAGCACCAATCTCATCAGTATTTGGTACATGGTCGACCTTTTAATTATATAGTGTTTTAACCATTGTGTTTTATGACTGTACTATTGTTATTTTGAAGATTAATTATTTTACATTTTAACTATTAAATTCTGAGTATTGCCATAGAGCGAGTGCTCGCTTCATTACTTTTTACTATATCCAATACCTTGAGGCAGGGCGTCCTCGATTTTTAGTTTGTAGCACCGTACCACCCATTAGCAACAGTGAGCCACTCCATTCAATTATCCGATATTAACTTCCTGTTTGTGGCACATTAGTATATGTGAGGGGGGAAACTTTTCAAGATGGGTGGTGACCATGGCGGCCATTTTGAAGTCGGCCATTTTGAATCCAACTTTTGTTTTTTCAATAGGAAGAGGGTCATTTGACACATCAAACTGATTGGGAATTTCACAAGAAAAACAATGGTGTGCTTGGTTTTAACGTAACTTTATTCTTTCATGAGTTATTTACAAGTTTCTGACCACTTATAAAATGTGTTCAATGTGCTGCCCATTGTGTTGGATTGTCAATGCAACCCTCTTCTCCCACTCTTCACACACTGATAGCAACACCGCAGGAGAAATGCTAGCACAGGCTTCCAGTATCCGTAGTTTCAGGTGCTGCACATCTCGTATCTTCACAGCATAGACGATTGCCTTCAGATGATACGAGATGTGCAGCACCTGAAACTACGGATACTGGAAGCCTGTGCTAGCATTTCTCCTGCAGTGTTGCTATCAGTGTGTGAAGAGTGGGAGAAAAGGGTTGCATTGACAATCCGACACAATGGGCAGCACATTGAACACATTTTGTAAGTGGTCAGAAACTTGTAAATAACTCATGAAAGAATAAAGTTACGTTAAAACCAAGTACACCATTGTTTTTCTTGTGAAATTCCCAATCAGTTTGATGTGTCAAATGACCCTCTTCCTATTGAAAAAACTAAAGTTGGATTCAAAATGGCCGACTTCAAAATGGCCGCCATGGTCACCACCCATCTTGAAAAGTTTCCCCCCTCACATATACTAATGTGCCACAAACAAGAAGTTAATATCACCAACCATTCCCATTTTATTAAGGTGTATCCATATAAATGGCCCACCCTGTATATATACAGTCAGGTCCATAAATATTGGGACATTGACACAATTCTAACATTTTTGGCTCTATACACCACCACAATGGATATAAAATGAAACAAACAAGATGTGCTTTAACTGCAGACTGTCAGCTTTAATTTGAGGGTATTTACATCCAAATCAGGTGAATGGTGTAGGAATTACAACAGTTTGCATATGTGCCTCCCACTTGTTAAGGAACCAAAAGTAATGGGACAGAATAATAATCATAAATCAAACTTTCACTTTTTAATACTTGGTTGCAAATCCTTTGCAGTCAATTACAGCCTGAAGTCTGGAACGCATAGACATCACCAGACGCTGGGTTTCATCCCTGGTGATGCTCTGCCAGGCATCTACTGCAACTGTCTTCAGTTTCTGCTTGTTCTTGGGGCATTTTCCCTTCAGTTTTGTCTTCAGCAAGTGAAATGCATGCTCAATCGGATTCAGGTCAGGAGATTGACTTGGCCATTGCATAACATTCCACTTCTTTCTCTTAAAAAACTCTTTGGTTGCTTTTGCAGTATGCTTTGGGTCATTGTCCATCTGCACTGTGAAGCGCTGTCCAATGAGTTCTGAAGCATTTGGCTGAATATGAACAGATAATATTGCTCGAAACATTTCAGAATTCATCCTGCTGCTTTTGTCAGCACTCACATCATCAATAAATACAAGAGAACCAGTTCCATTGGCAGCCATACATGCCCACGCCATGACACTACCACCACCATGCTTCACTGATGAGGTGGTATGCTTAGGATCATGAGCAGTTCCTTTCCTTCTCCATACTCTTCTCTTCCCATCACTCTGGTACAAGTTGATCTTGGTCTCATCTGTCCATAAGATGTTGTTCCAGAACTGTGAAGGCTTTTTTAGATGTCGTTTGGCAAACTGTAATCTGGCCTTCCTGTTTTTGAGGCTCACCAATGGTTTACATCTTGTGGTGAACCCTCTGTATTCACTCTGGTGAAGTCTTCTCTTGATTGTTGACTTTGACACACATACACCTACCTCCTGGAGAGTGTTCTTGACCTAGCCAACTGTTGTGAAGGGTGTTTTCTTCACCAGGGAAAGAATTCTTTGGTCATCCACCACAGTTGTTTTCTGTGGTCTTCCGGGTCTTTTGGTGTTGCTGAGCTCACCGGTGCGTTCCTTCTTTTTAGGAATGTTCCAAACAGTTGTTTTGGCCACGCCTAATGTTTTTGCTATATCTCTGATGCGCTTGTTTTGTTTTTTCAGCCTAATGATGGCTTGCTTCACTGATAGTGACAGCTCTTTGTAACTCATCTTGAGAGTTGACAGCAACAGATTCCAAATGCAAATAGCACACTTGAAATTAACTCTGGACCTTTTATCTGCTCATTGTAATTGGGATAATGAGGAAATAACACACACCTGGCCATGGAACAGCTGAGAAGCCAATTGTCCCATTACTTTTGGTTCCTTAACAAGTGGGAGGCACATAGGCAAACTGTTGTAATTCCTACACCGTTCACCTGATTTGGATGTAAATACCCTCAAATTAAAGCTGACAGTCTGCAGTTAAAAAACATCTTCTTTGTTTCATTTCAAATCCATTGTGGTGGTGTACAGAGCCAAAAATGTTAAAATTGTGTTGATGTCCCAATATTTATGGACCTGACTGTATATATATATATATATATATATATATATATATTGGTAATAGGAACAGTGCTGGAAGGCGTGTCAGGAACCTCAGCTGACATGCCTTCCAGAGAACGGCAGTCGTCTCAGAAAAGCATAGTTTGCTGAGACAGTTTTGTTTATTAATTCTAGGCTGGATTTTAGTTGGATTGTGCCAATCCACACCCTTCCAGGACGGGTATTCACTTCTACCTGAGGTGATCGCAGGTGAGGCCTGCTGTAATCAGGCTGGTATAAAGCACCTCCTAGTGTGTCAGTCTGGGGAAAGGGAGTGTTTTTGTGAAGCAGAGTCCTGGTGAGGCTCTGTGTTAGTGGTCTCAGCCAGGTTGGCTAAGGGGCCACGAGACTAGGCGATAGCCTGAAGTTTGGGGGAACTCAGCGTTGCCTGCTAGAGCGGTGGTCGCACGGCCAGATTCGGGAGGACTACTGGGCTATACTCCCCTATTAAGGTATTGGACTTGTTACAGCCTGGAGGCTGCGGAACTGTTAGGCTGAGAAAGCCGCATGTGACTACCGTATGTGAACGGTGGACTACAAGAGAGGTAGGGACGTTTATGTGTTTAGGTAGAGCCCAGAAGGGCAGGCTTTCATTTTGTACTGTTTTTGTTATTGGTGCTTATGTCACAATAAAGCACAGTTTTGATATGAAAATACGTGGTCTGAGAGGAAGTCTGTGACGTGACCCCCCTAAGAGTAGACGATCCCTTACAATATGTATATATATATGTAAAACAAAGGCCTCATTGTGTGGGCTGAAACGTTGCCTTGGGAATAAACTGGGTCACCATTTTTCACAATTTTGGAGTGCTGCATCCTTTTTGGTATATATATATATATATATATACACACACACACTATGCATACACAGTATATTTATATATATATATATATATATATATATATATATATATGATTTAGGAATACAGGGGCATACATAGAAATAATAGGGCCCCATAGCAAGAATCTTAATTGGGACCCCATGCCCCATCCCTAGCCCCTCCCACTACCAGTCCCTGGTCCCTCCCTCTACCTTGCCCTGGCTCCTTCTCTGCCCTGCCTATGAACTGCGACTGCTGCTTATTATATAGTGTGCCATACCTGCCATGAACTGTGCATGGAACATATTATATAGTGTGCCATACCTCTCATGGACTTTGCCTGTTGCGTATTATATAGTGTTCTACACCCCCATGAATTGTGTCTAGTGCTGCTTATATATAGTGTGCCACACCCCCATGAACTGTGCCTGCTGAGTATTATGTAGTGCAAGCATGTCAAACTCAAAGGCTAACATGGGCCAAAAAAACAAAATTTAAGTTTATGTGGGCCGCATCAAAAAAAAAAAAAAATAAAAAAAAAAATCGTACATTTTCATAGAACAACATTGTTGTTTCATGACTGCTGACCCCCAACATCCCGTTGCCCAATAACACAAGTGAGACCTATATATATATATACAAATATTAAACTTCACTATAAGACGCACCTAGGTTTTTGAGGAGGAAAATAAGAAAAAAATATTTTTAACCAAAAGTTGTGCTTTTGGTGGGCTTTGAATTAATGGTGGTCTGTGCATGACACTATTATGGGGGATCTGTGGATGACGCACTGTCATGTGGGGGATCTGTGGATGGCACTGTTATGGGGGATATGTGGATGGCACTGTTATGGGGGATCTGTGGATGGCGCTGTTATGGGGGATCTGTGGATGACGCACTGTCATGTGGGGGATCTGTGGATGGCACTGTTATGGGGGACCTGTGGATGGCACTGTTATGGGGGATATGTGGATGGCACTGTTATGGGGGATCTGTGGATGGCGCTGTTATGGGGGATCTGTGGATGGCGCTGTTATGGGGGATCTGTGGATGGTGCTGTTATGGGGGATCTGTGGATGGCACTGTTATGTGGATCTGTGGATGGCACTGTTATGGGGGATCTGTGGATGGCACTGTTATGGGGGATCTGTGGATGGCACTGTTATGGGGATCTGTGGATGGTACTGCTATGGGGTGGGATATCTGTGGATGGCATTGTTATGGGGTGGGGGAATCTGTGGATGGCATTGTTATGGGGTGGGGGATCTGTGGATGGTGCTGTTATGGGGGATCTGTGGATGGCATTGTTATGAGGTGGGGGATCTGTGGATGGAACTGTTATGGGGTGGGATATCTGTGGATGGTACTGCTATGGGGTGGGATATCTGTGGATGGCATTGTTATGAGGTGGGGGGATCTGTGGATGGAACTGTTATGGGGGGGATCTGTGGATGACACTGCTATATGTCATCCACAGATCCCCCTCATAACAGTGTCCTCCAATACACCGGCCCTCTGCTCACCGAAGTATTTATAAACGTGAATCCTTATCCTGTTATTAGGTTGAACTAACGCTGCGCTCTCCCATGTTCCCATGTTCCCCTGTATCCCCACAGCACTTACGAACACGCTTCCATAGCAGGCAGAGCGGACGGCACCAGTAACGTTCATTCATAAAGTGGGCGGAGCAGGCGCTCGACGTCAGTGAGTGACGTTACTGCTGCCGTCCGCTCTGCCTGCTATTGAAGCTTAAGTAAGTGCTATGGGGATACAAGGGAACATGGGAACATGGGAGAGGGCAGCGTTAGTTCAACTTAATAACAGGATAAGTATTCACGTTTATAAATACTTTGGTGAGCGGCGGGGCCCGGTGTAAGAGTACACCGGGCCCCACCCCTAGTTACGGACTCCAGCCCCTCCTCTCGCCCGGCTCATACATAGCAGTCTGCGATGCTGCAGCAGTAAAATGGAAGCATTCGCCCCACAAGACGCAGGGGCATTTCCCCCCCACTTTTGGGGGGGAAAAAGTGCGTCTTATGGGGCGAAAAATACGGTACTTTTCTTACCTTGTGAATCTGGTACCCTGCGTCTATAGCCGCAATGGCGCCGTCCGCAGCATGTCAGAACTCCAGGCGGAGCCTGATGACGTCACATCAGGACGTGACGTTTACCTCTGCGCACCTCCATCCTCTCCTGGACCGCCTCCGCCAGCCTCCATCCTCTCCTGGACCGCCTCCAACTGCTCCGCCATCCTTTAACCGCTCCTGGACCGCCTCTGACTTTTTTTATTTTATCTCCGCCCGCCTCCAGGTAACCAGAGCAATGAATAACTTTGCCGGGCCGCAAAGATATTCATTGCGGGCCGCATGTGGCCCGCGGGCCGCATGTTTGAAACCCATGATGTAGTGTGTCTTACCCTCATGATCTGTGCCTGCTTCATATTATATAGTGTTCCATAGCCCCCATGAACTGTGCGTACTGCATATTATATAGTGTGCCATACTCCCATGAACTGTGCCTGCTGCGTATTATATAATGTATCATAACCCCGATGAACTGCGCCTTCTGCCGCATATTATATAGTGTACCATACCCCCATGAACGGTGCTTTCTGATGCATATTATATAGTGTGCCATACCCTCTCCCCATGAACTGTGCCTGCTGCTGTTGCTGCTTTTTATATAATGTACTTGAAAAGATTTTTAAGAGATCCGCTCACCTCTGCTCTCTCAAGGCAGGTGCACCAACCAAAATCTGAGACACCCCTCAAAATTGGATTAAAAATGTTAAAAAATATGGATGGGCACTCTATATGAAGGTATAGGACACAGTTTATTTAAAAATAAATTCTATAACAATAAAATGCAATGGATTAAAAATGTATATATTTAAAATTCTTGCGAAATAAAACTTGATATCCTTTGACTGGAGAAAAAAAGCACAAAAAATCCTCAATCCTCACCAAGCTATCCCCATAAAGTTTGTGTAACCTATGAGGAGAGGGAGAGAGGACAATTGTGCAGTAAATCTCAATCCAAATAGATAGTGATCATTCAAAGTGTATCAAACAAATATAAAAAATGGCATATATATCCAGTTTATAAGAACGCATTAAATATTACATATATGTCCTATATTGGAATATAAAACGCACACATGTGCTGAATTGCCGCTGACTGATCCTGGTTTGGAAGTGTATCAAAGATATACAAACAACGTTCCGCATGTGCTATGTTTCCTTTGTGTTTGATATTCTTTTTGCGAAGTGTATCTAATCTCCGTTGTATCGACAGAGAGAATATTGCAATTCAACCTATTGATAGTTGTTAGTACAGAAAAGTCCTTAGTATGTTGCTAAGTGCAGTTCGTTGTTTCTCCTTAGAGTAACTTTGCTATTCTGCCTCATAGATTTTGTACCCAGAATCTGGGCTTACCTTTGCCTAGTTCTTTGTTTGCGGGGTCTTGTGAGTGGGTTCCTACTCCGTTTCAGAGGCCGGCGTCCCGGCTGTGGAGTGTATCGCGTCCCACGTGTGCCTCCCGGCTTATTTCAAGCGCTGGCTCAATACGAGAGTTGCGCACTTGCAGCTTTAGGCGCAGGTCAGTGACGTAGTGAGGTCTTTCAAAGATATCAGCAAATCTTTTCTCTTCTTCTTTGTAGTGCACTTATGTCCATAAGAAACGGGGTACTAATCCAAGGTTTCACCAGACGCGTTTCGGGGAGACGCTTTCCCCTTCTTCAGTGGTATATCTTTGATACACTTCCAAACCAGGATCAGTCAGCGGCAATTCAGCACATGTGTGCGTTTTATATTCGAATATAGGACATATATGTAATATTTAATGCGTTCTTATAAACTGGATATATATGCCATTTTTTATATTTGTTTGATACACTTTGAATGATCACTATCTATTTGGATTGAGATTTACTGCACAATTGTCCTCTCTCCCTCTCCTCATAGGTTACACAAACTTTATGGGGATAGCTTGGTGAGGATTGAGGATTTTTTGTGCTTTTTTTCTCCAGTCAAAGGATATCAAGTTTTATTTCGCAAGAAATTTAAATATATACATTTTTAATCCATTGCATTTTATTGTTATAGAATTTATGTTTAAATAAACTGTGTCCTATATCTTCATATAGAGTGCCCATCCATATTTTTTAACATTTTTATATAATGTGCCTGTGCCCTCACCCCTCTCAATGAAGTGTGCATGCTGGATGCCCATCCCCTTCCCCGTCCACAATTTTAGACCTGGCATGAGTGGGGCAAAGTCCCTCGTATACAATATACTTACTCCCAATCGTGGCTGATGCTAAGGAGGCTCGTCCCCATCGCAGCCTGCTATTGGCTGCTTCCTCCGTCGCCGGATGTTTGCATTTGCGCGACGGAGAGATGCAGCATCGCGAGTGGCGCTAGGGAGGCTCATCCCCCTCAAAGCCTGCTATTGGCTGCTCCTCCCGTCGCGGGATGTTTTGTTTCCATCACTGGCAGATGCCGCAAACAGCTAACTGGTGGGGATGGCGGGTGTCAGACCCCCACCAATTTGATATTGATGAACTATCTAGAGTAATAAAAGTTACCCTGGGCAAAAATGAATAGTAGTTTACCTTGTACAGTAGATTTTGTACAATTTTTTTGTTATTCCACTTTAAGTTCACATTTTCGGTAATTGTGTTTGATGTAGTCTCCAAATATCCACATACGTGAAGGTTTCTCGTGATCAAGTCATGCTGCATCTGTTGCAAGGAGTACATAAAATGAATTATTACTGGAAATTCCCTAACAATAAAAAGAAAAAAAAAAAGGAAATGCCATAACTATGAACTATTTAAAAAAGGGAGGGCTGCTTTATCATCTACTTATCATAGTATATGTGTGACTAAACATTTCTCCTACAATTCATACCCAGGTATCATCCATATGCACACAAACACATTTTACATTTAGGTGGAGGGACACAAGCATTGTCCAACCATAAAAAAAATCTGAATGGTGTAAAACAATAAAATAAGTAGTCCTCACCTTACGTATGACCTGTTGCTTCCATTCCATTGCATCCAAGGTCCCCTTTAAGTCTCTATATTTTTTACTCACTCTCGACACACACATGTGATGCTTCAGCCAATCACTGGCCACATAGACAGCCTGCTATAGCAGGTGATTGGCTGCAGCAGACACATGTCCATGACTAGGAAGACCAGGTAGTACAGAGACTTGCAGGAGAGCCGCTAGTGTCGAAATGGAATTGGTAAGGTGAGGATTACTTCTATTATTTGACATAATTTTGAGGGGTTGAATTTTTTTTTTCATGGCTAGACAACCCCGTAAAACTCTAATTTCTTGCCTTTGTGCTCGATTTCCTCCACCTACCTGTGTTGTCTATGTTTCTCTGTTACGTTGAGCTCTGTATGCTCTACACTTATTCCTACAGTGGGCCAAATTACTTCCTACAAAAACAAAGCAACCTTTGGGGGGTTTATATAAAGGGCTCATGCAAAAGGTAAAGCCATATATGCAGACGTTGTACAGCACACTGGTCAGTACTACAGACCCCATGTGTGACAGTATGAGACATTGCATTCTTCCCTATCAGCAAACGTTTCTTTAGCTCTATGATATGTGCACCTCCATATAATAGGTACAGTACAGGATAGTCTACAGTATGCGTCCCATGTTACACAACCCTACAACATGGATCCATAATATGTGTTCACAAGTCCTTTGGCAAACAAGTCATCCAGTTTAAGGCATAAAAGAGTATAGGTTAGTTATCAATAGGTGCATTCTCTATGCCTATGTATGTATGTAAGAATCAGTGTTAAGACAAACATTTTTGCAATCACATAGTTCATACCTGACCTGGTAAAATGTCCACACAGGCGTTCCATACACTAGACAGATTAGAAACCCTGTCCTCTAAGATGACTGAGATATTGACTGGAAGGCCTTTATTCCAAGTGAGATGTGTCTACAACACATAAGAATACAGTGAGTAGTTGTAAAAGGAAATCATTCAAAAGTAGCTTTCAGTTAATATATTGTTCGACTATACGGTAGATATCTATGGGCACTATTGTAGCAGAATCAGCTGTGGCGATGCCATGTGAGTGAGGATATTTTATAGAAGCTGCTTCTTGGCTGGCATAATAATATTGGTATGGTAGTTCTGTGTGTCCCGAGCAGAAAAGTATGGGCGGTTCTGTGTAAGTACTATGTAGACATAGTGCAGGAACCTCTGGTCATCTGTCATGAAGTACTGTATGTATCTATCCATTTGCATAGGTCCCTTTATAATAGTGGTAATTTCTTATGAAATGAGATGTGCCATTGCAGCTGAAATGGATCATTATATTGCCCTTTATATCCATGGTCATCCAAGAGCCACTGACACTCTTTGTAAGGACTCAACACTCTGGCTAATAGATGGAGACCTGAGCAGGATAAACCTCCCTAAATCTGTATATACTAATAGAACATGTGTAAAAAGATTTTCTAAGGCAGATATCCCTTTAATAGGGAAATCATATCTAGTACATAAACAGCAATGTAGAATGTGAATTATGTCCAATTTTTACAATATCTACTAATATTGATTTTGTCCCAGCCCTGTAAATCACTACTAACAAGACCGACTCATCTTTCTGTCCAAATGCTACATCGATGCGTCCACCCTGTGCCAGTCACTGCACTGGTTGCCCTGGTTGGATTCAGGGTTGCCAACTGTCCAAAAATTTCTGAACAGTCCGTAAAAATAGGCAACTTTTTTCCTGTGTCCGTGAAAAAAATAGATGTGTCCGGGATTTTTTTGAGGCTGGTGATGTTGCCTAGATTATTTTGGTGGTAATTACCATAATTTTACAGAGCACAGTATATGCTGGTGATGAGTTCTCATCAGTATATTGATCTATAGACATGTATTACTTATAATCGTTATAATTCATTATGGTTTTCCAATTTGTCCGTAAAAGATTTTGGATGTCCATGATTTTAATATAAGTTGTCCAAAAGAAATATTCTGGTTGGCAACCCTGGTTGGATTCAACCTTCTCACACTCACAGCGGGGCACCCCCTATATCTCCTTCTTCATCTCTATCTACCATCCTACCCATGCTCTACGTTCTGAGATCTAAGACTAACATCCTCCATAATCCAAACGTCTCACTCCTGTTTCCAAGACATTTTTTCAAGCTGTGCCAGTTCTCATCATCAGTATTAAGTCTATCCTAAAACATACCCTTTGCACCCAAGGATCTGACTCTTTGAGCTGTGACCATTCGCCTTAACTGGCTGTAATGGGTCCCCACTCCAGTGACTGGCCAAATGTTCTCATTTCTGTGTCAAAACAGGAACCACAGGAGATTGTTTTTTTTTCCAGAAATTTGTGTTACGACAGCTCTTTTGAAGTAGTGGACCACACAGACAAGACTTCACTATCCACACACATCAGTGATAGTGCTGCCAGGTCACCAGTTGTCCTTTGTTTGACTACTTTTGGTAAGTACTAACCACAGCATAATGGGGACACCCCACAAGATCTGTCATTTTGGAGATGCTCTGACCTAGTCATCTATCCATCATACTTAGGCCAATGTCAAAGTCACTCAAGTTCTGAAACTTGCATATGTTTCCTGCCTCTAACACATCAATTTCAAAAAGTGGTCACTTGCCTAAAATATTCACTTCATATTCACTTATAATGTTATGACTGATTGGTGTATATAGTTAATGTTCTGGTAATGCTACAGCCACAGTCAATGAGTTATTAATAGTGATTATATTAGTAAAATCCATAATAAAAGGGTACTTTAGCTTTTTCAAAAAGTGGTAAAAGAAAAGACACACAGAATGGACTCTGTAACATCATATATTGAAGGTGTTGTTGTTACATCTGGACAACCCTTCTTCTATGAGGACCCACCAGCCATCAGCTGTTATCACCAGAAAAATTTCCTAGAGTGGCTCCTGTATGTTTGTTTGAAGAGAACCTCCATTCCTAGATCATTCAGCATAAGAAACCAACAAAACATGTTACTGTCATACTTACCTTTCCCTATCTTTTTATAACTTTGAGCCACTGGTTTATGACTTCAGTTTAATACAAAACGAAATTCAGAATTCTGCTGTTTTCAAAGAGCAGTGCATTGTGGGAGGTGAGACAACAGTTACAGTGAACTAAGCTGCTGCGTTATACGTATGACAGTGGAGAGGAGGTTAACCACTGTTTCCAATGGCAACCAGAATGATTTTGAAATAATTTTCACATATGAATGGAAAAAATGACACTTTATGTTTTAAGTTTACCTACTGTTATGTGAAGAAATTAATAACGTGCAGCACTCACTAATTACAGGTATTTCTTAATTTCATTATATTTCCTGATAATGCAATATGCACTATACATATAATGAAGAAGAGGACAGGATCTGTCTATATCTATCTATCTATCTATCTATCTATCTATCTATCTATCTATCTATCTGTCTATATCTCATTATCTCTATTGCATATCTTTCTCTATTTCTCTCGGATTTTTTGTGTGCACATTTATTTACCTTTTGATTATACAGGTCGTTTTTCCATTCTGATAAAGAACTCAGTTCCATCTCTTTTATAGCAAAATTGAAAGGATGAGAGAAGCTGGCTCTGTAGTACAGGCGTTCCTTCCCGATCTTCAGGGAGGAGGAGAGGTTGACCTTCAGAAGAAAACATGGTGGTCATTAAATTACTTGGGCTCATCAATAACTTTTCTCTTTACCTGAGACTGCAGTAAATCTTATTTTATTACAATGTTTCTAAAATATCCAGTACTTGCAGGACTAGATGTAAAGGAAATAGGACCCTAGGTAGCAAATTAAGAAATGCACCTCAAAAGTTAAAGGGATGTTTTTGAATGTGTGCTCAATCAGGATTATCAGAGTACTTAAAGAGGCTCTGTCACCAGGATCAACCCTATTAAACCAGACATGCTGCCTGGTAGGGCTCATCATGCTGATTAAAACTTTTTTAAACTAATCTGCATATTACTGCTTTATTCACAGGCACAATATATGATTAGAAAGACACCAGTAATATGTGCTAGCTTATAAGCATAGACAAAACAAGCTTCTCTATGAGGTAGTCTTTTAGCTTAGTGGTATAGTGGTCTACCATGAATGTATAATAATGACTTGCTATATTGAGAAACCATTTTTTTAAGTTTTTTTGCTAAAAGCTATTACTAGTTCATTCACATACACAAAATATGATTATATAGAAACCAGTAATATTTATTAGCTTTCTAAAAATTATATATATTCTCACATGTTACTGATGTCTTTATAATCATTTATTGTGCCTGTAAATAAAGCAGAAATATGTAGATTAGCTTTCTGAGCGGATCTCATTGTGGTGAAGCTATAGTACATAGTGATATGATATTTACATGCTAGCACACAGCTCTTGGACACAACTCTGCCCTCAGCCTGATGTCTAGTCCTGTTAATCAAGGGAAGGGAGGAGTGTGCAGAGCACAGGGGGTGTTACAAACAGTGCTCAGACTATTCAGCCCCGCCTCCTGGTGCTCCAAATACTCATTTGCATATGAATAAAAACACAGATTTCACTGCAGCTCTTTATCATACAGACAAAAGAAAGGTATTGTTATAATGCACATGATGAACCCGACCAGCCAGCATGTCTGGTTTAATAGGGTTGATCCTAGTGACAGAGCCTCTTTAACCATCATCTCCAGCAAACTGTATCCTTGATTTGTAACCACCAGTGAAGTAATTGGTGACCACCATTATGTTAGGTTTTGCCATATTAAGTTATATATACTTTATCTGATATACCATGTTAAAGGGGTTGTCCATGTGTTTAATACAGGATAGGTCATCAAGACCTGATCCGTCCAAGACCTGATACTCCCACTGACTCCGCTCCGTTGAGTGCATCAGCCTCCTCATGGCATACCAAGTGCAGTGTTACCCATATGATAGTGGCTATCCTTGGTATTGCAGCTCAGCCCTATTCACTGAATGGGACTGAGCTGCACCTAGGCCATATGACCGATGAATGTGATGTCACATGGCCACGGCGCTCACAAGAGTGCAGCGACCTCTTCAAGCGGCAGATCGGGAGGGATCCCGGTAGTCAGACCTTACTGATCAGATATTGATTACCTATCCTGAGAATAGGTTATCACTATTAAACACCTAGACAAACTCTTTAAACAAAGTTGTGCTGGACAGAGGATTGTATGTGAAGACTAACATGCTTTTTATTGCAAGCACTACAGTAGCAGTGTGCGCACTGCTTGGCTAATCTCAGGAACTATAGGTGCGGATGCTGTAGCACTGCGCTGCATGGGCTGTGACCTAGGTGGGGCCAGGTCACAAATAGTGCTCAGTCAGTTAATGAAGATATATCAAGCAATTATGTCACTTTTATGGCATAGAAAAGGTGCAAATTAAGGTGCATGTCATATTTGTGACATAATTAGCAACCATATCTCAATTCACTTTTCAAAAGTGGCAAAAAAGTGGATGAGGCTTAGCAGGAGAGGCACAGTGCCAATACCAGTAGCAACTGTTGGCAGAGTACCCAGACTATCCTGTTACCAGAGGCTGTTGGCAGCTGCCTGTAGATATAATTCACAACCTGCATATAGAACACATGTTCCATATTGCTATTCTTACCCACTAAGCCATGTAGGCCACACTCATAAGTTTCAGACCTTCTTACCAGTTGATTACAAATTACTTGATACATAACAGATATTTGGTAGAGGCCTAATCATTTCTTGGATTAAGTAATTACTTTAGGACATCACAGTCCAGTAACTTGTCACTATGGCGTGTAATTGCCACTGAAAGCCATTGGGATGCATTTTGTTAGTGGATTTTGTGTGTGTTTTGGGGCAGAATACATGCATATTAGAGGCTGAAATACTTGTAAAAATATGCTGTGTGACCATACCATTACAATGTAGAATTTTAAATGAATATCTTCCAGTATAATGACAAATGCTTGTTTAATTTGTTTCCTCATGTGAGTCAGAAAAGATGTTCAGGATAAGCAAAGAGTAGAGGACCTTCCGTGCTATACAAAGAGGTCTACTGTGCCAATTTGGTGGAAAGAGTTCCCTGAACAATACCAAAGGAGAAAACCAACTGGGGGGACATACGGAGAGGGAGGGAATAGGACAGGTGGAAGTTCTTGCAATGAGCATCAACAATGTTATCCCGAAAGTTGTCTCTAGCAACTTGCTGAGGAATTATTAATAAATATACATTTAGATTGGTGAGTGAGGTGCTGTTTCTTGTATCTATATGTATATTTGCCAACTTAGAGGTTAATTGCACATTACAGGATCAGTTCAGTTCAAGTTCTTTGAACGTTGCCCAGGGTCTCCATATGGTAAGACATTTCTGAGCTTTTTGAGCCTAAGGCTCCATTCACACGTCTGTGGTGTGTTGCGGACCCGCAAATTGCGGATCCGCAACACAACCGCCCAGCACCCCTATAGAAATGCCTATTCTTGTCCGCAGCTGCAGACAAGAATAGGACATGTTCGATATTTTGCGGAGCTGCGGAACCGAGGATCGGAGCCGCGCTCCACAAATGCGGATGCGGACAGCACACAGTGTGCTGTCCGCATCCATTCTGTCCCCATAGAGAATGAATGGGTCCGCACCCGTTCCGCAAAATTTCGGAACGGATGTGAACCCATTTGCGGATATGTGAATGGAGCCTAAGAGTACAATTCGAACCTGCAGGAGGACAGAGGGAAAGGGCGCTAAACGTTTGTCTAGCTGTGCCAAATGCCATTCTATCATGGAGGCAGTCATCAAGTCGCTATGAAGTATCTCCCCTTTTATAATAGCTTTGTAAGTTCAGAGCAAAAGAGTTTGTAATGGGAGTGGGGACATCAGGTTTTTCACTTCTATAATGACAGCCTCAGACACAGGGGCGTAGCTAAAGACTCATGGGCCCTGGTGCAAGAGCTCAGCATGGGCCCCCTTCCCTCAGTGCGTTGTGGCCATGGGCAGAGAAGGACATAGCTCTTGTGCTGCCTGAGGCAAAAATTGAAACGGCACCCCACTCCCCTCACCCCATGCCAAATTCTTGACCTAACCCCTTCCCTCCAGCCAGAGGTTTAACTTGACCAGCATGCACTTTCTATAATACCAGTGTCTTCTTGTGCACCCCCTACAGCTACGCCCCTGCTCAGCCAGTCTAATGCTCTCGACCCTTGTATAGCTTTGTAGTATATACAAGTCTGGAAACCCCTACCCTCCTTTTGTGGTAGCCCTAACAAGGCATTTATGGAGACGTCTTGGTTTGTGTTTTTTTTTCCACAGAAAATCTGAAATGATTTTGCGGAGATGATGAAAGAAGGGGCTCTGAAGGGGGAATGGCAATATCTGAAAGCAAAACCATGAAGCAAAAAAGAATTCCCAGGAGTCAAGTCAATCTTTAACAAAGGTGGGAAAATTCTGGGTTGACCAGATTTGATATTATATTAGCCTCTAAACATTTCTGAGATCCATATACAGGAGGTGGACGCCATTAGGGACTGTTCTGATTGGGCATCCAGGGTATAGTTAATTACTTGTGACTTATGTAAATTTATCTTAAAAATACAACCAACAGCCAAAAAGGTCAAGAAGCTCCTTTATTACTGAGAAAGCTCTCTGAGGATTAGTCATTATAAATAGCAGGTCATCAGATAAAGCTAAGAGTTGGTGGGATCGTAGTCTCACTTATATTCCCTCTAATTAGGGATGAGCGAATTTCATATTTTGAAGTTTGTTTTTGGTTCGTGTTGTGGTACCTACTGAATTGCGTTAAGGATTCCGTCACCACGGACCATAACGCAATTCCATAACAGAATGCCTTTAGAGGCTTTCCGTTATTCTTTCCGTCATAATAGAAGTCTATGGCCTGCATAACGGATCCGTCCTGTTTACGTTATGCTGGTGTCCTCTCCTGTAGGGCCTGTAAATTGGTTTCCTCTGTGAAGACAAAAGGTAATGGGGAAAGGGGACAGCCCTGGCAGGTTGAGTTAGTGATGGTGAAATATGGAGAGAGGGTGCAATTAACTAGGGCCCTTGCGGTCGGTAAATAATAAATGGACATAATGGCATTGATAAAACAGGCAGGGGTGCAATATCTTTTCTTATGCCAAAGTCATAAATTGCCAATCAACCCTATTAAAAAGGCTTCTCAGCAACAGTGCTGAGGAGGGCCATCGGCAGCAAACTGGATCAGATGTATTAAGCAAGTACAGTATTTTCCTTGCCCTCTCACCCAGGACCAACCCCACCTGCTCTGGATTTATCAGAGAAGGATAAAAGAATTTGAGGCAGTTGGCCATCATTTTGGCAAACAATTTCAGATGGTTATTCAATATGGATATAGGTCGATAGGTAGAGTATGATTTATCTTTTTATTCCTTGGGAATTATTGTGATTCTAGGTTCTTACATTCTGGGTAGGAGGGGCTGTCAATTAAAAGCTTGATTGCATACGTTGAGGAATCAGGGTAAAAGCAAATCTTTAAAAGTAATATAACACAAAGCTTAGAGGCTGTCTGGGCCTTCATCGAAAAAGATACATTTTAGCATATGTTAGTAATGTTACTGCTGCTGCAGCATTATGCCTAAATCTTTAGTTTCTTCACATGCCACTGTTTTCCTTTAGTTTTTCCCTTAGTTACAGCTGTTTTAACCTCTACAATATGAGGATGTTCTCAAGATGGCTCCTCTGCCAATTTTCCGAGGCCAAAACTGCCTTCCCTCATTTCCCGTACACACTTGCTTTAGCTAGCAGCTTCTTGCTAGCCAATCAGATTGTATTACTGAGAGACACTTCTCCTCACTCTAAAGCCTAACACAGGCATGCAATACCCCTCTGTCTTCTGTTTATACTAAAGGAAAGACAGACAAGCCCCAGCAACGGTCTTTTAAGGAACCAATGGAAAGGGTCGGGGGACATTAATTAAAGCTGTTATTATAAGGTAATTACAGATGACAATAATTTATGGCAAGAGAGAGAATAGGGAGAGGCGCTCATAGGGTAGTAAGCAATGATAATAAGCTTAGCATAGTGTAAGGAGTATGCTCACCTTTTGGTGTTGTGCGTGTGTGGGCACAACGTCCGTAAGGACAGACACACAAGGGGAGGGGGTCGGTGCTGCCAGTACCCGTTCAATCCTTTTGAATGGAGTTGCCAAAACTCCTGAGGACTGTTGAGGAAGTAATGAATGGTTTGTGTGCTAGCACATGGTGTGGGTACCTCTTTGGCGCACAGAGACGACCTCGATTCAGAGACTTTTGGTATAAATGCTATTTATTTTTCAGTGGACAACGCGTTTGAGAGTTTATAACTGGAGACTCCCTGTGTTGCGTGCTGCTGTGTATGGCGCCATACACAGCAGCACGCACCACAGGGAGTCTCCAGCCATCTGGCCACTATTGCTGTTGGCATCCCCAAGACTTGAGAAAGGAGTTATAAACTCCGAAACGCGTTGTCCACTGAACAATAAATAGCATTTATACCAAAAGTCTCTGAATCAAGGTCGTCTCTGTGCGCCAAAGAGGTACCCACACCGTGTGCTAGCACACAAACCATTCATTACTTTGACAATTATTGGCAGACTAAGGTATACATGCCTAATTCTAATAAACTAGCAAATACATTTTTTTTTACATTTACACTTTAAGGGGGTTTGCTTTAATGCAGTGTAAACTTCCACCTATGTAAATGCTGTCGACAACAAGTTAGCTTGATTTTCTGTTAGTCTGGGAAGAGTAAGACAATGTTTGGACATTTAGTATGGAGTATGGACTTTAAGTCATACAGTTCAATGTATTCAGGATTAAATAAAGAGTATGAGTGACATGCGCAGAAATATACACATACCTTGGCATGCTATCAGTGAGGGTATTAATGGCTTGAGGAATGTTCTGCCAGACTGAATGCACTTGGGCACCCCAATCATCAAGATCCATTCCTGGCAGCTCCCTTTGCATTTGATGACCAATGACGTCCCAGATGTGCTCGATGGGAGAAGTCCAGAGATGCTGCAGGCCATGGTAGTGTAAACATCATGGTAGCATAAGCAACATGTGGCCTGGCATTGTCTTGTTGAAAATTGGGACACTGGAGAAATGGTAGTACCACTGCTTCCATGACCAAATAAATGTAATACTGAGTTGTTAGTATACCTGAAATGAAGACTAGAGGGGCCCGGCTACCGTACATTAGGACACCCCACACCAAAATTCCAGACCAGTGAACCAGTGACATTCCCTTGTGAAATGGCATTACCCATGTGGTCTCCAGACCAATCTCTGGCTATCATTGCATACAACACAAAAGTGGGACTCATCACTGAAGAGGATAGACCTTCATTCCACCCCAATTATTGTCTTGCTGTGCACCATGATAGGCTTTGAAAGTCGTTGCATGAGGTCAATGGAACACCTGTGGCTGAACATCTGGCTTATAGCCCAATGTCATGCAAATGCCTTCTGATGGTTTGTGTAGATACTGTTTGCCACCTTAGGCTTGGGATGTGATGTCCAATTTCACCTGCAGTACAGAATGGATCACTAAACGCCATTCTTATCAGACAATCCATCCACGCAGAGGTTCCCCTTTTGCTGTCATTCTAGTTTTTTGTTATTCTCCCAACCACTGAGACATGAAATGCTGAACAGTGCTGACATCTTGGCCTAGGCATGTAGTGAATTGGCAGAGTGATAAACCAACCTCTCTCAGTTCAAGGATTCTGTCCCTCTCATTTTGCGACATGTGACAATAACTGGCACATCGACAAACAGGAGGCATCGCACAATCATCCCACAAGACTTGATCCAATTTTTGAGGTTACATGTGACAAAAAAAAACCTTTGCTTTCAATCTGACTTTTATGCCTCACCAACATGCCACAGATTGGGGCTAGGTGCTTGAAAATTTGATCACTTGCAGCTCTTTGCTATCTGCTCCTTCTTGCATAACCTTATGGCTTGTTCTTCTTGGTGTTGAGGAGTGTATGGCCTCCTGCACACGAACGTTGGTGTCCCGTTGCTGTATTGCGAACCGCATATGCGGATTTGTAAAACACGGGCACTGTTCCGTGTGGAAATCCGGAGGTGCGGAACGGAAGCACGGAACAGAACACTACAGAAGCACTACGTAGTGCTTCTGTGGGGTTTCGTTCCGTACTTCCATTCCGCAAAAAGATAGAGCTTGCTCTATCTTTTTGCAGAATGGGCGGATCACGGACCCATTCAAGTTGAATGGGTCTGGATCCGTCCCGGAGGCCGCACGAACGTTCTCCGTGCATTGGGGACCGCAAATTGCGGTCCCCAATGCACGGAATGGGACACATAGGTTCGTGTGCAGGAGGCCTATGTCTGAGGCATCTTTTAATTTAAAATACTCTTACACTTATTTGATATGTGCTGTTTGTTAGCAATGCACATAAGCAAGGTCTCATTTAGTTTCTAGGTATTTGAAGGTTTGAGATAGGCAATTAGTCTAAGGTCCAGGAGGAACAGGGCATAATCTGATAATAGTATCTAATTTTCTGCTGAGGTAGTGGGTCAAAAGATGATGAGGTGGTACAAATAAATAATCTAAAAACTTTGATATGAGTGGTGTGCAACTGAATAAAATACTAGAAATCCTTAAACAGAATTTTTTTTTCTTTGTTTAAAAATGGTGCTCTGGCTGAAGACAGTGGTTAAATGCTGCGGATCTATTATATGGTATAGTGCCTCTGTTATTCCTACTAAAAGCTTATGAATAAGTTGCCAACTGGGTGTTACCAGTTGGAGGGGGTGTTTGTACAGTTTGCCACTGTAATGTTTCTCTATTGTCAAACTGTCCATATACAGGCCCTCTCTCACCAGAGAAATGGTATCACCCCAGGTGTCAATTTCTTCACTTATTTTTACATTATTCCTCAAAGTGATAAGATGATAAATGGTGGAGATTCACTTCAAGCATTTAATAGGGCTATAACAGGAAAAAGAATAAGTTATGTAGAGGTGCAGGCCGCCAGTTCTAAATGTAAGACAGCTTCCTTGCTGGCTTACATTTAGACCACTAAAACAGGCATAGAAAATGGTAAATGGTAAACTGGTGTGAGCGGGGGAAAAGTCGCAGTCGCTAATATAAGCGTATTTCTGTCTAATAAATTACCCCCTAAATTTCTACTATTTTAAAACATAACCTTTAATTTAATAATAATAAAACTATATCACTCATAATATACAATAAGGAGAAAAAAATAAAATAAAAATAAAGCAAAATCCTATTCCGGCCACATATGGTTGTAGGTAGGTATAGTGGACATACCAATAGTATAGGGTGTAGGGCAGTGTCCCTATTAATGTCCCTATCTCTGCCACCCTGCCTACAAACGGAATAGCCACCCCGATAGGGGCGATCCCGTGTCTCGTGCCTCCTAATAACCCTAGGATAGCCCTGACACGGGGATGTATTCCAGCAGTATGGAATACTGGCCCTAAATATAGACCTGGACTACTATAAGTTGCCAAAAATAACAAACCGATTTAGTGCCCCATATGGGGTGACAAGAACCACCCAACAATGTACAACAAAGAAAGAATAGTGATATGAAGAAAAATGGAACAAAAATTGAAAAAGTAAATACTAAAAAATGTCCTAAACCGTCCCTACGCGTTTCACCTAGTTAATTTCAGGCTCCTCAGGGGACACTCAAACACCAGAGTTACCTGTCACCTAAAGGATAGTCACTTAAACAAAAAATACCAGATACCAGGAGCACAATACCCGTTATTTAGATAACGGACAGCTAGATAGCTGATAACTTAATCAGAATTCAGTTTGTGCTCTAAACTATGATGACCAAAAGTATGCCCAACATATATAATATGCCAAAACTCTCCTCCACCAATAATGATACTTCACCTATGAATGCACTCAAATAATTGATCTAGCTTCGGATGAATTCAAACAAGATAATGTTGGACCTGTTAGTTCAATATAAATCATACCGGTTTATATGGATAAAGACAGTTAACCCTTAATCCCGACCATGCCATTGTGTTATGGCCATAAATAGCCTGGTGCAGAATGCACCCTAGTTAGATATTCTGTACTTGCGTGCCCATCGTTAATGAGGATCGGCCCGTGTCAGATGCTTATGGGTCCCACAGGGAGTGAAGGAGCTGGCTGAGGTGTCCGCAGGTGACAAGGGACATTGTTGCTGCAATAATCCAGCGGCCATGTTTGATCCATCCACCATGCTCGTCCATCTGGTCTGAACCCTAATTTAAAGAGTAAAATACCACTAGGTTCATAGTAGGGAGGGATCATGGACCTTATGGTTGGATCCCATGGGATTATGGTCATCCCTGCTGTGGATCCCTCAATGTTATTGCTTTGAGGAAGGTTTTCCTGCCTCAATGCTGTGTACCATCTCTGATGCCATCACACAGGAGGATAGGGGCTGCTGCATACAAGCTCCGGCTCCCCCGATTCCCGCCGGGGGAGCCGGAGCACACCCAGATGACTACAGCATCTGAAGGGTTAGAAGTCATCGACTGCCATTATCGCCAGTTGCGGACATTAGTGCGGGATATCTGCTCTTTAAAACAGTAGACACCCGGTGGCCATGGAGCCCGCTGCATGCACCAGCAGGGGCCATTAATAAATGCCGGGCTGCCAAGGTAAATTTACTATTGGCAGTCGGGAATGGGTTAACTTCCAAGCCTTCACACTATGATTGGGCCACCAAATAGGAAGAATATTATTAGGCAGAGTGGCCTGGGTATACATGACATAGCGATTTGTGACAAATTAATTCATAACAAATTAAATTTCTTGGTGAACTTCGGCGAATCGGCCAAATTGAGTTTTGCAAAACTTTGCTCATCTCTAGATACAAGCATAAAAAAGAGAAGAAAAAGGAGACAGGAGGCCGCGCCTCGTGTGTGTGGCTGTATGACAGTTTTACGGCACTATATACAAGAAGCGCTTACCATTTATTGTTGTGTGAAGCCACAACAACTGTATGACGCTTTTGCTGGTATTCTCCCGTCCAGCGTGCGGGGTCCTGTACTGCTGCCAAGGTTTCTTTTCTCTGCCCCAGATCCGGCAAGAGAGATAAAGTTTTGGAGATAGAAAATAGTAATTTTTCGGAACCTTTTTTAGCGGCGCTGAAAACAGGAGGAATAGTTCCGCGTAATTTTGTATAAAAGAAAGTCGATTTTTATTCTTTAGTCAACGCGTTTCAAGGGCGCACAGCCCTCTTCATCAGGACAATAATGGCATATACAGAATAATGTCAAAGGATTGTCTTTTAAACAGAATTTTGGCGCGCAGGCCAGTGGTTTGTGGGTGGAGAGCTTGTATGTGTGACGTTGCTAGTGATGTCAGGAAGAAAACGCCCATGGCATCAGAGGTAAAAGGTTAATTGTTTTATGTTCGCTGATTACTATCTATATGGTTTGTGTATTTGCAGATTAGAGCGGAGATGTGTTTATATTTTTAAGTATTGACCATCTTTATATGTCGGGAAGGGGACTTGTTCGGGCAGTCCTATCCTTATACTCACGATCTCCTGCTGTATTTTTATTGAGCTACTGACAGCAGGGTAAAGCAGAGAGGTCAGACGTAGGTAGCGCTGTCACCTACCGCAGGGTGCAAACTAAAATCTGCAGGTGGGATCCAAAGGGAATCGCATTATCAGCAGTACTCAAATCTGGCACTGACCGGGGGATGTGTACTACAGATCGCAGCATAGGGTATGGACGCGATAAGATTTTATGCTCCTCTTTTTTGGAAGGAGAAGTGCATCCTGTCGGTTGGTTCAGAATACTGACTTTTTGGGGCAGGGGTTGCCGGCGGATCGCGCAGTTCCCCGTAGCAGAGCGCCAGCCCGGATCTTCTAGTGGGATCCTGAGGAGATGGTATCAGAGGGATCCAGAGGGGATGGTGTTTGATGATGACCGGCAGTGGGAATGTATACTATCGGTCACTGCATGTAGTGTCGATGTACTAACGTTATTATATCGCTACTGGCAGAATGAAGGTACATCCTGTAGGTTTGTTTAGACATAGTAACATTAAAGTTACAAAATGTTTATATGTTTTAAAGTTAGGTTGAGGTCACTATTGGTTACATTTTTTGACCCACATGTTTTGTTGTATATTTTCACTGGATGCAAGGGCTGGTTTTATCTGTATGCTCGTTTAGTATTGTTTGGGAACTTGTTATTTTGGATATACATTATACTTGCATTAGTATAGTGAGATTATGATTATAAAGAACACACAATATAAATTATAAAAGCCGTGAGGTAATTAAAATCTGTAATTTTAGTGGACTTATAATGGTTGTGACAAAGAGAAATAAAAAATAATAATAGGGGGGTAGAAGATACTAAAAAAAAAAAAAAAAATTATAAATAAAATAGATACAAGCATAAGAACGCCTTCACACATGGCAGATTTTGTTGCAAAAAAATTTTGTTGAAAATCTGTGTCATTCGCCTAAATAGAGCTTGTAGAAATCCTTGTGATCACGGCATCTAAATACCGAAAAACCCAGATGAATGCGCTTCCGGGTTAAGACCGGCACTTCCGTGCAGTGATCGGGGATGTCAGTCATTCATTCTAATACACTGAGTCTCTCTGAAGAGATCCAGCGTATTAGAGCTGCAGGTGTCAGGCCAACATAGGAGAGCAGCAATTAGAGATTTTACTATACTTCTATGGGAGTATAGTAATATTAAAAAAGCAAACTAGTGGACATTGGAGCCTCCTAAAGGGGCTAGGAAAAAAAAAATTTGTAAAGTTAAAAAAAAAGTAAAAAAATAAAATTGAAAATTATAAAAAGTTTTATCGCCCCCCCCCTTTCCTTAGAATACAAAAATAAATACATAAATAATAAAAAAAATTATATAAACATCCAGGGCATCACTGTGTCTAAAAATGCCTGTACTACTGAAATATAAAAATATATTCCAATGCGGCAAATGGCGTAATAGAATAAAAGTATCAAAATTGCCATTTTGCCATTTTTCCATCGCTTCTCTTACCCCAAAAAATTGAATAAAATGTAATAAAAAAGACACACACACTCCAGAATGGTATCAATAAAAACTAAAGATCATCCTGCAAAAAATGGGCCCCCACACAGCTCAGTACACATAACTATAAAAAAAAAGTTATGGAATTAAGAATATAGCAATGTAAAAAAAATATTTTTTCAAAGTTTTAATAGATTTTTTTCAGTATTTAAACATATAAAACCGACACATAATGTGGTAGTGTTGTAATCGGACTGACACAGAGAATATAGTGCACAGGTCAGTTTTGTTGCATAGGTAACGCCATAGGGACAAAACCTGTAAAAATGTGGAGGAATTTTGAGGAATTATTTTTTTTTCCCAATTCCACCACATTTGGAATTTTTTCTCGCTTCCCTCTACATTGTATGTCATATTAAATGGTGGCATTAGTAAGTACAACTTGTCCTCATATGGATATGTGAATGGGAAAAAAAAATAAAAGGCTCCCGGAAGACAGGCAAGAAAAATGAAAACACAAAAACAAAAAAACCTCTGGTATACTAAGGGTTAAAAGGGAACTGACATTTAGGGCTCATGCACAGGACATAATGTTTGGTTCACTTTTGATCCACATTTTTTGTAGACCCATTAATTTTAATAGGGTCGCAAAAGATGCGGACAGCACACTGTGTGCTGTCTGCATCCGCACGTCATTCCATGGCCCCCCCAAAAAAATCTATTTTTTATTGAAGTGAAAAAGAAGATGGCCACATTGAAAGTTCAATGAATATAAATGATCATCCAAGAATGCAATATTAATTAATCAATTCTAAACTATTGTTCAATTCTAAACTTTCCATCACAGCTTTGCTTACAGGGCTTTCCACCACTTGGCAAAGCCATTTAGTTGGATATTTGGACTGTTGAAGAAAGCTGAGAATCTCACATATTGGCTCCATGCCACTTCATAAGCTTTCACTCAGAGGCTCACAGCATATGGTTAGTCTCTCGTTCGGCCGTGAGTTTCTCAGATTCGGATTCAGAGATTTATGAAACTGGTGTAAAGTAGAACTGGCTTAGTTGTCCATAGCAACCACTCAGATTCCACCTTTTATTTTTCACAGCTCCTTTGGAAGATAAAAGGTGGAGTCTGATTGGTTGCTGTGGGCAACTAAACCAGTTCTACTTTACACCAATTTGATAAATGGCCCCATTGAGTTTAATATTACAGCTCAGTGCAACTTCGAAGTTATACGGAGCCATACAAAGACAATGGACTGTACATAAGTCCTAATTTAGTTTAGGGATGACCTCAATCATACGGTAGTTATCACAACCTCCTCTCCGGGAACGGGTACATGATGATTTTCATTATTGGTGAGGTACATTGAAATCCAACCACTAGAATTTTTTATGACATGTCTGATATCCAGCGATATATTCCTAATTCTTCAGGTTTCAAAGCTTCCAGAATTTCTTGTTCCCTGACAAAGTTCATATTTAGACCAGGTACTGTACAGAAGTCTGAAATGTCCTCATTAGAGGAGCTCAGCTAAGTTAGAATGACAGGGGCAAGGGAAGTATTGGCATTTGCCCCTCATGGTGTCATTGAGACACAATATGTTCTTGTATGGTTTTCTCCCCCCCCCCCCAATTTCTCCCCCCCCCCCCTCAATTCCACCTGCTTTAAGAGCCCAGACCCGCCTCTTTACTCGTTCCTTGTACCTCCCCTTGTGCCATCTAGTCTGCCCAATCCACTGCGACGCTATGATTGGCTTGGGTTACATATAGTAAGATGAGCTGACAGATACCCTTTAAAATGATGGATAATAAACCCAACATCAGACTATAAGAAGCCTGGTGCCTTTGTGATCTGCAGTCAATTTATTGCCACTGATGTGGATAGACCTGGGAAGATATTAGGTCTGTCCCTAGTCTTGAACGACCGTGGTGCACTGCTGGAGGAAGGGACAATCCACTCCTGCTCCCTTGCTAAACTACAGAAAATGTCTGATCAAGACCCTACAATTTTCTATAGTCTTCAGGGGTCTGACTGCTAAATAAATTATTTCATTGATAAGATCAAATATGTAACATTTTGCACAGCATATCTCAGCACTGATGGCAGCTGTAAGACTGGTCAAGGAATATCTATAAACTTGCTTAACTTTCCATGTAGGTTAAATTTATGTCAATTATCAGTTGTCTTGAGTGGTAACATGCAGATCAAAGATAATTGTGTGAACTTTAGAGAGCTCAAAGGAAAAGTATTGACACTTAAAGGTAATATGTCCTCTGAATAATGACTTGCTGTTTAAATCGCTTCTTTATGTTTAACAGAATTTTTGATGATGTCATTTCTCATTTTCCATGTCACTTTTTATATTTAAACTAAAAACAAAAATCCTGCAGTTTTTGCACTGGACACTATATCTAATAATTGGCGCCACTTCTTGCTTTGTACAGATCACTTTACTGCAGTTAACTGATTCTAATCCTGCCTGTAATGATATCACCTCTGTGTATAGATAAGACAGAATCCATCATTCACAATAGGCGATTGTCACAGCCTCTCTCTTCTTTCCTTGTACAGTGACCTCTGCACAGGTGACAGAGCGGCCTAGAAAACTGTCCCATAGAAGTCAGTGAGTCTCCTCCAGACCATTGTGTCTATGGCCCATGAGGCTGCCATAAAGCAATTTCTTTTAAATGCTTTGTAAATGATGTTAAGAGCAGCTCAGACAAGATGGCTGCCCCCATAATAATGTTCAGGAAATAAAATTAACAAAATCTACAATCACAACATAAAAATTTTGGTGACACATTTCCCTTAAAGGGGCTGTCTCATTTTAGCAAATGGCATTGATCATGTAGAGAAAGTAAATACAAGGCACTTACTAATGTATTGTGATTGTCCATATTGCCTCCTTCACTAGCTTAAATCATTTTTCCATTACATTATACACCGCTCATATATATATATATATATATATATATATATATACTGCTGCAGCGCAAATATGAGGTGGCCGGTCGGGAGATGCTGTGCATGTGTGCCTATGCATGCTCCCACAGTCCCGGCCACCAGAGAGGCCACTATTTTTCCAATGGTGTGCAAGCATGACCACCGCTGCTGGATTGTAGGGTGGTCATAACCCCTGAAATGAGCAGTGTATAATAGGATGGAAAAATGAATCCATCCAGCAAAGGAGGCAATATGGACAATCACATTACATTAGTAAGTGCCTTGTATTAACTTTCTCTACATGATAAATGCCATTTGTTAAAGTGAGACAACCCCTTTAAAGAGGACCTGTTACCACTCCTGACATGCCAGTTTTAGTAGGTTCATGCATTTCCCATGTAATAACAATTCTGGCAAATCTATTTTTATGACTGTATGTTGTGCCATTTCTTTATTATTTCACTGAACAGTTGTGAATTAAAGGGGTTATCCCATAAATAATGTATAAAATAAAAATCAGACATCATATTGTACATGACAGCTCCTTTTTAACAAAGCTAGAACCAGCCCTGTACCTCACATGGATCCAGAAATCTCCACATTCATTGCTCTGCTAGATTTATATAAAGCTGAAAGCTCAAGGGGAGTGTCTTTCCTGCTGCAGCTCAGGGGGCGTGTCTCAGCTCTCCCTATCACAGCTCAGGAGGCAGTTGAAGGATGAAACTGAGCATGTGCGGCCTTCTCAGTGAACAGGTCAAAGAAATAATAAAAAGAACAAACAGCAGGTGGCGCTATACAGATATATTATATTGAATAACTCAGTGGCTATGCAAAATTTCTAATTACATGCAATTACAAAAGTATTCAGATCCAGGTGCTGGTTTTAAAACTGTAGAATATTTTTCGTGGGACAACCCCTTTAATTGCTATTAGCCTTTAGTAAGGGTACAGAGGGGTGGTAACCAGTTGGGGGTGTGTACCTGCACAGACTCACACTAGCCAATCAGTGCTGCCATTTTCAGACTGCACAGGGACACACCCCCAACTGGTTACCACCCCTCTGTACCCTTACTGCAGACTGCTAGCAATTATTCATAACTTCTATTAGAAATAATAAAGGAATGGCACAACATAGCACCATAAGAATTGATGTTCCAGAATTGTTATTACATGGGGAATGCATGAAGCTATTAAAACAGACGTGTCAGGAGAGGGGACAGGTCCTCTTTAATAATGCAGAATAACAACAAATGGCTTCTATGTAATTTATATGTGGACCCAAAATCACTTCAGTCTTTATATATAAAGATAAATAGAGAGATGGAGATGGATAGATAGATGATATACCTGGTTTTTAGTGTTCCAGCCAAGGACAATATGATCTTGATGGCTGTTATCTGAGTGCTCTATACCGATACTAACATTGGCCTGTCGAAGAGCAGCCAGGAAAAGAGACTGGGAAAATTCACCTGCAACAAAAAATTGTTGGTAGGAGTCAATGCATTTCTTAGCCCCAGATTTTAGATGTACTGTAGGATAAATACTATATTTGTCCCCACAGTTTTTCTGCATTGGTTTGTAAGGGGATTTCACCTGTTATTTCATGTCCTCCAGATAACTTTGGAAACAGTCCATTGTACGATGCTGCCAAATCCAACTCTTTTCTGCCCCACATGGTTTTATGTTCGAGAGCAACTGTTTTATGTCTCTTTTCATATTGTGTTCTCATTTCTATTAATGCTGGAAGATTCTTCAACTGGAATAGTAGGAACATTTGTGTTAGACAATGACCTTAAAGCTAACTGCTAGTTAGATTACAGACAACTTGCAGATTTAAATTTTAGTTTGAAATTATCATTGTAATCCCTTCCCTATCCTTATAGTGTGATCTTAATGTAACGGTCGCGTACACACACACACAGGGGAGCAGAGAATTGTCAGGAGAAGCCGGGGTCATAAATACCAGGAGAGCAGAGAAGTACAAGAGGAGTCCTAAGAGAGTAGTCAGGTGGGAGCCGAGGTCACAATACCAGGACGGAAGCGCAGTACAGGAGGAGCAGGCAAAAGGATGGTCAGGGAACAGGATCAGGTAAGTATTCAGCAGTCCAACAAATAGCCAGGAACCTAGAAATTAACAGGCAACCTGTAGCCAGCAGGCTGCCTGTATTTATAGTGGGGAGTGAGGGTCATGTGACGTGGCCAGCGTCACATGACCGACAGACCAACCAGTCCGAGCACCGAGTGATCAGCTCGGCACTCAAGGCAGACTAGGAGCAGGGAGCCACCCAGCTAGTAAAGCCGCCCTGGGAATGAGGTCAAACACAGAACCTCATTCCAAAAGCTAAGCAACAGTTCTGCGGGCAATGGGGGACCGAGTGCACCTTCGGAACCCCGTGACACTTAATTAGTATATTTTGGAAGCAGAGAATACTCCTTTACTGATCGATAAAACATGTCAAGAGCTTGTATTTAAAGGATGTACACAGTAAGGTTCCCCCTAATCCATCAGGAATGACCTAGATAAGTGCTGGATTATCAAATATTCCAGACTGCCATTACCAACCTGTAGTAAAGAATGCTTCAGTTGTACAACGTTTAAACAAGCGTTTTCTGTAAAATGTAGCTTTGATGAGAAATTCAATTCTTTTTCTTCCATCTTGACATGTACCCTTCCTTCTGCTTCATTTGTGGTGTAGGTGACCTACAAAATAATTTTAGGTAATGTTCTTAAATCAATGATATACAATGTAATAGCAATAATCCTATGAAAATGCCTACGATGACCTATTCCTAATATTATCTACAGCGGTCCATGAGAAAAACAACAACAGAATAGATCAAGTACAACCTTGGCAGTCTGTAGGTGTTTGCCTACTTGGACCTGCACCAAAAGACACACTTCCATTCATGTAAAATTGTGGAGCGACCGCACTTACATTGCCTGCTCTACCCAATTTACTTAAGGGAACAGACTGGTTGTAGTCCTATCAACAGTCATTAAAACATGATGGTTGAAAAACCACAGTAAGGGCTCATTCAGATGAGTAATGTCCACATCTAGGTGCTGTCCCAGTATAGAACAGACTGCATACGGACTGAACGCTGATCCATTACAGTCAATGGACCAAAACACATGTGTGATTTTCCACACGCATATTCAGTCAACGCAGGAAAATCACAGCATGTCTCATTTAGGTTCAATCCCCCCCCCCCTCCCACCCCAAAAAAGGACCACGTTGACACCATCCGTGTGCGGTCTATTTAACATAAGGTCCTTTTTTCCAGGCGGTGCATGGATGAGTTGGATTCTGACAAATTGAATTCCAGCAGCTGTGCCTTTTGTAAGTAGATTTCTTTTTATTTCATCAAACGGAAAAGTCCTATGGATGAGTTGGAGCTTGCTTGCCTGAATGAGCCCTATGAGTTTTAACCTTTTAGTTTTTTTAAAGGGCCACCTGTGTTTGGTATGCTTTTCTCACGGACTCATTCACTACAGTGGGTGAGTCAGGCAGCTAAAACACATTTTGTACCCTATTATGCACTATAAGCAATGAAAATGTCCATAATATGGTGTGGGTAGAGGCATGACACAATTTGATTTATAATTTGAGTGATTCTCAAAGAACCTGGAAGAAGGTGTAAGGGAGCACACAGTCACCGTCCAGACCACTGCCAGTGAACCCAAAATCAGCCTTCTGAAACCTCTAGTATGAAATTAAGGCTAACCCTACGTATTCACTAGAGCCTGCCGCGAGGCAGTATAGACTTGGCTGCTAGGGAGCCAAGGTACCGTATGTCTGTGGAGCTTAATAACAGAATACTGGTGTGGGCACACTAGTAGCATACCTTTCATAATTTCAATAAGTTTTTATTGAGGATTTTCTAAGTGTGCATGTACGGACAGTTGTACAGGTAAATAAGATAAAATAATACAACTTATAAAGACAACATAATAAAGGAGTGTTCCTTATTACACATTTAGTCAAAAAGTCATGCGCATACATACATACATACATACAGTACAGACCAAAAGTTTGGACACACCTTCTCATTCAAAGAGTTTTCTTTATTTTCATGACTATGAAAATTGTAGATTCACACTGAAGCATCAAAACTATGAATTAACACATGTGGAATTATATACATAACAAACAAGTGTGAAACAACTGAAAATATGTCCATATGCTAGGTTCTTCAAAGTAGCCACCTTTTGCTTTGATTACTGCTTTGCACACTCTTGGCATTTTCTTGATGAGCTTCAAGAGGTAGTCCCCTGAAATGGTTTTCACTTCACAGGTGTGCCCTGTCAGGTTTAATAAGTGGGATTTCTTGCCTTATAAATGGGGTTGGGACCATCAGTTGCATTGAGGAGAAGTCAGATGGATACACAGCTGATAGTCCTACTAAATAGACTGTTAGAACTTGTAATATGGCAAGAAAAAAGCAGCTAAGTAAAGAAAAACGAGTGGCCATCATTACTTTAAGAAATGAAGGTCAGTCAGTCAGCCAAAAAATTGGGGAAAACGTTGAAAGTAAGGGCTTTTTGACCATGAAGGAGAGTGATGGGGTGCTGCGCCAGATGACCTGGCCTCCACAGTCACGGACCTGAACCCAATTGAGATGGTTTGGGGTAAGCTGACCTCAGAGTGAAGGCAAAAGGGCCAACAAGTACTAAGCATCTCTGGGAACTCCTGCAAGACTGTTGGAAGACCATTTCAGGGGACTACCTCTTGAAGCTCATCAAGAGAATGCCAAAAGTGTGCAAAGCAGTAATCAAAGCAAACGGTGGCTACTTTGAAGAACCTAGAATATGACGTATTTTCAGTTGTTTCACACTTGTTTGTTATGTATATAATTCCACATGTGTTAATTTATAGTTTTGATGCCTTCATAGTCATGAAAATAAAGAAAACTCTTTGAATGAGAAGGTGTGTCCAAACTTTTGGTCTGTACTGTATACTCAGATACCATAATGAGTTGTCATCTACATTTTCATTCTCACTGGCCCTAAGCTTTAGCACCTAATATCTTATGCGTACGTGACACTTATTGGCAATGGCGTGGCATAAGTGCTTGATAACCACATAAGCCACATATTGTGTGCTACTATCCTGGAATGCATAGTTTAGGCAAAAATCAGTTGACAGTGCATATAATAATTTACCGGCTGCACTACTTCCTTTGTTGAGGGAGTTTGTGCCATCTTCCAGTGTCGAGCTATTACCTTTTTTGAAGCATTGAGAATGTGGGCTACAATCCGCCTAGCTTCGTATGGGACTTTGTCTAGACCCAGGCTTAAGATAGCCTATTCCGGCTCTAATGTTGTTTACAGACTCGTCACCTCTTTCAGAATATTTAATATAGCTGCCCAGAAGCTATTGACCGATGGGCATTGCCACCGCACATGGATTGGGGTACCTATGTGTCCACAGCCCTCCAACATAGAGGGGGATAGTTTGGAATGATATGGGATAACCTGTTAGGAGTTAAGTACCATCTGAGTTGTATTTTCATATTCTGTTCAGTATGATTATACACCTAGAGCATTTCATAGTCCAATATAAAGCAGCGCGTCCATGAGGTCAGTGGGAATTCCTTCCCAGTTCAGCCTCCATTTTACATAAATGACTGTTTTCCCCGCTGTTAGTTGAGAGTAGGGGTGAGTACCATACAGATATGCTGAGGCGGTGCGTGGCATCAACTTTAAATAACCCGTACAGTGGGTCATCTCTATCCAACGCTGTCTGTGGGGATTTTTTAGATAGCAAGTGACGAATCTACAAATACTGATAGAAGAGGGAATAGGGAAATGTATATTTGGAGTGTAATGTTTCAAAATCAGCTAGGACTGAGTTGTCGAAGAGGCAGCCCAAGGTGTCAGCGCCACAATCCAACCCATTTGGTGAGAGAAAGTATAGGGATGTGGTATTCAAGGACCGTGAAAGGAAAGACCTAAAAATCCAGATATGTGTGTGCTCTGGACTTATGTAATCTAGTCCAAGCGAAGAAAGTGGCTTGCATGGTATTTAGACGTAGGAGATATTTGTACGGTTTTAACCCATGTGCCGCTAATAGTGCTTTCAGGGACTTCCTTTTAGCAAAGTGTTCCTCTATATGCAACCATTGATGGGTTGCGGCCGAAGACCATCACTCCATTGGCCTGATCCAGCAGATTAGCTATATAGTAATTAATACAAGTCCGGAACTCCAAGCCTCCCAAACGAAGGGGGGGGGGGGGGATATGTAATGCCTTCTTGGTGACTCTGGGGCGGGAACTGTTCCATATGAAACGTGTCATATCCTCTTGCAGTTGCTCAATTAGTTGTTTCGGTATCTTAAGGGGAATGCAGCGAAATTATACAAAACCTTTGACAGAAATTAACATTTAAACTGTGTTTATTTTTGCAATCCAGGATAATTGCACTTTAGAGTACTTAGCGTAATCCTTCTGCAGTTCTGACCTTAGACTTTTGAAATTGGAGGTAACCAACCCATTCATAGAGTGAGTCAGCTCACTCCAGATAAGCCAATGATTTTTCAGCCAGATTAAATTGAAAGTGTACTTATCTGCTTTTCAGGGTGTCCAGAACATTGATAGGTAGCACATTGGTTTTGTTGACATTAAGCTTGTAGCAAGAGAGTGAGGAATACTGAGTGATAATCTTTGAGGCTGCCTCTAAGGATCTTAGGGGGTCTGATAGTGTCAAAATAACATCATCGGCATGAAGCCTGATTATATGGGAACGTTCGCCTACCAATACACCTGAGATTTTCCGCCAGCGGCTCCATAACCATATTATCTTTACATAAGGGGTGATAGTGGGCACCCTTGTCTACTGCTGTTGGTAATTTAAAAAACGCTGTTATAAAAAACCTGAGGCAAAAACCCTTGCAGAGGGGGTGGAGTATAAACCAGATATAGCTTTTAATATGTGCCCTGGAATTCCAATTTTTTCAGCACTTGGTACAGGAACCCCCAGTGAACCCTGTTGAACGCTTTTTCAGCATCTAAGGAGACAAAGACTGTGGGGGCCCTGGACCAATGTGCAATCTGAAGTAAGTTTATCATACGTCTAGTACCATCCCTGCATTGTCTGCCGGGCACCTACCTGGTCAGTGGCGATTAGGGAGGGCAGAAAGTTATTGATTCGGGCAGCTAACAGCTTGGCAAAAAAATTTAAGTCAGCATTAGTAAAGAAATTGCCTAAAGTTTTCCGGAGCAGTAGGGGGTTTCCCTGGGTTGGGCAAGGTGACCACTGTGGCTGAGAGCATGTCAGGGGGTATATTACCAGACGTCATAAAGCCATGTATGGGAGTAACGTAATATGGAAAGTTTTATAATATTCTGCTGGGAAACCATCTGGTCCCGGGGCTTTATTAGCTGGGGTTTGCTTTAATGGTTCTCAATATTTCCTCTTTAGTTATGGGTTGGTTTAAGGTGTTTAAGGCAACGGGAGACAAAGTGGGGAGTGATATTGAGTCTAAAAAGAGGATATGCTAGCTGAGGAGGGCTGGGGGATGGATATGATGATCTGACCTAGATTGTATAAGGAGGAGTAGTAAGATGCGAAAGCGTTGGCTATTTCCTGTGGGTGAGTGACTAGCGAGTTAGCATAACTCAGTCTGTCAATCCTAGCCCACTGCCTGCTTTCGGTTTAACCTATGGTAAAAAATTTGCTTTGAGGCGTCTCATTCCTAGCTCTTGTCGATATGTAGCCTGCATTCCTGTAACTCAGCTAACGAAGAGGCATTTTGAGGTAGTTTATGCTCTTCTCTGCAGCTTGCAGCTCCTGCATTGCCAGATCCCTGCTTCTTTCAGTCGTGTAGCAGACTTTAAAGCAGGGTGTGCACAATGTTTTTTTTGGTTGGGGGCCACATTGCCAGACTGAACCAAAGACAAGGGATGAAAATAAAATTGAAAAGGGTATTAACAACTGAAATATTGTACTTATGGCATATTGTACATACGGTATATACCATTAATGTCTAGTTACAGTTCTAGGACTCCATCTAATGGGAGAATACATTAAAAAATACATGTGAGCAGCCACAAGACATAGACATACATGTCTGTTACCAGATGGTTGGAGGCCGCACAGAATGGTATCAAGGGCGCATGTGGCCCCCAGGCCGCAGGTTGTGCACCCCTGCTTTAAAGGGAATCTGTCACCGGGATTTTGTGTATAGAGCTGAGGACATGGGTTGCTAGATGGCCACTAGCACGTCCGCAATACCCAGTCCCCATAGCTCTGTGTGCTTTTATTGTGTAAAAAAACCCGATGTGATACATATGCAAATTAACCTGAGATGAGTCCTGTCCCTGACTCATTCTCACATACAGGACTCATCTCAGGTTAATTTGCATATGTATCAATCGTTTTTTTACACAATAAAAGCATACCTCTCATATAGCTTTATGTGTGAGCCATATAGTGTCTGTATGTATTCCTGAAGTATCATTTAGGCTCATGAATTCCTGTAATGTAGCAGAGTATCCTTCAACCCTCTTAGGACATTTGAGTAAGTATGGCTTCATTCTCCACTGTGGAGGAGGGGGATAGGATGTTCATCTTCAATCATTATGCTCACAGGCGCGTGATCTGACCACGTAGCGCTCCCAATGTCAGCCGCAACACCCTATGAAGCAGGTTTTTAGAGGACTAATATATAATCAATCCGTGATTGGGACATGTGTACTGAGGAGATAAACATATAATCGCGCTCTCCTCCATGTTGATATCTCAAATATCATGATAAGGCGATTCATGGAGAATAGCCTGTAGATCCACTCGGCGACTACCGTGTGGTGAGATGTAGTCAAGGTCTGAGTTAACTGGGATGTCAAATCTCCACCTATTACAACTTCCCAACAGCTTCTTTTTGCACTTTTTTAATAGTTTCCTGCAGAAGGTCAGCTGACGACATTGGGAGCGTACACTGACACCAATGTATATGGTTTACTATCAATCGTGCAAACTAGGATGACATATCGTCAATAGGAATCGGATGATACACTTATCAAAGAAAACGTGAATGTGGATTTTATACAGATCATAACCCCCGCTTTCTTTCTTTTGACAGCATGGGAGTGGAATATTCTGGGGAACCCCCGGTTATCCGCCTCCAGCAGGTGTAATTCTTGTATAAAGGCCACATCACTTTTAGACTTCAGGATCTCTGTCCACAGCTGCGTACGCCTGTACGGGGAACTCAAACCCCTCACATTAAGCAAATAGACCTTTAACCCCATGACATATAATCATACATTCCCTTTGACAAGCACAACCCCTCCTCATTGTAGTGACAGAGTGGAGCCTGATGTTGTATGTCACTTGGTGCATGACTCCATCATAGGAACACATTTAAGAAATGAAAAGGAACAACTCAAAATGGAAGTTAAAAACAAAAAAGGTGATCTGCAACAAAAAGCCAACATGGCAAGATAGCCCTATCAGGGCTTCTGACCCAGTGGTCAGGAAAAAGATAAGGTGGTGGGCCAAAAAAGAAAACCACCCCTGCCTCGGACCAACACTTTAGATCTGGTCATTTTTTATTTCGCCAGCAAACCTCTGCAACTCACGCATCAGGCAGTGTCCCAGTCTGGGGTAATCTTGTCTGGACGGGCGGTGGCGTCCCCCAACAGCTGTGTTTCTTCGTCAGTAAGGCCCCAATCCAGTAGCTTACGGGATGCCATTTTCGGAGAGTTGAGCACTTGTAGGGACCCGTTGTAGGTGACCAACAACTTCACTGGAAAACCCCACCGATACTTTACTTGATGTTCCCTCAGTATTTTGGTGATGGGAGCAAATTCCTTTCTTTTGGCCAATGTTGCTGCCGAGAGGTCTGAGTAGATAGAGATGCCCTTGAAGAGATCAGATGGCGTGGGGTCTTGTCCCAAAGTTTTCAGGAATGACTCCTTAATCGTGAAGAAATTAATCCTTGCAATGACGGTTTCTAGTCACACTGACAGGTCCATCAGCCAGGGCTTGTCTGGTCTGCATGGCATCCCTCCCAGTACAGCCCTTCAGGTGAACTCCTGACAGAAGGAATCTGCAAATGTCCCCATATAAAAATGGAGGCATGTGGCAGTACGTTAAAGGCCCTGAGCATTCTATGGGTGCCATATTAATGATCCACAACACATGGATTTGTAATATGCCCATGCATGTGTGCGCCTGTATTCCACAGTGGGGACTGGAAGTGCAGTGAAGACAGCCAGGACCAACCAAGGCCAGAACTGATCAAGTCAAGCAGGTAAGTGTAGTTCTCTTTACAGGTCCTGCAGGGTAGGGGCAGAATTTTAAAAAGTAAATTGTGGACAACCCCTTTAAGGTCTACAGAAGTGTGCATTATGCTGTTTTGGGGGTACTATCTCTCCTTGGAGAGAGAGCATCCTAATCAGTGTGAGGAGACGTATAGGCCATACATGCTCCTCTGGAATTCTGGGAGTAAATGCAAATGAGCTCTTACCAAGCTCCTCCTCTAATGCCACCAAATGTAACACAACTATCCTATAAGTCAATGTTCCACCCTTTAAATAGGCCTTACCCCGAAACAGCTGCCTGCAGATGAGTTGCTGGATTATTTAATATCAGAGTCATGTCTCAAGGCCTATATAAAGGGTCGAACACTGACTTATAGGATAGCTGCCTTACGTCTGGTGGCATCAGAGGCAGAGATTGTTCGGAGCTCATTTGGATCCCTTTTATGCTGTTTTGTAGCAGTTGGGGACAGCACTGTATAATGCACACTGCAGCTGCTGAAGAACCTCTTTTTTTTTAAAGAGAGGGCACATGTTAGATAATCAATAGAACTTCCTGTAAAATTGACCTGTGAGTGCAGAGTCACTGTAGCACCACTGTAAATTGTCATGTGTTCACATCAGAATGTGATATTTTATACAATTATTATTTACCGACATGGCAATGGATAATAGTAGTATAGTAGTACTAATTGTATTCTTGATAAAAAAAATATTAATGAAAATATCTTCCAAACTTCTCTAGACAGAAAATATTTTAAGAGGCTCCCAATGTGTGTGAGACTTAACACGAATCAATTGCTGATGCAAACCTCCCACATATCACTGCTGATTCACAGATTATCCATGGAACATTTGTGGTGGGAACTATAAAGCAATATAAACATTATGCAACTAGAAAAGTTCCTATCTTGCAGCACAATCTCCCAATGAATGTAAGTCTTTAGTGGCTTGTTTGCAAAAGCTATAAAAATTTAAAAAAATAAATAAATAAATTGAAAAATAATGCAAGCGTCTATGATTTACATTTATAGCTTGTGGGATTATTCAAGTCAAAAAGCTGTGTACGTGTTTAAGACCAGGTAAGTGTAGCTATAATACCACATCAAGTCACATTTCTTTAGAAATCAGATGGTTTGGGTTCCAAAACGGGACAAACATTACCACTAGTGTAATAATATTTTATAATAAGAAGCCACACAAGCCACAGCAGTGTCAACAATTTCTCATAGAGAAATTAAACAGTTTACAATTCTATGAACAGGACTGCTCTGCCAAAAAGAGTTCCAAGCAGACATTACTTTTCCAAAAATGCTGTACCAGCCATGCACACGTATGTTGAGCAAAATTTGGGCCAGTCCTTGGGCCTCTCGGTGTCTGGTATAGTTCACGCCAGCGCTAACGTATGGAGTTGTAACTATGGTTAAGGACAATATATGTCCAGACCAGGCACACCAGCATCTTGGCCAGGTGATGACAATGCCACCTCCCAGTTGTAATGCTGGGATTTCTGCGCCAACGTCCCTTCTCATCCTCCACCTTGTCCTTACCTTCTAGGCACAGTTCACAGTGGTCCTCCTGCACATCACCTATGCAAAGCTAGGCGTTGTCATGCGGTTCTGAACCTGGTCAGCCTTGGTGAACTGAGCCACACCGGGGAAGAACTGCTCCACATCACCAATAAAGAAATCTCCTCGCCAAATGGACATAGGAACGCTGCGCTGCATCAGGGAGGGCTGACCCATGTGCCCTGCATGGCGCACGTCTTCAATCTGATTGTCAAATGGTTCCTCAAGTATTCCACTGAACTGCAAGAGCTGTAAAAAATGTCCAGGAAACTGTGCATGCACTTCAGCCACTCTTGACTTCAATGGGTCCACATTTTACAGACAAGTGTAGCAAATGTAATATCTTTTTGCGAAATGGGCATACAGATGCGGAAAGTACAGATCATCAGTTTGCTTTCTGCATCCATATGTCCGTTCTGCAAAAAGATAGACTATGGTGGTCATTTATAATCCTGAAATACGCCTATATAAGGTGTATTTCAGTGACGGATTGTGGCGCAACGCAAGTTTTAATAAACTAACCCCTATGTCTGTAAAATACGGACCGTGGACTCAATAAATACAATGGGTCTGCAAATAAAACGTGGACAACACATTTGTTTTTGCGGATCTGCGATTTTCAGACTGCAAAACGTATATGTTTGTGTGCATGACACTTTGAAGGGAGCATAAAGCAGCTAAATGCAGTGCATCTTGCTATCCCTGGGTCATCGCTTCAAGCTCTGAGACCTTAGGGTTTATCAATCAATCCGTCCCCATTGACTTGCATTGTGGGTCATGATGGATCCGTTTTGCTCCGCCTCCCAGGACGGAAAGCAAACCGCAGCATTGCTCTCCATTATGAGAACGGAAGGGAATGCATTTTGGAGCATTCCGTTCTGTTCAGTTATGTTTTGTCCCCATTGACAATGAATGGGGACAAAACGGAAGCATTTTTTTTCCGGTATCTCAATACCGGAAAATATTAAAGTAGCCTAAGTCCCTCTGCGAAGCACCACAGTTATGTAGAGGCACAGGTCTCTACATATGTTTAGCACTTCCTCCAGCAAGCATAGGTAACAGGGAATGTGTCATCAGAAAATCACCTATTGTTTACATAAGAATTTTTAAATAATTTTTAATGATGTTATTTTCAATTTTCCATGTCAGCATCTATATTAAAACAAAAATCATAAAATCCTGCAGTTTTCACACTGACCACTAAGTCTAATAACATGCGCCACTTCTTGGTCTGTAGAGATTACTTTACAGCAGTTATATATTATTCTAATCCTGCCTGTAATGATATCACCTCTGTGTATGGATAAGACAGGATCCATCATTCACAATAGGTGATGTCACAGCTTCTCTATTCTTTCCTTGTACAATGACCTCTGCACAGGTCACAGAGCATGCCTAGAAAACTCTCCTATTGAAGTCAATGAGGTCTCCTCCTTACCATTGTGTCTATGGCCCATAAAGTCATTTTTTAATGCTTTGGAAGTGCTGTTAAGAATGGCTCAGGCAAGATGGCCGCCCCATGATCAAGTTCAGAAATTAAAAAAATTGGTAATCAGAAAAAAAAGATGTGTGTTACTATCTGGTTTAAACTGGCAGATACAATTTTTGTTGACACATTTCCTTTAAAGAGAACCTGTCACCATGATTTTGCGCATAGAGCTGGGGACATGGGCTGCTAGATGGCCACTAGCTCATCTGCAATACCCAGGTCCCATAGCTCTCTGCGCAGAGCTGGAGCGCCGAAATCTCGCGATGCGCAGTGTCGGCATCATGTTCATTCCCTGTGCTGGCATCAGCACAGGGAACGAACTACGCATGCGCTAGCTCGCGCATCGCGAGATTTCGGCGCTCCAGCTCTGTGACGTCAGCCGGCAAGGAGGAGATTCGGAGGACGCGGGGCGGTGCTGGGCTCCTTTCCGCTTGACTCATCTCCGGCTACAGGACTCATATCAGGTAATTTGCATATCACTCAAAACATTTTTTTAACACAATAAAAGCGCAGAGAGCTATGGGACCTGGGTACTGCAGATGAGCTAGTGGCCATCTAGCAGCCCATGTCCCCAGCTCTATGCGCAAAATCATGGTGACAGGTTTCCTTTAAGACTTTTTCCATGTCAAAAACTGGCGTGGAAAATGATAAATGAGCTGGGCCTGCCGGCCTGCCCGTTTCCCCGCTCACACCACATCCTCTTCTCTTGCCACTTCAGAAAAGTGTCGTGAGTGGGGAAAAGTTGCAAATTTTGTTGCACGCCATTTTAAATACGCAACGATTGAGGTGTATAGCTGTTAATAAATATCTCCCTATATAAATTACACCATCATTTACTTTTAGTCCTGCACAATGCCAAAAAACCATACCATTTCTCCTGCATAAAACAAGGCCTCAGACAGCACATAAAAAAGCTATGACTGCTGAAATGTAGATAGGCAAAAATGAAAACATATTGCTGGTTATTAAAGCGGTATTCCCATCAGGGACACCATCAATGCCAGATAGGTGCAGGTCACACCTCCAATCTCCAGAACGGGGGCCTCTGAAGTGAAGGGAGAGCACACTGTGCATGGGTGGCCACCCTCCTTTCATCACTATGGGAGTTCTGAAAATAGCCAAGCACTGGCTTGGTATTTCTGGCAGTCCCATAGCGGTGAATGAAGAGCAAGCACATGCACTGTGTGCTCTTACTCACTTTTGAGGCCCCTGTTCTGGAGATTGGAGGTGTGACCTGCACCTATCTGACATTGATGGCATATCCTAGTGATATACCATCAATGTCCTAGATGGGAAATATGGCTTCCCTTTTTCTGTACAGAGCTGACATGCTCTAGTAGCACCCTTTGGATTTTCTGTCTTTTCCGTCAGACCAAGAGCAGACGGACTTCTTATCTCTGCTCTCTGACCTTATAAACACTCATTATAGCTCAGTTCTTATCTTACTGATAAGAATGTGGCTTCAATAAGTGTTTATAACCTCTTAGTAGTTTACAGATAAGGTTTATTAGATGACCAGCACAAAGTAAAAGTGAAAGTACCAGTCACACAGCTAGAAAAACAGGTAACCCTTTGTAACAGAATGGCTCAATATTTTTAATAAAGGCCAATTAAAAAAATATTTGTAGCTAAAAATGAGTAACATGCAATCATAAACAAAAATTGCCTCTGAAGGCCTGGTCATTAAGGGGTTAAATGGCTTTAGTGTTCACTATTTTTATGTGCCAAGAAATGCATTTTGTATGACCAGCAAAATGACAACTGCTCTGGGCGTACATGCCTCTTGGAAAATTAGCTGTCAGTTTGTGAGTCTAATCAGCCACCATCCACATCATGTAATTGGAATATTTTTGCCATAGCAGCATTAACCGCAATAATTTCCATAATACTGCACACATGGAAAAAAATATAGGCCTTACCTGATAGAAAAATCTGTATATGTCATATATAACAATATTTTCAATTAGCGATGATCGGATCGATTCTATAGAATCAGAACCCGAATTTACAGAAATTCACTTATCTCTGCTGTCTGTTCATCCATCACTAGAAAGATGCTTACCCCTGTGATGAAGGTGCTGGGGCTCGGAATATAGGGTTGCAGGGCTGGTACACTGTGCGTTGCTTTCACAATTAGTTCCTCACTAGATGACAAAATAATAAGCATTGATGAGATGAATAATATATTACATTATAATACATTTATTATATAACATCTTCACATCATGGAAAAATAAAACGGCGAATAAAAACCAAGTCAGTTATTTACATGAAATGTAAAGAATTTATCTTTGTATTATTTATTTTGGCATCTAAAATTCAAAAATAAAATATGAAGAAACTATCTAGCGTTTTGTGTCTAAAGGTCTGATGCAGATGTCTTTGTCTCCATAGTTACAGACTACAAACTCTGTGTCTAGTCTGATCCTGCAGCTACTTCTTATTTTTTAATTTTTCAAACCTGCAAAACTGGTGACAGGACTAGGTAGGAGCTGCGGAGAGCAGGACAAACATACTTGTGTGGACATATTTTCTTATTAGGAGTAGTGTGAATATGAATGTTTATTCTGCTGTTACTGCTAGTACCCAGTAAGCAGCGCTTCACTGAAGTGCTCTCTGTATTGAGCTGTTTCACAAACCCTCTCCTCTGTTTGTGTGACAGCTGTAGCATCCAACCAGAAGACCACAACAGCTGTTGTTCAGAGCAGAGGGCAGGGTCTATGAAGATACTCAAGACAGAGAGCAGAGGACACGTCACAGTGAAGCTCTGCCTTCAGTGCACTTGCAGGAATAGTGCCAAGCAGAATAAAAGGTTATATTCACCCTAGTCCTGATAATAAACATTCTGCAAAATGAATATTTGTCCTGCTTTCCCCGCTCCTACCTAGTGCTGTTGTAATGACCCAGAGCGGCATTACCACTTCTGCACCCTGCTACTGTCTTTATTGGTTAACCTCGGATCCAGTGTTTCCAGGTAGGAGTGCCATGACACGTGCACCAATATTAAGGGAAATTTAGGCCAACCTACACCACTCTGGCATTCCTACACCTGGGTACCATCTACTACTACACTAAAAGAGGCCCTGTGCCCTTGTTGCTTCAGAGCAACTGGCGTCACAAAAAACATTTGCTTTAAGGGACCCATGACCGTTGTCGTGCGTCACAATGGCAACAGGTTTGCATTGTATAAACTACTGACAGACTCCCTTTTATCAAGCTTTCCACAACCTGTTGCAATATGGCTGTGGATACTGGCATCTTTTAGCCACAAGATGTGTCATGGATGTTGTAACTAACCTGAGTATTGGTTGTTGGTGCAAGCTGAAAAGCTGTGTCAGACCTAGGGCAAGCTTGGGTGGAGGGAGTGTAAATGTGGTCATTTGTCAGCCATTATTTTATTGCACGGTGCCTGTGCTTTCCCAATCTGTATGTCCATTCCGCAAAGGATAGAACATGTCCTATAATTGGCCTATTTATGGACCCACTAAAGTCAATGGGTCCGCAAAGAAAAAAAAAAAAACGGATGCAACATGGACGTCATCCGTATTTTGCGGACCACAAAATACCGGTACATACAGTCATGTGAATGTATCCTACAAGCCTTTTTACCCTATACAGATCTGAAACACTCATCTCTGTGGCGTTTAAACCTTACCGCACACTAAGTGCCTAGTCTTTTTTTCACTTTGCTTATGCTGACATTGTCACCTTTGCACATGACGCGTGTTTCGGATTTCAGCGGTCCTGTTCTATAAACTTGAGTGGCCATTGCTTCACATCTGAGCTATTTTGTTCTCCTAGGCACGTGTACTTCAGAATAACAACACTTGATATTGCCAGCTGACAGATTACCTAATAGAACAGTAGTTGGAAGTTTTTTTCTCATACTGAGTCCCAAGTCTCCTGCATAGACAAGGAGCAAAAGGCAAACTTTCCAATTGCCTGCACTCCCCACAAGAGGGCGCTTATTGCATACTGTCTATACATTGAAATTAAAGAGGACCTCTCACCTCTCCTGACACGTCTGTTTAGTAACAACTTGCATTCTCTATGTAATGCATCCTTTCATATAACTGTGTAGTTCCATTCCTCTGTTATTCCTACTAGTTGTTTATGAATGAATTGCCAGGCGTCTACAGTAAAGGTTTAACTGAGTTTTACCAGTTGGGGAAGGGGGGAGGGAGGCGTCCCTGCACAATCTGACCCTGGCAGCCCTGACTGGATAGTTGTAGACTCTGCAGTGGCACACCCCACAACTTACAGACTGCTGACAGTAAATTCATAAACTTCTAGCAGGAATAATAGAGGAATGGCACAGCAGTTACATGAAAATATTCTACTGTTGTTATTAAATGGAGAATGAAAGTAGTTACTAAAACAGAGAGGAGAGGTCACCGCTGCTGGATTGTAGGGTGGTCGTAACCATGGAAACGAGCAGTGTATAATGTAATGGGAAAATGAATCAAGCCAGAAAAGGAAGCAATATGGACACTCACAATACATTAGTAAGTGCCTTGTATTAACTTTCTCTACATGATAAATGCCATTTGCTGAAGTGAGAAAATCTCTTTAAGTTAAAAAAAGGAATTTTCATTAAGATATATATCGACTAATGGCACATATAGGTAGAACATTATGGATTGTATAAAAATAAAAAAATGATTGGATTAAAAAAAGTCACAAATTACAGCACACACCATGTTGCCACTTTTTAAGCTTCTCGCCACTTTTCTGAAGTGGCTAAAAAAAGGGTGGAGATTAGCATGACGGGTGGGGCTTAGCACGGAAATATGTCTGAAAAACACCAAAATCTACAGGATACTGATTTTCTTAGGCTACTTTCACACTAGCGTTTTAGTTTTCCGATATTGAGATCCATCATAGGGGTTCAATACCGGAAAAAATTATCAATGGGGACAAAACTGAACTGAACAGAACGAAATGCTCCAAAAAGCATTCCGTTCCGTTCCGTTTAGTTGCGTTCCCATACCGGAGAGCAAACCGCAACATGTTGTAGTTTGCTTTCCGTCCTGGGATGCGGAGCAAGACGGATCCAGCATGACCCCCAGTGCAAGTCAATGGGGACGGATCAGTTTTCTATGACACAATAGAAAACAGATCCGTCCCCCATTGATTTTCAATGGAGTTCATGAAGATGGCAATGTTAAAGATAATAAAACCGGATCAGTTCATAGCCGATGCAGATGGTTGTATTATCAGTAACGGAAGCATTTTTGCTGAACCCTGCCGGATCCAGTAAAAACGCTAGTGTGAAAGTAGCCTTAAAAGAAGCCAGAAAGATAAAAAACACCTCCTAATGAACAAAATGCCAAATGTCCTGCATTTCATATTTCCCATAGACCTTTGCTTAACAAATGTTTTTACCACAAATACACACCACAAAATGCCAGTGCAAAAAAAAAAAAAACTCAACACAAAAGTGCTGAAAAGCACCAGCACAAACCAGGGGCGTAGCTAAATCCTCATGGGCCCTGGTACAAGAGTTCAGCTTTGGCCCCCCTTCCCTCAGTGCTTTGTGGCCAGGGAAGCACATCCCCTTTTGTGCTGCCTGAGGCAAAAATTGAAATGGCATCTCCTCCATGCCAAATTCTTGAACTAACTCCTTCCCTCCAGCCAGAGGTGTAACTTGACCAGCATGCACTTTCTATAATACTGGTGTCTTCTTCTTTGGGCCCCCTTAAGCTCCTGGGCCCAGTAGCGACTGCTACCTCTGCACCCCCTATAGCTACGCCACTGGCACAAACCTATGTGTGAATCCCACCCTTATGAGGATGTTCACATCTCATTTTTGCTGTACGTCAAGCGCCTAAGTGCATACATACAGTAAAAAAAAGTACACAAACATGAAATTTTGTGGTTATCCATCCTTTTTTTTAACATACACGTTTGATGGATGTGCATATGTTTCAATATGTCGGCTTCCATTATTTTAAACAAAAAACAAACGTTTTTGTGGAACATTTCTTTTTTTAAATAAAGATTTGAAACTTTTAAGGCATCACCTGAAAAAATTGTCACCTGCAACGTAAAACAAAAAAACATACTTTTTTTTTTTGCGGACAGAAAGGCTACGTTATTCTATCCATCAAAAAAAATTCAAAAAAATCATGCGGAAACGTAAACAAGGACAAACTGAGTCAAAAGTATGCACTTTTGAACTACATTTGCCAAAATACAGTCTATGGGTAGGTCAAGCCATATGTTGTTTCTATAAGTTTTTTTCTGTTTACCAACGTATCTGCTCGATGTGCAGCAAAAACGAGATGTGAACAGCCCCTAAGGCAAGTGCTTGTTCTACTTTTCTCAGGCAGGAGACAGGTCCTGTTTTACTTCTCTTTATGGATCTGCTCCTGGTTTTGGCTGAAAAATCATAAAGGAAAAAACTGCTCCAAACCTCACCAAAGTGTTTTGTTTTTTTTGTTTTGTTTTTTTCACAACAAATATCCACATTAATTTTACACTGCTTACAACAGGTCAACCAATTCTAAAACAAAGTGATTGACACAATATTAAACTAAATCAGATTTTTTTTTTTATTGAATTCAGAAAACATTCTGTAATGTACTACTGAGCTGTTTTTCATAGGCAGTTATGTTACAGCACGGTTTTACAAATAACTTTCAGGTTTTCTTATCTTCTTCCCTTCCAGAAGACATTCATTACATCATTAACTTCATGAATTCGTATTTCTCCTGGTAACATCCCGTGTATGATGTATGTATTAGAGCACTACTTCTATTTGCTCTCAGCAGTTCCATATACCCAGGTTGCAGTTCTTTCCAAGGTCTGGATCCAGAGCAGTGCTCAGTGTAGGAAGCTCAGAAGGAGCTCTTTCTTCTTCAGCAAGACTTGTAGCATGAGGGTCTGGCATTCTTCTCACTCAGAAACTATTGCCTTTTCCCCCTCTTCAGCGAGTACCTACAGTAGTTGTCACATTTTCTTGTCCCATATCCTCCACTTTATCACCATGACGATCATCCTTTCTTCAGGACACTGTCGTCGTTATATATACACCATCGTAGATAAAGGCTAGCATGGTAAAGAGCTGCCTGGTAAAGTGACCAGACTCTTCCTCCAGGACAGGAACTCTATATTCTTGATTGCTCATAGGTACCTGACATTGTTCTCCTCCTTGAAGGTAGTAATTGGTTCAGCCTTGTGTATGGAATATTGTTTGCCGACAAATGGAGATGACATTTTCTTCAGACTGGAGGGTGACAATGATGATGATTTTTTCTTGATCTAAAGAGCCTTTCAAGAATAGCTTGCATCCTCCTGTCCATGCTGGCCACATCCATGAGAACTTCCATAAGTTCCCTCTTCTTCCTCTGATGGTTTTCTTGGTGCCTCTTCACTTTCTCCCTGTATTCCTGGTTATTGATGAGTCCATTCAGCTTCATGAGAATGTACTCTGCTGAAATATCACTGACTGTCTTCAGGACGTACCTTTCCAGCCAGAGCATTTTCTTCGCTTAAAGTAAAGCAGTCACTTTTGAGATCAAAGCAACAAAATCACCTGCTGAGCAGAAATGACTGAAGATCCTCAGTGACGGAGAACCTAGTGAGCTCACAGCGGTGACATCACAATACTTTGTAGTTGGTTACCATGGAGCCAAACTGAGAAAGAGGCTGTAACCTGGTATATGTGGTCATCTGCCTGTAACCAATGGTATATCTCAGCATGAATATAGCAATGGCTTACAGTTGGTTACCATGGCAACCAGACAGATAAGGAACATATAATCTAGTATACATGGTAATCTACCAGTACTCCAACAATGTATATACTACTATAATTCATCCGTTTCCAGACAGTCTTTCATGTGTTGATTGATTTCTTAATATCTCTTTATAGCACTTGGACATTTTACTGACAGCAGCACTTCTGCTCCTTTGCTTCAGGGATAGGTGGACGTCTCAGTACCTGGACTCCCACAGATACCACCATGAATGTAGAGGAGGCCGCACATTTGTGGCTTTGTCTATTCACTTCTATGGGAGTTCTGAAAATATCCCTGGCTATGATGAACATGGCGAGTATTGAATGGCAAGAGCAGCATATGTGCAGCCACCTCACCTACACACACCATACAGCCACCCTATACAAACACTATATACACTACACTTACCCTATACACATCATAAAGACTACGCTTACCCTATATACACACTATGTAAACTATACTTACTCATTATACAAACTATATAGACTACACTTACCCTATATATACACACACACAAATGGAAACCAAATGGAAACCAAATGGAAAACGGACCGGAAAAATGGAACGGAAGCGGAACGGAAACACTACTGAAACAAAAAAAAGGGAAAAACGGATCAGCCTTAGGGCTCATGCACACGACCGTATGGCTTTCAGTATTATACGGTTCATTTTTAACGGATCCGTTGTTCCATTTTTTGTTTCCGTTTCCGATCCGCAAAAAAATCTCTGTATGGTTTCCATATCCGATCTGTTGTTTGCGGATCGCAAACCGAAACACAACATTTTTAATAATTAATGTAATGTATAGTAATGTGTTTTAACCCCTTCCTGCATTATCACATACATGTACGTGAGCGAATGTGAACGTGATGGAATCGGACGGGTGGGTTATACAGAGGGAGGGGGCTCTCTCTGACTCCATCGCCCCCCCCCACCACCACCCTGAATGTATTGTACTGAATTTAAACAGGGATCAAACCCTGAAAAGATGAAGTCCCACAGTGGGACAAATATAAAAAGTAAAATAAAGTGAAAAAAAAATCTTTTTTTATAATAAAACAATTAAAGTTTCAAGGAAATAAAAAGCGTCCTTTTTCCAAAATAAAGTAAAAACAAAATTGCAAAAAGTAGTGAAAAAAAGAAAAGTAGACATATTACCTATCGCCACGTCCGTATAGACCGACTCTATAAAAATATCACATGACCTAATCCCTCAGGTGAACACTATAAAAAAAGTTTAATAAAAACTGTGCTAAAAAAACATTTTTTATCACCTTACATCACAAAAAGTGCAACACCAAGCGATCAAAAAGGCGTATGCCCCCCAAAATAGTACCAATCTAACCGTCATCTCATCCCGAAAAAAATAAGCCCCTACCAAAAACAATCGCCCAAAAAAAAACAAAAAACTATGGCTCTCAGACTATGGAAGACTATTGTTTCAAAAATATTAGTGTATAAAACATATAATAAATAATAAAAAGTAGACATATTAGGTATTTCCACGTCCGTAACAACCTGCTCTATAAAAGTATCACATTATTTAACCCCTCAGGTGAACATCGTAAAAAAAATAGAACAAAAACGGTGTAAAAAAAGCAATTTTTTGTCACCTTACATCACAAAAAGTGTAATACCAAGCGATCAAAAAGTCATACGCACCCCAAAATCATACCAATCTATCCGTCATCTCATCCCGCAAAAAATGAAACCATATCTAAGACAATCGGCCAAAAAATAAAAAAAACTATGGCTCTCAGAATATGGAGACACTAAAACATGATTTTCTTTGTTTCAAAAATGCTGTTATTGTGTAAAACTTTAATAAATAAAAAAAAGTATACATATTAGATATCGCCGCATCCGTAATCACCTGCTATATAAAAATATCACATGACCAAACCCCTCAGGTGAACACCGTAAAAAAAAAAAACTGTGTCAAAAAAGCTATTTTTTGTCACCTTACATCACAAAAAGTGTAATACCAAGCGATCAAAAAGTCATACACATTCCAAAATTATACCAATTAAACCGTAATATCATCCTACAAAAAATGAGACCCTACATAAGACAGTCGCCCAAAAATAAAAAAAATATGGCTTTCAGAATATGGAGACACTAAAAAATATTTGGTATTGTCGCGTCTGTAACAACCTGCTCTATAAAAATACCACATGATCTAACCTGTCAGATGAACATTGTAAATAACAAAAAATAAAAATGGTGCCAAAACAGCTATTTTTTGTTACCTTGCCTCACAAAAAGTGTAATATAGAGCGAGCAAAAATCACATGTACCCTAAAATAGTACCAACAAAACTGCCACCTTATCCCATAGTTTCCAAAATGTGGTCATTTTTGGGAATTTCTACTCTAGGGGTGCATCACGGATCTTCAAATGTGACATAGCCCTCCAAAAACCATATGGCATTCCTTTCCTTCTGCGCCCTGTCGTGTGCCCATACAGCAGTTTACGATCACAAACGGGGTGTTTCTGTAATCTACAGAATCAAGGTAATAAATATTGAGTTTTGTTTGGCTGTTAACCCTTGCTTTGTTACTGGAAAAAATGGATTAAAATGAAAAATCTGCCAAAAAAGTGAAATTCTGAAATTTCACTCAATTTACCTTTAATTCTTTTTTGGGTGGTTTCTATTATGTAAGCCCCACAAAGGGACTTCAGACCTGAACCGGTCCTTAACCCCTTAGGGACTTAGGGCGTACCGGTACGCCCTCTTTCCCGAGTCCTTAAGGACCCAGGGCGTACCGGTACGTCCTAACTTTAAAAAGACATTGCGGCGCGGCGGGGGTTAATAGGAACAGGATGCCTGCTGGATCTTACAGGCCGGAAGCTGTATGAGTAATACACACAGTATTACTCATACAGCCAATGCATTCCAATACAGAATGTGACATAGCCAATGCATTCCATACAGCCAATGCATTCCAAAATTCTGAAATTTCATCTCTATTTGCCAATAACTTGTGGAACATCTAAAGGGTTAACGACATTTGTAAAATCTGTTTTGAATACCTTGAGGGGTGTAGTTTCTTAGATGGGGTCACTTTTATGGAGTTTCTACTCTAGGGTTGCATCAGGGGGGCTTCAAATGGGACATCGTGTCAAACAAACCAGTCCAGCAAAGTCTGCCTTCCAAAATCCGTATGGCATTCCTTTCCTTCTGCGCCCTGCCGTGTGCCCGTACAGCGATTTACGACCACATATGGGGTGTTTCTGTAAACTACAGAATCAGGGCCATAAATATTGAGTTTTGTTTGGCTGTTAACCCTTGCTTTGTAAAAGTAAAAAAATTATTAAAATGGAAAATCTGCCAAAAAAGTGAAATTTTTTAATTGTATCTCTATTTTCCATTAATTCTTGTGGAACACCTAAAGGGTTAACAAAGTTTGTAAAATCAGTTTTGAATACCTTGAGGGGTGTAGTTTATAGAATGGGGTCATTTTTGGGTGGTTTCTATTATGTAAGCCTCGCAAAGTGACTTCAGGCCTGAACTAGTCCCCAAAAATTGGGTTTTTGAAAATTTCTGAAAAATTTCAAGATTTGCTTCTAAACTTCTAAGCCTTGTAACATCCCCAAAAAATTAAATATCATTCCCAAAATGATCCAAACATGAAGTAGACATATGGGGAATGTAAAGTAATAACTATTTTTGGAGGTATTACTATGTATTATAGAAGTATTATGTTGTTATGCAAACTTTTCTACTGCCTATGTAAGGTCAAGCGATAGCATAATAAAGTCAGAGTATTTCTCAGTGATACCTGTGTGTGTGTCATGTTATTGCTAGCTGAGAAGTATCTCTCCTGACGTCAGTGACATCAAACCAAGGTGGTCGTAGAGGTCCAGAAAGGTCCAAATCCTTTCAGTTTGGGGGCTCCGTCCGGGATAGAGAAGGCCATCCTCGTGTCCGGTAAGAGAGACATAGAGACATCCCTTTTGTCCACTGCCCGGTCCGAGGGCACTGGCCACATCTCTACCCGTGATTTTTTTTTTTTATTATGTATCCGGGATACATTGTTAAGCCTTAAAAATAGACTCAGGGAGTTTATAATAAGTACTTGGAGTACTTTCATGAATGAAGCCGGCACTTGGAGTGCCACGCACGGCAAAGGATCTTAGGGAGATCTATCCGTAACTTGTTTTGTGTCAGGGACACATTATAGGATCTCAGAGAGACCTATTTACTTTATCTAACTCTCGACAGAGATTTTTTAGTACCAGGGGTACATGTAAGAGAACAGTCTCGGGGAGACCTGACTTACCTTGGTTTGACGCATACCTATATTTAGAGTATAAGATACATAGAGTGTTAAGATTCCTCTGTTTGTGTGAGAGTTATTGTTCTGGTGGTAAGTGTAAGAACATATCTCACTGTAATATTATCACTCAGTCATTTGGTGAATTTTCTTACTGTAGGTGGAGGAAAATCTAAATGTGAGTTTCCCCCTCCCAACATAGGGAATGCAGACTGCAAATAGTGACAGCCTACTTCTCCTTCCCAGTCTCATGCTGACTGTAAAGCAGAGTGTTTCCTCATGGACCTCAGACAAAATACAAGACTTTGAGAAACACATATGAGAAGGAGGCAGCGGGATGCTTTGAGATCAGGAAGATACAGACCCCCACACATAGTTACAAAAGTTCAGGAGCCAACACTGTGAGCAAACAGAGACAGCCGAGACATTTCTCAGTTGCTTTCAACCATCCCTGCAGATGCTGTCTGTTTCAGCGTGATAGACCTGAAGAATGCTTTCTTCTCTATCCCGATTGACAAGCAGACCAGACTCCTTTTTTGCTTTTTCCTTTGAGGGTCGTCAACTCACCTGGTGCAGGATGCCCCAGGGATATGCTGATTCACCTGTAGTGTACAGCATTGTCCTCCAAGCCAGTTTAAAACGATGGCACCCCCCAGGGTTCTGTACTCTTGCAATACGTTGATGATTTGTTATTGTGCAGTGTGTCAGAGGAGGCCAATGTAACAGATGGTTTATCTTTGTTGAAATGGCTGTCTGAATGTGGACACAAGGTGTCACGCAAGAAAATGCAATGGTGTAAAAAGCAAGTTGAATACTTGGGCTTTGTTCTCACAAAGGGAGAAAGGCGAATCAGCACAGAAAGAGTCCAGTCTGTTGCGGGCTTGGTCACCCCGCACACCAAGAAAGAAATGTTATCTTTCCTTGGTATGATAAACTACTGCAGACAATGGATTCCTGATTGCTCCTACTATGACAATGTAATGAGACAAGCCACTCTGGCAGACATGCCAGATCTCATCAGGTGGTCTGAAAAAATGTTTAATGCATTTGATTATTTGAAATGTTCTTTAATGACAAGTCCGGGTTTGGGCCTCCCTGACTACAAGCTCACATTCCATGTATATGCTCGACAAAATTGTAAAACCATGGCGGGTGTGCTGACACAATATCACGGAAGCAAGTTATGTCCTTGTGTCTTTTTCTCAAAGGTGGTTCCGGCATCCGTCCAAGGAATGCCGGCCTGTCTGAGATCTCTTGCAGCCTGATGGTTGAGCTTGCAACGCCACTCACAATGGGACATGAGACTATCCTGTACACCACACATGATGTAATAGGCCTTCTCAAAGGCATACACACACAGCACATGTCTGCACAAAGACTATCTGGATATGAGATTCTACTCCTCAGCAATCCCTCCCTCCAAATCAAATACGCAACACACACCTCAGGTCCAGCACCTATCTTGAATGCCCTATTAGGACTTAAAAGACCTGAGGATCACTTGACAGAGGCACATGATTGTATGCACGCCATACAACATGAGACATCACCCCATCATTTACAATCTGTACCAGTAGAAGGGGCTCCTGATGTTTTTGTTGATGGATCCTGCAGCTGACCAAATGACAACACTTATCATGCAGGATATGCTATTGTTATGCTACCCGATGTTGTCCTGGAAGCAGACCCATCACATGCCAATCTGCACAAGCAGAATTAATTGCACTCACGAGAGCATGCATACTACATGAAGGCAAGCCAGTCACCATTTACACTGACAGCAGGTACGCACATGGAGTGGTCTGGGACCAGGGGGTCATTTGGCAAAGGAGAGGATTCATTGCAGCTGATGGTAAGCACATCTCACATTCACAACTTGTCATACAACTTTTAGAAGCCATAAGATTGCCCTCACAGATTGCAATTGTCCACTGCAGGGCGCATACTGGTGGTAAAGATCATGTGTCCCAAGGCAATGCCCTGGCAGACGCGGAGGCCAAGAAGGCTGCACTGATGGCCCCAGCCACATTGCAAATGGTGAATTTAGTACCTCCTTCACTTGAGTTAACTCAGATGCTTGTGGATCTCCAGTCCTCAGCTACTGACGATGAAATGGCCGATTGGTGTTATCCAATCTTGCAGAAGAATCCTAGGACAGGATTAATCTGCAAAGAGGGGAAACCATGCATACCACAGCACAGCTCCCCTCTGTTCATTGCACATTTTTATGTTGAGTAGGACACAACAGCATTCAAACAACACACATGCTGCTAGCACAGAATTTCTATATTACAGACATTAAACAGTTAGTGTCAGATTATGTGGGAAGGTGTATCACATGTTTGAGGAACAACCCAAACACAAATGTCAAAGTCCCACATCAACACCTTGATTACCCCACCACTCCTTTTACACATCTGCAGGTAGACTTCACACACATACCTAGACAGAAAGGTAAACAAGAATACACTTTGGTAATAGTTGACATGTTCTCAAGATGGCCAGAGGTCTACCCTACAAGATAAGAAGATGCCAAAACAGTAGCAAGGATGCTGACAAATGACATCATTCCAAGGTGGGGGTGTCCATTGGTAATTGAATCTGACCAAGGGCCAGCTTTCACCTCAAAGGTAAACAATGAGCTGGCAAGATTCCTTAAGGTTGAATGGAAATTTCATATACCATACCACCCACAAAGCTCCGACATTGTGGAACACATGAACAGAACCCTAAAAGATAAATTGAGAAAGGCAACAGGGGGCACAATTGAGAAATGGAAAGATATACTGCCAATAGTCTTAGCTGAGATCAGGATGACCCCTAATAAAAAGCTAGGGATATCACCATTTGAGATACTTATGGGGAGACCTTCTCCCACACCATGGGCAAAGAACCCTCTGGTAGTACAGGAAGGGGACCTCGACCTTATTAGAGAAGAATATGTAACCAGATTGATTAAAGCCCTAAGTGAAATTGAGGAAAAAGTTGCTTGTAAGTCTCCTTGTCTTCCACAGGAACCAACTCACCCATTCCAAGTGGGAGATATCGTGCTGATAAAGAAATTAAAGAAAGGAAAATTCGCAGGAGACTTCACCTACGGACCACCGACTACAGTGGTAGCCGTGACCCGCACAGCTGTACTTACAGAAGCACCTACCTGGGTCAACGCCACCACAGTAAAACTGGTAAAGGAGGCACCCCAAAAGGAGGTAATAACGGAGACAGACAGTCCTGACCTCGAAAAAGGACAAAGTGAGGTACTAACAGGAGCAGACAGCTCTGACCTCCACCAGGATGCACTCCCTCAATTCTGGAAGATGGCACAGACTGTCCACTTGGACTGTGGGATTACTGATGATCCTAATGACTCGGCCGGAGGATAACAAAGCTTAAGGGTACTTTCACACTTGCGGCAGGATGGATCCGACATGCTGTTCACCATGTCGGATCCGTCCTGCGGCTATTTCGCCATGCCGCCGGACCGCCGCTCCGTCCCCATTGACTATAATTGGGACGGGGCGGAGCTCCGGCGCAGCACGGCGCAGCACGGCGGTGCACGGCGAAAGGCCGCCGGACTAAAATTACTGCATGTCAGGCTTTTTAGTCTGGCGGCTTTCGCCGTGCTGCGCCGGAGCTCCGCCCCCATCCCCATTATAGTCAATGGGGGCGGAGCGGCGGTCCGGTGGCACAGCGAAATAGCCGCAGGACGGATCCGACATGGTGAACAGCATGTCGGATCCGTCCTGCCGCAAGTGTGAAAGTAGCCTAAGTTGCTATAACTCAGAAAGGTGGAATCACTACCTTCTGGTACAATTCCTCCAGTACTCACGTTGCAACTTACTCCTTCTGTTTATGCAGCATAATTAAGTGCAGTCCTTCCACGAGATGCGGCAACCACTATAAGAATGGACAGGCTTATATCTGTATTACTGACCCTTATTGGGGTAATAGATGCGCATACTGGGGGTCAGTAGGATTATAGTAATAGCAATAGTTGCAGCATGTATCATACCATGTGTACGGAAACTGATAATGAAAGGAGTATCAAATATGTCATTTTATGAGACTCTGCTGCCTAATCCTGAAGGCAACTTACCTGAAGGATATAGAAAATATCTGGCGGTATACAGGGAAAAGGGCAAGGGTAAGAACCATATTATCTAAGAAATTTGTTTCTAAGAGGGGATTGAAGAGAAATGGGAATCCATCTTGTTTACCTTAAATATGTAAAGAATTGTTATAACATCTCACCCACGCACTGTTTCAAGTTCCCCCGCTGTGAGTTAGGTTAGCTTATCTGTCCCAGGACAGATTCTGGGAATCCCCCAGAACTAGTACAAACGTTCTTGCCTTATTCAGGGTCATTCGGCACAACTGTGTACATTCTTATATGTGACTGATTAAAACCTATTATTTTTGCTTACTGCACGTACACATACCATATAAGGATGTTCCGGTAGTATGTGTATGAGCACCAATGTTTATCTTTTATGATTGGTTTAATGCTGATGTTATGCAAACTTTTCTACTGCCTATATAAGGCCAAGCGATAGCATAATAAAGTCAGAGTATTTCTCAGTGATACCTGTGTGTGTGTCATGTTATTGCTAGCTGAGAAGTATCTCTCCTGACGTCAGTGACATCAAACCAAGGTGGTCGTAGAGGTCCAGAAAGGTCCAAATCCTTTCAGAAATTTGCTAATTTTTCCACATTTTTGGTAAATTTGGTATTTTTTTTATAAATAAAAATGAAATGCTTTGATTCAAATTTACCAGTGTCATGAAGTAGAATATGTGATGAGAAAACAATCTCAGAATGGCCTGGATAAGTAAAAGCGTTGTAAAGTTATTACCACACAAAGTGACACATGTCAGATTTTCTAAAAATGGCCTGGTTCTCAAGGTAAAAATGAGCTTGGTCTTGAAGGGGTTAACAGTATACACATGGGCAAAGTGGGCATGGATCAGCAAAAAAAGGATGACATACGGATGTGTTCAGTATGCATTCCGTATTTTTTGCGGATCCATTGGCTTGAATGGAGCCACGGATCGTTATTTGCGGCCAATAATAGGACAAGTTCTATCTTTCAGCGGAACGGATATAAGGAAATACGGAAACGGAATGCATACAGATTCAGCATACGTACCGCAAGCGGAATCCGCAAAAATGGAACGGAAAAAAAAATGTTCATGTGCAAGAGGCCTTAGGGCTCATGCACACGAACGCATTTTCTTTCCGTGTCCGTACCGTGGTGATGGACCATGTGATTGGACCATGTGATCTGACGTCACCACAGGTCCTTTAGCCAGCAGCTCATGATTAAAGTAGTAAGAAGAGATCGGCAACTACGCGATCAAGAGGAGAAGGTGAGTTAATTATTTTTTATTTTTTAACCCTCAATTGACCACCTACTAAGCATTCTGTATTAAAGAATGCTATTATTTTCCCTTATACCCATGTTATAAGGGAAAATAATAACATCTACACAACACCGAACCCAAACCTGAACTTCAGTGAAGAAGTTCGGGTCTGGGTACCAGTCAGTTTTTTTATCACACGCGTGCAAAACACATTGCACCCGCGCGATAAAAACTGAACAACGGAATGCAATTGCAGTCAAAACTGACTCCAATTGGGTACCTACTCGCGCGGGTTTGCCGCAGTACACCCGGGACGCATCCTGAACAAATCCGTCACGCCCGTGTGAACTCAGCCTTAGCCCTTAAATATAGACCACATTGAAAAGTGGCAAGGAACACCAAATGTCGCAAAAATCCACCACATATCACACAAAACGGTGCAGTTGCAAACCACAAAACTGACATATCTGATTTGATAAATGCCCCCCATAGTCTCCACTTCAGCTAATCTTTACTGTCAAAGTAGTACATGCTACGTAGAGTGTATCGGTGCTTCTTGGGTTAATCAGAATGTAATGAATATACTGACCTCTGCTGCTGGGATCTGACATTGGCAGTGAAGGAAACATTGCTGCCCTTATCGCAGTTAAATATCAAAGCTCCGCCAATATCTGCATTTGTTAAAACTGCTTGCAACAGCACCTGGATAGAAATACAGAATTCACTTTACTATGTATCTTACATTTCAGTGTGAGTGTCTGGAGCAGAACAGCGGTAGAGGTACCAGTCTAATCTATAGGCATGGATATCTTAATAAAACCATTCTAAAGTATGACTGTGGATTTATCAATCTAATAAAGAAAGCACTGTTTCTTTTAAGGCCGTCTTCACATCTCCATTTTGGAGATCTGGCTGCCTGATATGGTAAAAAACGCCTAGTTTTAGCCGGACAAAAAACAGATGCATGCAGCGTTTTTGTCCGGCCAAAACCAGGCATTTATGCCGGAAATCGGCAGGATCACAACCGAACCTCATTGCAGTCAATGGGGAACTGTCAGTAAATTAGAGGATCCGGAAACGCCAGCTCTGTGCTGGAACAACCTGCCGGATCTCCTAACGGAGATGTGAAGCCTTAAAGGGAACCTGTCACCGGGATTTTGTGTATAGAGCTGAGGACATGGGTTGCTGGATGGCCGCTAGCACATCCGCAATACCCAGTCCCCATAGCTCTGTGTGCTTTTATTGTATAAAAAAACGATTTGATACATACGCAAATTAACCTGAGATGAGTCCTGTACGTGAGATGAGTCAGGGACAGGACTCATCTCAGGGTAATTTGCATATGTATCAAATCGGGGGCAATCAGCTGAAAAGGTTTCCTTTGTTAAACTCAATATCCATAGCAAACTATTTTTTGTGGCTGTTTTTCATTTCAGCAGTACTTTGCTATTGAAAATGAAGTACAAAATGTTGCTCTTCTGCCGCAGTCAGCACAAATGATAAGACCTCCTAAACAGGTCAGTAATCCACTGTCAGTTTACTGCTGCTGTGAGGGGAAGATGTTATCCGCACAATAATAGTAGGCATAAAATTGGGATGACAGCTCTACTGTTCTCTTGATAGACCTAGATAAAGATATCCACCCTTATCGGTGCTCTTGTTGAGTCACTCATCTCCTTTCCTCAATAGCCGCAGTGAATGGTCTGAGAAATTCTAGTGAGGCTGTTTGCTGTGCTAAAAGTCCAAACAGAAAGTAAGCTAAAGAGCCAGGACAGAAAGTGGAATACATGGAGTGACTTCAAAAAATCATATACAGAAAACTATGCATCCATTTAAAAAAAAAAATAAAATACATAAAATATTCACATATAGGATAATAAAATGTATAAAAATTGAATGGAATGGAAATGTGAAAGGCGTAATACACACTGAGGGGCAATTACTAAAGGAGGAAAACGCTTCAGTGTTATCCCGATTCATTGTCAATGAGGACACAACTGAACTGAATGGAACAGAATGCACTAGAGAGCAATCCGTTCCGTTTGCTTGCGTTCCCATGCTGGAGCAAGAGGGATCCGGCATGAAACACAATGATGCCAAATCCGTTTTCTTGGACACAAAAGAAAATGGATCCAGAACCCATTGACTTACAGTGGTTTTAGTGTCAGATCCGTCATGGCTATTTTAGAGATAATACAACCAGATCCACTCAAAACGGATGCAGCCGGTTGTATTATCCTAAGGGAAGTGTTTTTGCTGATCCCTGCCGGATCCAGCAAAAACACAGATGTCAAAGTAGACTTAGGGCTGTTTCACACGAGTGAGTCCATTGCGGGAATCGCGCTCCGTGTGTGAGTGTGATCCTCCGTTCTGGACTTGCAGGAGCGCACGGCATTATCATGATTTATATTGCGGTGTGCCTCGGCTTGACCTTATTTCTACAGAATCATACTGACAGTTTTATGTCACTATGATTCTGTGGAAAAAAGGCCATGCAGAGACACATAGCATTATAAATCATGATCATGCCGTGCGCTCCTGCAAGTCCAGAGCGGAGATCACACTCACACACAGAGCGCGATTCCCGCAATGGACTCGCTCATGTGAAACAGCCCTTAAAAATGTCCCTCACTGTGTATTTATGTGACACATGACAGGGTACATTCAGCAGTCAATGAATTACCTGCATTGAGTTCGGTATTGACCAGGCGACCAGCGTAGGCACTGAATGCTTCACTCCTGCAGCAATGCCGAAGTTATGATGAAAATCTATAAAGGATTTTAAATCAACCCTTAACTTTTTCTTATCAGATTCCATATCCAAGGTACCGTTTACTTTATCTCCTATGAAAGGAAACAACAAGAACATGATCAGCGACATAAAAAGGCTCTGAAGTCTCCCCCTGCACTGCAGAAAACATAGGGCAAACACATTGCATCCGGATGCCTTCCGTTTTTCATCCAGCCTCATTCATTACTATTGAGGCAGACCTGAGCAAAAAATGCACAATCTAGAACATGCTGAGATTTCTCATGATCGCACAGTTGATCTTTGATAAACAATACGCATGTACAGCATTCAGTCTGGACTGCTGTCCATTTGCAGCACGCATGGCATCCGGACGGAAAACTCGCTCACGAGAAAGAGTCATTACACTTCTGCTTCTAGAGCTCATATTTTGATTGAATATTTCCTTATTGTAAAAAAAGTAAAGCTTAATTATTTATCTAATTTTCTATTATAACTTAAAAGAGTTGCCACACGAAAGAAGTTATATAGTTAATCCAACTCATAATTATAATTTTTTTTGTATTTGTACAGTTATTAAATATTTATACGTATTACCAGATATTCCAGGAATAACATTAGCATTTCCCTGCTGTTTCTATTCAGCAGCCTCTGTGTGTCCACTTCAGTAAAAGTGCAGAGGTGGACACGCATGCTCAACCTTTCCTTCTCTGCTCCCCTCTGAGGACATGGCGGTTTTCCATTTTTGTGTTTCTGTTTTTTACTCCCGGCCTTCCCGGAGCCATAACTTTTTTATTTTTCTATTCACATAGCAGCATGAAGACCTTTTTTTGCGGGACAACTGTACTTTCTTACTTTCGTATCATCAGAAACTGACATATTGTTTAAATCATGTTTTTATGTAAATATATTTTTTACAACTTTTTGGTGATTTTTAAATTTTCCATGTCACTATCTATATATTTTTTTTAAACTTAAAATCATGCAGTTTTCACTTTTCAGTCTGTCTTCCAGGTCTAATATGTTGAGACGTCCTATTCTGTACATGTAGCTTTCGGTAGCCATCGCATTATCATCACAGCCAGGATTTCGATGCCAGATATCACCTCTGTTTACTGTAGATAACACAGGGTGCACCATTCACAATAGGTGATATCGCAGCTTCCAGTCTATAATGCGTATGGCCCATGTGGCAGCTCTCAAAGAACGGGATATATTTTAAATATAGCTAGGAACACAGAAAATGAAAACCGAAATGACAAAACTAATAAAAACAAACAAACGTTAAAGCTTATTTCACATCTGCGTCTGAAGCTTCGTTACAGAATTCATTAAAATAGTGGAGAGAAAAGTCCTGCATGTTCATTATAGTTAATGGGATCTGTCAGGCTCCATTTGCTCAGCTATGTGCCGAATCCGGGACTTCATTATTTTATTCTATTGCTCGGAGAACGGAAATAATAAGCGCAGATGTGAAAGCAGCCTAAGGCCTCTTTCACACGAGCGTGACGGATTAGGTCCGATGCGTTCAGGATGCGTTCAGTGAAACTCGCACAATTTGCAAGTTAGTTCAGTCAGTTTTGTCTGCGATTGCGTGAGCTGTTCAGTTTTTTCCGCGCGGGTGCAATGCGTTTTGATGCGTTTTTCACGCCCGTGATAAAAACTGAAGGTTTACAAACAGCCTCTCTAGCAACCATCAGTCAAAAACGGCATTGCATCCGCACTTGCTTCCGGATGAAATGCGTTTTTTACTGAAGCCCCATTCACTTCTATGGGGCCAGGGCTGCGTGAAAAATGCAAAATAAAGAAAAATGCAGCATTTTTCACGCAACGCAGAACCTATTGCGTGAAAAAAAAATGCTCATGTACACAGACCCATTGAAATGAATGGGTCCGGATTCAGTGCAGTGCTGTGCGTTCACATCACGCATCGCACCCGCGTGGAAAACTCGCTCGTGTGAAAAGGGCAATGCATTATTTAAACCATTGGTCATTTTCTGATAACACATTTCCTTTAAACCTTTGACATATTTAAATTTAAATGACATTCTCTAAGGCCTCTTTTACACGGGCATCTAGGATTTGCTACGGATGCGTCGCGTGTGGCATTGCGGGAAACCCACGCGAGTGCGCACGCAATTTAATTGCGTTGTTGTTTTTTTATCGCTGGTGCAGTGTGTTTTGCACGCGCGTGATAAAAAACTGAATGTGGTACCCAGACTCGAACCCGGACTTCTTCACTGAAGTTCGGGTTTGGTGTCCTGTAGATTTTTTATTTTCCCTTATAACATGGTTATAAGGGAAAATAATGTGGTGAGCGCGATTACGACATCAAACGTCACAAAAACGCAGAATATAGAACATGCTGCGATTTTCACGCAACGCACAAGAGATGCGTAAAAAATTACCACCAGTGAAGTGAATGGGTCCGGATTCAGTGCGGGTGCAATGTGTTCATCTCACGCATTGCACCTGTGCGGAAAACCCGCCTGTGAGAAAGGGGCCTAAGGGTACTTTCACAATAGCGTTTTTCTTTTCCGGCAGTGAGTTCCGTCCTAGGGGCTCAATACCGGAAAAGAACTGATCAGTTTTATCCTAATGCATTCTGAATGAGAGCAATCCGTTCAGGATGCATCAGGATGTCTTCAGTTCAGTCTTTTTGCCTTTTCAGGACGGAGATAACGCAGCATGCTGCGGTTTTATCTCTGTCCAAAATTCTGGGGACACTTGCCGGAATGCCGGCATTTTTTCCCATTGACATGCATTAATGCCGGATCCGGCCCTGAGTGTTCTGGAAAAACTGAATCCGTTTTTAGTGGTCTGAGCATGCGCAGACCACAAAAAATGTGAAAAAAATAAATGCCAGATCTGTTTTTCCGGATTACACCGGAGAGACGGATCCGGCATTTCAATGCATTTGTCAGACGGATCAGGATCCTGATCCGTCTGACAAATGCCATCAGTTTGCATACGTTTTGACGGATCCGGCGACGGAACTGCCTGCCGGAATCCTCTGCCACAAGTGTGAAAGTACCCTAAGGCCCCTTTCACACGGGCGAGTATTCCGCGCGGATGCGTGAGTTGAACGCATTGCACCCGCACTGAATACCGACCCATTCATTTCTATGGGGCTGTTCACATGAGCGGTGATTTTCACGCATCACTTGTGCGTTGCGTGAAAATCGCAGCATGTTCTATATTCTGCATTTTTCACGCAACGCAGGCCCCATAGAAGTGAATGGGGTTGCGTGAAAATCGCAAGCATCCGCAAGCAGTGCGGATGCGGTGCGATTTTCACGCATGGTTGCTAGGAGACAGTCTATTCACTGTATTATTTTCCCTTATACCATGGTTATAAGGGAAAATAATAGCATTCTGAATACAGAATGCTTAGTAGGTGATCAATTGAGGGTTAAAAATATAATAAAATTAACTCACCTTCTCCTCTGGTTCGCGTAGTTCCCGGTCTCTTCTTTACTTCTTAAAAGATGAACTACCGGCTAGGACCTGTGGTGGACGTCAGATCACATGCTCCAATCACATGGTCCATCACCACGGTGATGGACCATGTGATTGGAGCATGTGATCTGATGTCCCCAAAGGTCCTTTAGCCCACAGCCTCCATCATTAAAGAAGTAAAGAAGAGACTGGGAACTACGCGAACAAGAGGAGAAGGTGAGTTAATTTTTTTATTTTTTTTTAACCCTCAATTGATCACCTACTAAGCATTCTGTATTCAGAATGCTATTATTTCCCTTATAACCATGTTATAAGGGAAAATAATAACATCTACACAACACCTAACCCAAGCCCGAACTTCTGTGAAGAAGTTCAGGTTTGGGTACCAAACATGCTCGATTTTTCTCACGCGAGTGCAAACGCATTACAATGTTTTGCACTCGAGTGGAAAATCGCGTGTGTTCCGGAACGCACCCGCACATTTTTTCCGCAACGCCCGTGTGAAAGAGGCCTAAGTCTTTTCATAATAAGTTCTATGTATAAAGGGTTGTCCCATAAACTAATTTTCACTGTAAAGTTTATTCTCATCATGCAGTCTAACTCCCATTCCTCTTTGGATTTTTTTTTGCATTTGTTCTTGCTTGAATCCTACTTCTTCTGTCCCATCTTGTCTTAAGGCAGTGAAAGTGTCTTGACATCAGCAGGACATGGGACACTAACCAGTTCATTTTCTATCTCCACATATTCAAATGCTCTGTGTAACTGGATTTATAACAGACACAACTTGTACTAAAATTCATCATCATATTTATCTATGTGTCTGTCTATTATCTATCTGCCGTCTGTCCCATCCATCCATAATTGACGCTACATATAAAAAACAAGCGATGTGAGCATGTGCGTCCTGTTTTACAAGGCTCCACTACAGTACATAACCAACAGCAACTGAAATTGAAACTGATTTGCCACAGGGCGCAATAATAAGCCAATACTTTAGAATAGGGCAGGTTTGATGGTGGTATTTGGGGAAAGTCATATCATAGCATATCTTTTGGGTGGGATACATTTATATTAATGGCATAACCCCTTTAAAACCACCTTTGGACCCGTTCTTACCCGTTCTATTTATCATCTTTGTGTGCTCAGTACATCAGTAGTATCTCTATCCCTTCATGTCCTCATAGTTTTCTAAAATTCATCAATGTTAACAGGTGCGGACTGGAAGCTTAAGTGGCCCTGGAAAAAAACTATAAAAAATAATAATCGGGCCCCATGTTGTAGGCAGGTCCAAAGTGACAGAAGGCAGAGCCAATATAAGTAGGCCGGGCCAGCATTACCGTAGTGCAGCACAAAATACTGCTGCCCCCACCGCAGTATCCTGAGGATGGCAATACAGTTGAATGCAGGAAGTCACTTTCTTCTGCCCATCCTGTACATAAGTACCAGAGATACTCCTAGCATTCATTAATGCTGAGAGCATCAGATCGCTATGTACCCGATTGTCGGCCGTGAGGGTGGCTTTGACGCCCGTCTGGGCATTGGCCCACCGAGAAATTTCCCCGTAGGGCTATGGCCAGTCCGCCCCTGAATGTCAAGTGTATCAGTTTAGTATTACCTGCACTGACACAGTGGTAGTAAGGCCAGCTCGGAGTAGTGCTAGGCCTCTGGGGGTTTCAGCCTCACAAATAGAGATCTTTAAAAAGTGGAGAACTGAAACACGAAGCGTCTTGTATGTTGCATAAACTTTCATTAAACAACGATTAGTCTTTAGCTACAGAACCCAGAAATGGCCATTTGGATGCCCCACAACCAAGGGAATACATACCATAACAGGCAGACCATGTGGCTGCTATGGGACCCATGGGGTCAAGATAAAGAGTAAAGATAACATTATAAGTCTGTTAACCTACACACCTTCTTTTGCCAATATTCCCATCACATGGATGACTTTAGGGTATCCATATTTCAGAAAGCAGTCAATGTTGTGGGCACTTTTGAAGAGGATCTTGTGGTTTCTTGCTGCAGACAGAGAGGACACAGAGCACATAAAGGCGTTCTGTGTTGTTGTGGCCTCCACAGACACCTCCTGCTTGCCATCCATTGCTTGTATGTCCAGCGAACTCTAAAGAAAAATATCAGTCAATTTATTGGTTTCATGATGGTGCCTCGTGACTAGATAAATTGGCCAAGCATTCCTTCTATTTCTACATGTAATCCGTAAATTATTTTTTTCTGACATGGCAATGAACCCCAATGCAAATCAAGTACAAGAACCCAATAGGCCGAACACCAAACTGACTGTGAACTGAACTGCAGTAATGGAAGTAGCAACATACCTTTTTGTACTTAGCAGAGAAACAAGTTCCAGGTTGTTGAAAGCTACTACATTGTTTTTACCAACATTTCTGCAAAAGTGGCACCCACTGCCTCCAGAATCCATTGCAGCTACTATGTCTTCTACAGCTACAGATATGGAACAACCACGTGTATGAGAACTACTCTACACAAATCAAATTTCTTATGAATTTCCCAAAGACTCTAATTTGGCAAATCCAAAACTTTTGTGATTTATAATGCAGAAATCTCTCAAAATTGCAACCACCACTTATACAGATTTGAAAATAGAGAGCAGGACATCTGCCACCAAAAAAAGATCATTTTTGGACTGTTTCTTAAACAGATTATCTGGGCTTTAATATTGATGACCTATCCTCAGCATAGGTCATCAATATCAGATCGGAGGGGGTCGACATCCGTCACCCCCGCCGATCAGCTGCATGAGGAGACAGCGTGCGCACGTGCCGTCTCCCGTCTCTCTCTTCCTGCTCGCTGCTGCTTTGCTATAGACCGTGCGTACAAAAGGAATCTGTGGGCGTAGTTACATCCAAATAATAACTTAGCGGAGGGCGGCGGCGGCAAAGAGTTCGGGTGTGGGCAGTTACTTATGCTGGAAGAGGCGTGCTTGGGCTCCAAAGAAAGGCGGGCTAGGCACTGTACGGGGGAGTTCCTGAGCTCCAGAGTAGGATAATAACGCCCCTCTGGGCACCTTGGGACACTCATTTGCATAACAGAAAAAGGATTTTATTGCTAATGAAACCAGGAAACAAAAAATGAAGACTACAGCAAAAAATAAGGTATTTTGTTGTACATGGCAGTAGTAACAATTTAATATGCTCAAACCATGTGACAGATTCCCTTTAAATGGTCACTTACTGTACTTTTCACATTATTTTGCGTAAATCATTAGAAGCAACCTCATAATACTCTTTGACACAAAAAAATAATGCACCAAGAAGGAATTGTTGGAATCGATTTAAGCTTTCTATGTGTGAATGTATTGATTAGTGTTGAGCAAATCGAAGTTAAACTGGAATTCGATTCAAATTTCAGGAAACATTCGATTCTCCACAAATCCGAATTTTCTTGCGCTTCGTGGTAACAAATCAATTTTTCCTGAAATGGCAGTAAAGAAAAAAAAAACAACCTCACCTCATCCATTTCATAGCGGATCAAATCAGTGATGACGTCACTGGCCTGCCCAGCGTGATGACATGGTGACTCAAATGGATGAGGCGAATATGTATTTTTTTGTTTTAACCCCTGATTAATCTCCTGGCTGAATGTGACTCTCAGATGCCATGATCAGCATTGAGCATCTGAGGGGTTAAATGTCTTGGCGCAAACGTTCCATGCAATGGTATGCTATTTATTGCGAAGTAATTCGTAATAAATTAAATTTTCTTGTCGAAGTTCGACAAAGCAGCTGAATGAATTTTTTGAAAACTATGCTCATTTCTAGTATTGATGATACAATATTAGAGCGAAAGGATAAGTTAATTGAGAAAAACTGTACAAAGGAAAGGAGGCTCTAGAGTTGGGCCATCTGTAGCTGGATACAAGATGAGGGATACAGGAGGGATGGAGGGATACAGGCTCTGTATGCTATCCTGCGGCACATTTGCCCACTCATAGGTTGCTGAAGCTGATGACCCAGCTGGTCCCATATATGCTCGATGGCGATAAATATGGTAAAAAGAACAGGTGAAGAAAGTGCTGCAATCTGACGGAGACATTCCTGGGAAATGCTTGCTGTGTGTGGCGAGCATTATCCTGCTGAATAATGCCAGTTGGAAGCCCTGCCATGAAAGGCAACACATGTGCCCAAGGATGTCCTGCACATATCGCTCATAGTGTCCCTTGTATCACTAGTAGGGGTGACGGTATGTCATAAGTGATGGCTCCCCTGACAATCACAGACGGGGACGGCAGTGTGTCGCTCCACAGCAAAGGTTTACCACAAGGACTCCATGCTCAGACTCAGTCATGGAATCCCAAACAGGACCTGAATTCACCACTTTAGACGATACAGTTCCAGTCTGCTTCTTTGCTAGAGAGCACTTTTCACCTCTAAAAGCCCGTACTATTAAAATATAAAAATATTTATCCCATATGGTACGGTTTTATTGTGGTCACAAAAAATAAGCCTTCAAACAGCTCTGTAGACATAACTAAAAAAAAAAGTTATGGGGTCAGAATATGGTGACACAAAATAATTTTATTTTAGAGGTGATTTTTTAAGCATTAAAACACAAAAAATATACCGTATACGGCCCATAAGACGCACCTAGGTTTTAGAGGGGGATAATAAGAAAAAAAATATTTTCATGACATCTCAGGTCAATCCACCAATCAGACCCCCAATGTTAATAAGACCCCAATAAGACCTCAGATCAGACCCCCAATCAGAACTCAGATAAGAGCCCCATGCCTCATATCAGCCCCAGTAGCCTCTCTTCAGCTCCCAGTAGCCTCATATATGCCCCAGTAGCCTCTCTTCAGCCCCCAGTAGCCACATATATGCCCCCAGTAGCCTCATATATGCCCCCAGTAGTCTCTCTTCAGCCCCCAGTAGCCACATATATACCCCCAGTAGCCTCATATATGCCCCCAGCAGCGTCCATCAGCCTCATATGAAAAAAAAACAAAAAAAACACTCACCTTTCCTGCTCCGGATGCCGCCGCTCCTCACCTCCCGCACTCGGTCTTCCTCCTCTTCAGTCTGCTGTGCTGTGACCCGGCACGCACAGCGTGAGGTCACAACACTCCCTCACACTGTGCGCAGCCGACAGCCAAGGACCAGGAAGCGGTGAGTACAGAGCCTTCACCACTTCCCGGTCCTCTGGTACTAATGAAGCACTTCCAAAATGGAAGCGCTTCATTAGTATTCGCCCATAAGATGCAGGGGCATTTCCCCTCTTTCCCACTTTTGGGATGGGGGGGGAAATGGGTCTTATGGGGCGAAAAATACGGTATATATATATATATATATATATAATATATATATATCTATATATATATATGTGGTATCCCTGTTGTACTGACCCAGAGAATGAAGGGAACAGGTAAGTTTTACTGCATAGGGAACGCCATAAAAAATCCCATAAAACTGTAGTTTTTCTTTTTCCAATTTCAACCCATTTGGATTTTTTTTCCAGTTTCCTACTACATTCTATGCAATATTAAATGGTGCCATTGAAAAGTACAACTTTTCCTCAAAAAACAAGCCCTCACACAGCTAAGTAAATGGAATAGTAAAATGTTATGCCTCCTGGAAGGCTGGGAGTAAAAAATGGAAAATGGCCCTGTCCTGAAAGGGTTATGGTTTGTAAATTTTGGACTCCAATGAAATGCTGTAGCAGCACCATAAACAGTTCATGACTGAAAGTCATTTAGTCTGGCTAATTGAATGCAATTGTGCAAAGAATAGTAGGATAAAAATTTCTCCACAGTGATGAGAAAGACCTATGTAATAATTGGAGGGATTGGTTGCAGCTGACTACTTTCACATCTGTGTTTTTTAATTCAGGTTTTTAGAACTGGCAGAGGATCTCAAAGATCAGGCTCCCATTAACTTACAATGATTTTCATGCCTGATCAGGTTTGTTTGGCTTAATACAACCCGATCCGGGCGAAACTGAGCCATTAGGAGTTTTTAAGTGGAACGGATCCTTTTAATTCAGGTTTTGAGATCCTCTGCCGGATGTGGAAGAAGCCTAAAAGTGATACATGCAAATATTAAAGGGGTTTTCCGGCTTTGTAAATTATTGGTCATCAGTATTAGTTTGGATTTTCGGCATCCCTGCAGATCAGCTTTTTGAAGGGGCTGCAGAGCTTCTGCGAATGAGGCAACCTCTTCAATGATTACATCAGGTGACAAGCTGGCTCCTACTTCACTATAATTTTTGTAGTCAGGTAAAGGGGTCTGCCACTCCTTAACTACTGATGGATAAGCCATCCTACACCCCACACACCCACCTATGAGTTGTTCTTCAGTACCTCCAGTGCCGGTGTTCCGTTATTTTTTGCTACCCGTGAAATTTTGCTACCTTTGTCACTTCCTGTTGTGACGTAGCCGCTCCGGAAGGTTTGGAAGAAGGTGTGTCTCGCTGCTCGCCACCAGAGTGGCTGAGAAGGAGGTGTGTTGGCGCAGGCGCACAACGACGGGGTAGACAAATTTCACACTCACGCGCCAAGGGTAGGTAAAAATTACGGGCCACTGCGCATGCACGCCGAGGGTAGGAAAAAAATACGGGCCACTGCGCATGCACCGAGGGTAAGGAAAAATTAAGGGCCAGAGACGACCTCCAGCAAAGGATGACGGTTAGTCACGCGATGACACTAGCTCCAGCAAACGATGACGGTTAGTCACGCGATGACACTAGCTCCAGCAAACGATGACGGTTAGTCACGCTTGCGCAGTGGCCCGTAATGGACAGAGCTGTGTAGTTTCAGGACTGGCTTACAGCCGGAGCTACTCTGAGACAGCTGATCAGTAGGGGTCTGATGGGTGGGAACCGCTAATCAGATATTGATGGCCATCAATAGTAAAGGAGTAGACAACCCCTTCAATTTTATAAAGCTGGATAACCCTTTTACATTTGGAAGGGAAGGGGGTGTCAGCTGTGTTTAATAACTTTTTCCTTCCATACATGAAATAATTAGAACTGTGTCTTGCATTTACTTGGCTTGTCTTTGTCTTTTTTTTTGTTTAAAAAACAGAAAAAACAATTAAGTATGAAAAATGTACAAAGTCAGAAGCCAGATATGCCACTGTATGCAAACATCTCAGCGCATCACCTGTACTGAAGCAGAAATTCCATTGCGTAGTAACCAAGGCCAGTTGTGCTGGACGCTTGCGGTCAGGTTACAGCTTGTCTCATTGCTCTTTATTCGCACTGTGGTATTTATGAAGTGGGGTCCATAGTAAGTGGCCAGGGTCATATTTCTATTTTCTTTGAGTTCGATATCAGCCTAAGAACGGAAAAAAAATATATATATATTACGATAGATTACACCTCATGCTGACTATTTCTTTCATGAGGTCATTGATGGGAAAAAACATGTTTACAATAAATAATAGGAAGATTATGGGAGGTTTCAAGTGTTCATGAAAAGAGCATATTTCTGAGAAATGCAGCTAGATGTCATTATCTGTCACTGGAGTTTAGCAGGTTTTAGGAAATTTGGAAAAAACCTAAATGCTGAGGGTTGGGTGCATTTATGACATTTTCCAGTACATGTAGTGTCAAGATAAAGTGATTACAGGAATAATCTGGAAAATCTCAAGTGTTTACAGCATATTTATGTACTGAATAGAGAGAGGAGTGTAGACTAACTCTAAATGAATTGTTATTGGCAAAAATCTGAATATGTGAATCACAAATTACGTTATTAGTGACTCTCTCCTGTGTCCTACTGAAAATTGATATTGCCAAGTGGCATTACCACTCCTACACCCTACTTCTGTCTGTATATGCAATAACCATGTCATCTTAGGCCTTTATTCCAGGTCCTCCATTTAGTGTGCATTTCTTCTTATGCATTTGTATTGTTCATGTAATAACCTGGTTCCCCAGGGGGTGACAGCAGACTTGGCAGTGCTACTTTAAAGAGGGTGGAAGCTGGCTTTCCAGCTCTCATATACTCTCCTCCAAGGAGCAAGTACGATCTTGGTAGAACCAGTTAGTGCCTGTACCCCATGCTGTAGGGAGGAAATCAGACGCTCGTCCCTGGTGGGACTGAGCTCTCCCTAAAAGCCAGCCAGGACAAGAAGTTCCTAGGATCACAGTGGGAGACAGACTTAGAACAACAGCATCAAGCAGAAAGGAAAGCATTCCTATTTAATATTGCTGACATAGCAGAGCTGAGAAAGCTACAGCATAGTAGAGCTGAGAAAGCTATAGCAGAGCTGAGATTGTTGCAGAAGAGTGTGCCTGCCAAAGTCCTGCTAAAACCTGTTGGAAACCAAGACAAGTTCTGTGGATTGTGAATGTTAAGTGAGTAGGCTCTATACTTAACAAACTAACCTGTTCTATATTCAACAAATTAACCTGATCGGAATTATTTATATTGAACCAACTAACCCGGCTAGCTGCACGCACATCCATATGGGGCTAGCCTACTTTTGCTAACACCACTTGTCCGTATGCAATTTGTGTCAGTCTTACAAAAGAAAGCGGGACTCCAATATAGTTGAAGTTAGTACCAAGTACCACTAGTCTGGATCATTGTTTTATTATTGTTTTATCACTCTTTTTAACCAAGTTCTACAATTGTGACTTAATTTATGGTGTATGTGATTTTATGTATTAAATAGAGTATATATTTTTAGCATTTCCCCGTGACCTCATGTGTGAGTGTGCCTGTCCATTTTTTTAAGTTCTGTGGATTGTTTGGATTATCGTTTATGCAAAGTAAAGCAACTATGGAACTTCCATACAACCAAGTCTGGACTCAACTTTATTCCTACACTATCCAAGTTAACTACCCTTTTGAACTGCTTTGGATGGCCACGTCTGGGATCCAACTATATCCAGGTAAGGAGCACCGTGACATGCGCAACACAACATCTTCAGGGATATTGTGGCCACCTCTACACCACACTGGCAATCCTACACCTGGGTACCAACAATTCACTTAAAGGGAGCTTTGTGCTTCCGTTGCTTCACTGCAATTGGTGTCACGACAGCTTACTCTGTCAGAGGGACATATAATCGTAAAAACCTCTTAAAGGGTAAGGAATACCCCAGACGCTGACCCCGTCCGTTGCATCACATCTCAAATAAAGATCCCAAGCTGGAGGATATAGAGATCTCAAACCTTCTAACCTGTGCAAAACTACAACTCCCAGCCTGCATCTGTCAGCTGAAGAGCTGGAGGTTGGGGAACATTGATATAGTTTGACATTTTGAAAATCTCATGACAAGCAGTCATCCTGTTATATGTTGGCAAAACTCTTTTTCAGCTGACAGCTATCTTTCCTGACCCCTCCCCCAATACACATCCCTACTCGGTATGCATGGTTCCTGAATGAGTAGAGCAAGGGTCAGCAACCTTCGGCACTCCAACTGCTGTGAAACTACAACTCCCAACGTGCACACTTGCTCATCTGTTCTTGTAACTGCCCAAAAAGTGAAAGGAGGATTCTGGGAGTTGTAGTTTCAGAACAGCTGGAGTGCCGGAGGTTGCTGATCCCTGGAGTGGAGGGTGGAAAGCTGCTGCCAGACACCTTCAACAGCAGCGTACCGGATCCTTATCTCTCCCAACATCGGTAATTGGGAAATCATCAGGAGGCCCAATACACAGGTCAGCCGATTTCCCACAAAATTGTCAGGTTCTGCCAACATTTATCTAATGTCTATAGCTAGCTTAGCAGTAGGGGTTGGTTTGTGGAATAAAATAACTTACCCGAACTTCCACTTTATCTTCAAGCAGGAACCTTTTTAGGGTTTCGAGATTATGTGTTATCTTGTAACTGAAAGTGACGTGTTCATCCTTCTGAAGAAAGTTCACTTCTTCACTGACCTGCAATCGCAAATTCAACCAAAAGAATCATCGAGTGATTTTACCAAGTTTCCAACGGATGCACTGTTACTGTTGCTCAGAAACCATTGTAGGTCATTTAAAGTGATTCTCCAGTTAAAATAAAAATGCATATTAACTGATGCAGAACACCTGGTGACCTCCTTTACAATTGCTCCAGATCCCCCAATTCCTGGGCTCCTTTTCTGCCATCCAAGATGGCCACACCGCTTCTCAGACTGCCTGATGCATCCTGTGCATTATTTGGTAGTCCATGTCACTTCCTGCTGCCCTTGGATTGGCCAGTACTGCTCATATGAACAGTGCTGGCCAATCCAAGAGCAGGGCTGGACAAGTAGGAAGTATCTTGGACTACCAATGCATAGTGTGCACCAGGTAGTCTGAGAAGAGTTGCAGCCGTCTTGGATGGCAGAAAAGGGACCTGATAATTAGCGGATCAGCAGCTAAACAGATGAAAAGGAGGTCACCATGTAAGTGTTTTGAGGTTAAGGTGATTTTTTTTTTTCTTAAACTGGAGGGTCATTTTAAGCTTGTGCACATACTCTGGTTCAACCCTCTTCTTCTACATGGGTTGCCTCTAGGGGCCTCACACCGCAACTATTTATATACATGTATGTGTAAAAACAAATTGTATCGACAGGTGATAAATATAGTTAATGTTTGCATTGCTAATATTAATTGTGCTTTTTAAATACCTGTTTATTGTCCCAGCTAAGGTGAATTGACCTTTTATATAGTTCACTGCTTCTTTCTGTTGTCACATCTACCATGGTCCTTGTGGGTATACCAAGAGTTATTGCAGGTTGGACGTTATGGGTGAGAATTGCATCTAGCTCTTGTTTTTTCTGTATGAAAAATCAAAATATATAAATATTACTGACAGAGCCGCATTGTTTTTCTTTTAAAGAATAAAAAAACTTGGTGTTGTTCAGGGGTTTTGTATTGATAACCTATTCTCAGGCACATCTGCCGATCAACTGTTTGAAGAGAAGGCGGAGCGCCATGTGAGCGCTGCTTCCTCTTCATTACACTACACGTCCTCTCCGTTGCAGTGGTGGCGTAGTGTAATTACAAGTAATCACTATTCAAGTGAATGGAGCAAGTACTTGTAATTACACTGCTCTTCTGAGACGACGGGCAGTGTGATGAAGAGGAAGCAGTGCTTGCATGGAGCACCACCTCATCTTCAAACAGCTGATCGGTGGAGGTTCTGGGTGTTGGACCTCTGCAGGTCAGATACTGATGACCTATCCTGAGGATAGGTCATCAGTATAAAACCCGTGCACAACGTAGTGGCTTGTAGTAGTGCCTTCTTTAGGACCTGTACACAAGTCCGATTTTTACACAGATTTCTGCATCATCCACATCAAATCTAATGACAATCCACATTCTAATAAAGATCTGCAAGAGAAAGTAGCTACTTATTCCCACAGATTCAACATGGAAAGCCGACAGATTAGCACCACTGAATCGGGTTAATCTTCATGCGGATCTCGCACATCAACCTGCACAACCGTGGGAAAGAAATCTAAGTGTCACGCTTTGTTTTTCTCACACAATATGTGTGAACATACCCTCGAAGAAGATCTGACCACTTCAGTGACATGTTTGTTTTAGTGACAACTAATTGTATTTGCATTCCCCTACATCATCTCATTTTATAAAACTTTGCATTACATTAATTGTTCTTTCTGTTGTTTCTGCTGGAAATGTATGAGTAAATTGACAACTGGGGGTTAACATTCCAATGGTAATGAACTAACCTAGACCTGGGGGTATCTGCAATTGTTTACTTTGTTATGATATGCTTTGCTATGTTCATGTATGCCCTGTACAACAGCAGTTGGGGTATGATTAGCATTAGGAATGGAACTTAACATCCCATTTCCCCCCTCTTGGTAGGAGTAGTCCTACTTCCTGCCAGGAGGGAACGTCTTAGATAGGCTAGTGAAGTGTGTGAAAGCACATGCTTGAGCTCCTACTCCAATTGTCTTAGCGACCAGTTCTTGTTCAAATGTTTCTGTGAGATCACTACTCAAGAGAGACTTCAAGAATACCAAAGATACAGATACCTGAAAATCTACAGCATTTACATTCAGCATAGTGACCAGAAAGCCACTGCTGCAGGTGAGGGACTACAGCACAGACACCCATCTCCTAGATCACACCCAGTTCAGGCCAACTCATTAAAAGCCTGTGGACAGCCACCATACCTCATCATCTGGAAAGAAAAATTATACAGTATAGAACTACTGCTGGATGTGCTACAACTCCTATTTTGCACTAAATAAAGAAAGACTTTTATTCTTCTACTTCTGGCCTGATTGCTTTTCACTGCATCGATCCCCTGGGAGCAACAGCCTGAGGGAGTACACCGTGACATGTCATCTCAACAGGGACACTACGACTTACATCCTCTGCACAGGCTCCTCAGGGGCTCACTGCAGTAATATTTAGTTATTCCTGGTAAGATAGCTGTATGGTCATCACGATTCAATATATTTTGGTAGATAGGTAGAATCTTGCATACCTCTGTTGCTTTTAGGATCAGTAATCCCTGCAGGGTGCTTTCATCAACCACCACTAACATTTGTGAGTCCAGATTTGCTTTCTTGTTTATTACTATATAGCCAGAACCTTCTACTTTTATGGGTGCTCCAAGGTCCTGCAGAAAACGAGAAATACTATTATTACACCTCCAAATCAAATCTGCCAAAACATATTATACACAGCCTGCCTCCCATTATAGGTCCATACACAGTATAACTAAAGCTGAGGTTATGTACCAAAGTAGAGCAATTTGTGGGCCGATTATTGGGAAGAAGCGTTCATAGGATCGCTCATTCCAGATAACTGGCCCGTATAATCGTGCTGCTGATCAGCCAATAAACGAGCAAATGCTTGTTTGTTGGATGATCAAAATGAAGGAAGCCCAATTATCAGCAGCATATCATCCTGTGTAATCAGGGATGTGCTGCTGATAAATCATTTTTTGAACTGAATGAGGGACGAAGACCTGCAGTAGCGATTATTCCTCCCACATTCACTTTCGGGTACCACTAGGAACAGAACCCGAGTTCGGGAAATGTTTTTTTTTACAGTATAAATACATTTCTGAAGTTATTATGCAAAGTCTCGTGAGACTTCGCGAAGTAAAAACTTCGGCTCATCAGAGCCAATACATTCTAATACTGTACGAAGCTCCTGCTCCGTACAGTATTAGAACAAAGTTTTATGCAAATCGACTTTGGATGTTTCTTCCGAGGTCAATTCGCTCATCTCTAATGGCTATATAGCCATCAATGAACACAATGGGCAATCTAATGATTGCCAGTTATTGTCACTCAAGGTGACTTAAAAAAGTAAAAAAAGGTTTTTACAAATATAAAAAAAAATAAAAAAATATAAAAGTTCAAATCACCCCCTTTCTTTAAAATAAAAATACTTAACCAATAGAAAAATAAACATCATGGGCATAGCTGTGTGCGGAAATGCCCATACAATTAAAATATAACAATATTAATGGCATACGGCAAACAGTGTAAAGGTAAAAAATAAATAAAAACAGCCAATTCGCCATTTTTTGTAACTTCAACTACCCAATAATTTTTTTCTAAAAAGTTATGAAAAAGTCACACACACTTCAAATTGGTATCACTAAAAAGTACAGATCGTCCCGCACAGCCCTGTACACCTAAATACAAAAAAGTTATAACGGTCAGAATATGGTTATAACAATTTTTTTTTCCCCTCAAAGGTTTTAATTTATTTTTTCAGTTTTAAAATGCAAGAAAAATTATACAACTGTAGTATCCTTGTAACTGTACTGATCTGGAGAAGGAAGATAACAGGTCAATTTTAACCCCAGATTGTACAGTGTAAAAAAACAAAAATAAAACCTTTATCAGAATTGCGTTTTTTCCCAATTCTACCTTATTTGGAATTCATTTTTCACATGGTATGCAAATGTAAATGGTGCCATTAGAAAGTACAACTTGTCCCGTGAAAAATAAGCCCTTATAAGGCTATGTGAATGGAAAAATTAAAAAGTTAGGACTATGGGAAGGCGGGCAGTGAAAAACGAAAACGCAAAAAAGGAAAATGTCAGGGTCCTTAAAGGGTTAAAATATTGTAACTAGCGGTTCTGCTCTACAGATACAACAGGATCCAGCACAGCAAGGATTTAATGGGGTTGACTCACAAACACAACCCCTTTTCAGATGGAAGCTACCCCAGTGATCAGCTAATTGCTGTGGGTCTGGCTTCTCATACGCCCCAGGCAAACTGCAGCCTTCAAGTGAATGGTCATCATGGAATACAAATTCCCCAAAGCAAGGACCATTCTTGTTAGTAGCTCTCTGTTCTGGATCAGAATGATAGGTCCTTGGAGGGTCATGCACAACCCTCTCCATTTGTCGACCAATAGACAACCCCTTTTAAGGGATTGTGCTAAGTTTTCAAGTTACCCCCTGTCCACAGTGTAAAGCATAACTAACTGATCTGTGAGGGACCAACTGCTGGGAACCCCACCGATCCTGAGTGTCCCAGTTGCCCATTCTGAAGGAGTAGCAAGCCAAACATTCTCTATAGGGCTGCCGGAAATAGCCTAATGCTATACTCGCCTATCTCCGGCAGTCTTAGAGAGAATGAGTGGAGGGCATGTACAGCCTGCCCGTCCTTCAGGATGGGGAAATGAGAGCCCTATTGCTGGGATTAGTGGGGTTCCCACGGTCAGACTCTCACCGATCAGTTAGTTATTCACTATAACTAGAACTAGATAACTTGAAAACCTGGCATAATCCTTTCAAGCAATATAGGAGGTAGAATGATCAGAAGAAAGCAGTTTTAGAATAACTCTTAAGGGTGAGGTCAGCTCCAATTAAATATAGACACACTAATCGATTTCAGTATTTTTGACCTCCAGTATAGTGCAGTCTTCAGCAATATTCTTGCCACCACAAACTCCGGAATCCCAATGGAAACCTGATGGACCCCATTATAAGTCTTTGGAATCCACCAGGATTGTTAAAATCAATCTGAAAACATGTCAAACCAGGAGCCAGAATTATTATGTCTTTTGAACTATTGAGAACCTGAAAATGGTAGAGGTCCTCTAAAAAATATGTGTAAATGGGCCTATGTCTAAAAATATATAAAATCCATTAATTTAACATTCTACACATCAACCACGACAACGTCCTACAGCTGCACAATGCACACGAGTCACTGAGACATACACTCACTCTTTGGCCCCTTTCTCGCAGCGTGAGTATGCTGCAGCACCCGTCGTGACCTCCCTGCACTGCCGGGGTCGCATAGCATTATATTGCTTTATGATGCTATGTAACCCTTAGAGTTCTGGAATGTATTGGATAACACTGACAGCATTATGTCAGTGTTATCCAATACATTCCAGAACTGTAAGGGTTACATAGCATCACAAATCAATATAATGCTATACGACCCCATCAGCGCTGGGAGGTCAGGACAGGAACTGCTGCATACTCACCCTGCAAGTTCGGAGCGTGGAACTCGCTCGTCTAAAAGGGGCCTTATGATTTATACACATTACCTGGATAGCTTTGCACTTGTTCTCTGCAACCATCTTCCATTGCAATTTATTGTCAGCATTAACATCTCCTTTTACTTCGATGGCACAGGTTCCAGACTTCAGTAGGATGTCAATGTTGTAGTTCGCCTGTTTGCCAACAGCGATTGACAGCTTGCTTTCCTCACTGATTTCTTTCAGCACGGCCAGGTTATGTCGGAATATAAATTCCACTTTTAGTTTTGGCTGGCACTCGGTCCTCATTTGAAGCACAGATGTGTTGTCATCTAATGTAAGGGCGCAGAGCATCTCCGCTTCACAACCATTAATAACAGCAGAGCCATTAATCCGAGTATGAGACGGGATATTGAGATCCTGTCAAAGCGAATAAAACCACAGAATATTAATCTCCATCACTCATAAAAATTAATGTGTTTGCTTTATTAATTGAATTTAGCTGCCAAAACATAGGATTAATGAGGAGGACTGTGTTTAGCCTCCTCTCGTTCACTTATATTTTGGCGCGGGCATGTGCTTTTCCAACTGGATGATGTCATGGTTGAAGTGGGCGTGATCTTTATGATGAAATATCACCCCATTAATAATACAGATCAACCTTCATAGACGAGCAAACTGATTTGAAAGCTTTCAAAATGATTACATGGGGCAAAACCTGAGACAGGACATTTTAAGACCAAGGTTGGACCAACTTTCTATCATTATAACTTATTTCAAGGATTAAATCTGTCTAACTGGTGTTTGGAGTTTGCCTGGGGCAGCATGTGTGTGTTTAGATAGATAAATAGATATAGAGACAGATAGATCATACATACAGGATAGTTTATTAAAGGGGTTGCCTGGGTGGTATTAAAATCTATCAAAAAGGTTTAGAATTGGTAAAAATAAAGAAGAAGTCATACCTTACCGATCTGTCACTCCAATACTTCATTGGTCCTCTGCCTGTCTCTACTTCCCAGTCTTCGCTGATTTAGGTTGAGATTTTGACCATAGAAAATTTGACAGCTTAGCCAATCACTGGCCGCAGTATTGATCCCCCTCAGCCAATAATTTACTGAGCTGTCACATTTTGTGTCAAGAGGGACCAGGAAGTGGAGACCGGTTTGGGGACCTTGGAAGCAACAGAATGGGAGCAGCAAGAGAATGGTGAGGTGAGTATGACTTCTTTTTTGACCTATTTTTGTTCTGAGCCCACCCTCAAAATAGCTCATCATGGAATCCAAGAGGCTAAAAAAAACGTATGCTCTACTTGGCCAATCTGTGGAGAGGACCTCAGGCCTGTCTTGTAAGGGTATGGTTCTCAAAAATATGTCTTTCAAAGAACGCTAGTATCCAACATTGAAGTGGACAGCTGTGAACTATGTGGGCTTCAAAAACCACCCTTACACACTGGTCTGGCCAACTATGGAGCATCCCATGTGTAACACCCCAGAGTTGTGTTACTACACGGCTCTACCCCGATACATCTGATATAATTTACATTATGTCTCCACAAATGTGCATACAAAACCATGTTAAATGTAATTGTTTTCCTGTAATTTTCCAGGTTGACCAGCAGGTGGCAGCAATGCATTGGCCAGGTATTAGTCCGAGTTTAGTGTATCTAGGCTGAAATGGTTTATTCCAGCTTAGCTCCCCCTCTGTGGAGGTGTGGACTGTACCCACATCCTGCAGCTTGGGTGGAGAAGGAAGTTAGAGTCAGTGTATGCCAGCCACCCCTGTTGGGGAAGGCTGTGTGATAGCCTTCAGCAGTCCCCCTGCATAGGGAAGAAAGCAAGGATCTTGCCTCGGCTGAGACATTGATCACATACCCAGTCTGAAAACCTTCAGCCTCAGCTGGATGAAGAAAGCAGACAATCTCCAGAGTTCTGTGAGTAAAGTCCAGAGACCTAGGAGAAGCCATTTCTCCTCAGCTAGTCTGTCCCCACAAAGCAGAAGTTATAGAGAAGCGCAGAAGATTAATTCCTGCCACAGTTACAGAGCTACCAAGCAGACGTCCTATCCTGCAAGCTCACATTTAAAGTGCAGAAGCACCCATTCCTGACAACCATTGCTAAAACCTGCTGGGACCAGAGACCTGAGACCAAAACTGTATACTGCTTGGATACAAGTTATTTTCAGTAAAGAAAAGTTTGAACTTTATCTAAAGATCTGGACATCATTTCTGCTGCAAATTCCTCTATTACTCCTACTATCACTACACTCAAATTTATTGCAAGTGAGCTAGGAGCCAGGAGTCCAGCCGTACCCAGGTAGGAGACAATGTTGACACAATTATCACCACCATACTGAGACATTATAAGCCATTACACCACTCTGGCAATCTGGGACGTGCGTTATAACACCTTGGAAGGGCCCTGGAGTAGTACCCTGCGCACTCTGCAATTGGCGTCACAAACAAAATACAGACTATTAACCACCCGTATCCTGACCCACTGAATAAGTGGTGTCAGCGTTACCCCATATCCTGCTCTATTGCACTTGTCTTGTCACGTTCTCACTGATCCTTGGAAACTCCCAAGCATTCTTGAGCATGACAATGCAAGTTTTACATAGACTTTGGAGCTTTTGAATTTCAGATATGACACAGAACTCGTACTTCTCTTCCCTGCTTAAAAATAAAGAGTAAAGTTTCATGCAGCTGCCACTAGGGGGAGCACAATGCAAAGAGATTATTACAGCTTCTATTGTAGTTGTATTAATTCCTATTCACTGAGCTCCCCCCAGTGGTGGCTGCAGGCAATTATTTCGCCAGTTTTCTGGTGTAAATACATTAAAGAGGACCTTTCACCTTGAAAAACATTGTGAACTAAGTATGCTGCCATGGAGAGCGGCGCCCGGGGATCTCACTGCACTTACGATTATCCCTGGGCGCCGCTCCGTTCTCCCGTTATGCCCTCCGGTATCTTCTCTCACTAAGTTATAGTAGGCGGTGTCTGCCCTTGTCCTGTGGGCGTCTCCTCCTCCTAGGCTGCAGCGCTGGCCAATCGCAGCGCACAGCTCACAGCCTGGGAGGAAAAAACCTCCCAGGCTGTGAGCTGTGAGCTGTGCGCTGCGATTGGCCAGCGCTGCAGCCTAGGAGGAGGAGACGCCCACAGGACAAGGGCAGACACCGCCTACTATAACTTAGTGAGAGAAGATACCGGAGGGCATAACGGGAGAACGGAGCGGCGCCCAGGGATAATCGTAAGTGCAGTGAGATCCCCGGGCGCCGCTCTCCATGGCAGCATACTTAGTTCACAATGTTTTTCAAGGTAAAAGGTCCTCTTTAAGAAATATGGTGCTCAAAAGGAGGGCAATATATTTTAAGCACCTATTACATTTTTCCCAACATAAAAGTTGGATAAAATGGGTGAGGCCAAAGGCAACTTTTTTTTTCATTACAATTTGTATTTACTTAAAGGGGTTGTCTCATCTGAGACAATGGTGGCATGTTGCTAGGATATGCCCCCATTGTCTGATAGGTGTGGGTGCCACCACTGGTACCCACATCTATATCGAGAACAGAGCGGGCCAAAGTGGTGCCTGGAGGACTCCGGTCCGGCCACCACCAAGCGCTCTCCCTATAGAAGTTAATGGGAGCGCACTGCGTATGACCGGCCACCACTCCCATTCACTTCTATAGGCCCGACGGAAATAGCCGAGCTAGCTCTCAGCTATTTTCATCGGCCGCATAGAAAATGAATGGAGGGAGGCTGCGCATGCACAGTGCACCCTCCACCACTTTCGGGGCTTTGCTTAGGAGATAGGTCCCGCACCTATCAGACAATGGGGGCATATCCTAGCGATATGCCCCCATTGTCTCAGATGAGAGAACCCCTTTAAAGTTTCCTCCACTTGATTAAAGGGGAAAAAAAAGGAAATTTGTCTAAAATCTGGGCCGTTGCGCAACACACATACACTGGGAAACTAGGTGCAGGGGGCCCATACTTAGTTTTGCAGTGGGGCCCTATGAGATCTGTGTAGTCCCTGCATACTGCAATGCTGTACAGACATTATCATCACTACGCTAACCCAACAGTGACAGTTACGGCGAAGGCATGTAGTAAGATGTTTCACTGCCTTGGTTTTTAATTACAGCTTGGACATTTGCCCATTCTAAGGAAGCCACATAACTAGAATATACAACCTCTGATTAAAGTCCAGATTACATAAAACTGAGCTTGTCGTTCTACAGATAGGGCGACAGCCACGGGAGGGAGATTTTTGATGATAGAAAGGGACCTGTCTGCAATCCTAACATGCCAATTTTAGTAACTAATTGCATACCACATGACAAAGATTCTGAAATATTAATTGTGTTGCATCGTTCCTCTGTTATTCCTCCTTAAAAAGTATGAATAAATTGACAACTGGATTAGTATTCTCTTATGTTACAAGGGGTTTCCCTACACAGTCTAATAAGACAGCATCAAATGGTGTAAGGCCGCACTCCCAACATGTAGCATACAGCTCTTAATTTAGTTACACATTTCTAGCAGGAATAACAGAGTAATGGCATAATACATAGTTATAAGAAAAGATGCACCAAAATGGTTAGACAGTATTTCTGAGGAAAATAATTATTACAGACATGTCCGGTCAGGAAAGCTGACAGGTCTTCTCTAAATGCACATCGAGTACATCACAATGTGAGTCTGTATCTTATGGCCACATTATCGCAATATGGTAGAACATCACGTAGAGTTCACATCAGCGTTCAGCCTTTCCGTTCTCCTGCTCCGTTACAGGAGCAGGAGAACGGAAAGGACGGATTGGGCACATAACTGAGCCGAACGAAGCCTACCGACCCCATAGACTATAATGGGGTCCGTTAGGTTTACCCTTAGAAGATGATTGTGGAGCGGAGACGAAAGTAGTACATGCAGGACTTTCATCTCCACTCCAAAATCTTCTTCTGAGTTAACCCTAACGGACCATATTATAGTCTATGGGGTCCGTTGGCTCCGTTCGGCTCAGTTATGTGCCCAATCCGTCCTTTCCGTTCTCCTGCTCTTATAACGGAGCAGGAGAACGGAAAGGCTGAACGGTGATGTGAACTCAGCCTTAGCTATCAAAGAGGTTGTCTGGTCTACAGATATTAATAACCAACAGGACACGTCATCAGCACCAGATCATGGGGGTTCAACATCAGGCAACCCCACCAGAAGCTACGCTGTGTACAGAACGGAAGCAGAAGGCTCCGTACTCTGTGGAGTCCCTGCACCATATGCAGTACATTACTGCAGCTCCTATTCACTCGCATGGGAGTTAAGCTGCAGTACCCAGGCATGGCCACTACACCTTGTACGGATCTGTATAGTTCCTGGTTCCGCGGCTGCCCGAAACAGCTGATTGGTGGGTGTGCCGGGTATCCGACCCCTACCGATCCGATATCGATGACCTAATCAATATCTGTAGCCCTGAGAATCCCTCTAATTCCAATAGCCCATGTTCCCCATATCACACTCACAGGGTCCTAGGACGCTGAGCTGTGAGGAGTTGTATGGAGGAATGCGCTGTAAGGCGGTTTAGTTGGGCCATGGGACTTCGCTGTAAAATAAAATAGTTTTTACTCCTTGACCCAGTGCGCCCAAATTTTGTTTCTGATGGAAAGAAAATTACTGAGGACCATGTTGTCCCCATCATTTCACCGGCAGGCACAGGGCCATCAAACAGCTCTTCACATGGCAGCTTTCTGAGCCAACAGAGCTGCATTTTATTTAAAGCACATGACTGTATCCGTTTTGCGTTGAGGAAATCGTAGATCTGCAAAATACGGATGTGCTGTCTGCTTTTTTTTGGGTACGTATTGACAGTTGTGCGCAAATGGATAAGGTGAGTATTTTGTTTATTTTATTTTTACTCTTTTAACCCCTGAAATGCCCAAATGGTAATCTCAGATTCTGCGATCAGCAATGAATCTCAGGATTTCAATGATGTGGGGCAGCGCGATCGCTGTTCCCCGTCATTGTGCCCGCTACGCGCGAAGAAATGCTCTTCGTAATTCGTCACAAATCAAATTTTATTTTTTCAGAACTTCGCTCATTTCTAATACCTAAGCTGTGGATGCACTTATGGAGTTTGATGTTCTACTGTACGTCTTCCCTAACCTACCTGCTGTTCAGATACAGGACTCATATATATTTGTCAACCGCCGTACATTGTCCTCGAAAACATAACCAAACCACCAAGCGCTATCACAAGGGGTTAATCATTGACAAAATGCTGTGAGAAACAAGGAGAATGTGCATAGGGCACACCGACATCTTTGATTCGCTCCCGGCTGTAAGACACACCCATTGTGGATGGGCCTTTCCCTATTTAACGATGGGAAGTCATGTCTTTCCAAGACATTTTTATTGATGACCTATTTTCAGGATAGGTCATTAATATCAGATTGGCGGGGGTTAGACACCAGACACCCCTGCCGATCAGCTGGTTGAAGGTTTGAAGAGAATGCCGCATGCCGTGCCAGCGGAGCCTTCCCTTCATTGTTTACCTGCTCACCGTCGACATCGCAGCAGCGAGCAGGTGTAATTACAAGAAGCAGTCCCATTCACTTCAATAAACTTGTAAGCCAGCTATTACACTGCTATTAGTTACACTGTAGTGACTGAACAATGCGAATGTGATTAATCCCCATTAAGTCACACGGGATTTTTTTAGTGAGGGAAATAATTCCTTGGGGGATATCCACTGTGGAGGAGATCTCCTGAGAGACAGTTGAATGAGGGCTATCCACTGTGGAGGAGATCTGAGAGACAATTGAATGGGGATTGTCCACTGTGGAGGTGATCGCCTGAGAGACAATTGAATCGGGGCTATCCACTGTGGAGGAATACTTCTCAGAGACAATTGAATGGGGGCTATTCACTGTGGAGGAAAACTTCTGACAGATAACTGAATGAGGGCTATTCACTGTGGAGGAATACTCCTGGGAGACAATTGAATAGGGGCTATCCACTGTGGAGGAGATCTCCTGAGAGACAATTGAACACAGTGGGTATGGGTTTGAAGTAGCCTGGTTGATGTCATTTACGGGAGTAAAGCCCTGGTTTTATTATTAATTTTGAATATTTTTTATTTTTGTTTTAACGTCCAATCCAGACTTGTTCAAAGATTTAGAACAGAAGATAGGAATAAGACATTATTACCTTCAACACTTTGCAATCGTTTTCTGTCTGTAATATCCATTCCGTTTTATTATTAGATTTAATATCCGCTTTTGCATTAATTCTGCAGGTCCCAGAATGAAAGAAGACTGAGCCACCAACAGAGGATCCCGCCAATGCAGAAAGCTTGATATGGTTTGCACGTGGCAATCCCAGGGTGGTTAGGTACGGCACAGAATGGTTCACTATACCCTGTATGGTGTAAGGGTCACATAGGGTTTTGAACTGCAGTTTGACATATTTGCCTTCATAGTCGACCCTTATAGAGAGGCCAAAATCACAATGAGTTCTCTGCAATGAGCCATTCATAGTCAAGTTCTTTGGTAAACGTAATTTCTGAAAAAGAAGAAATAAAAATGTCATACTTTATAAAACTGCATATCTCTAGAATAATTAAATAGCTCAAGCAAATACTTAAGAAATCAATTAGCAGAGTAAACAGCTGAACTCCTGCATTAAAGACACTGCTATAAGGTGAGGGACTACAGTTCAGACACCCATTACCCAGACTACTGCTAGGCCAGTTAAAGCTGAGGTCTAGACCTGCTAGTGGACATCTACACTCATAAGTGCTAAATTGTAGCCATCCAACCTGCCTCCATATTCCTGGTGCCAGAAATTGCACTTTGAATCTGTTGCTATTTAATGTACCTGAAGTTATACTTTGCAGTTATTAAAAAGATATTGTTATAGGGCAGCACGGTGGCTCAGTGGTTAGCACTGGTGCCTTCTAGCGCTAAGGTCCTTGGTTAGAATCCAACCAAGGACAACATTTGCATGAAGTTTGTATGTTCTCCCCATGTTTGCGTGGGTGTACTCCAGTTTCCTCCCACACTCCAAAGACATACTGATAAGGAACTTAGGCTACATGCACACGACGGTATGTGTTTTGCGGTCCGCAAATTGTGGATCCGCAAAAAAAAACTAACGATGACATCCGTATGCCATCTGTCTTTTTTTGCGGATCCATTGTAACAATGCCTAAAACTGACAAGAATAGGACATGTTCTATTTTTTTTGTGGGGCTACGGAACGGACATACGGATGCGGATAGCAAACGGAACGGACACGGAAACAAAATACATTCGTGTGCATGAGGCCTTAGATTGTAGATTCCACTACACTGATCCCCAGGGAGCAACAGCCTGAGGGAGTACACATGACACACTTCATCAGGGCCACCAGCACTCCCATCCTCTGCACCAGCTCCTCAGGGGCTCACTTCATATGCAGCTCATCAGTTATGATAGCACTGCCTGAATACTGTGTAGGTTCCCAGAGAAGGACAACCCTCATTGTTGTTTCTATAGACATCACTCCTGGAGCGCAGGTCATGTCTGCACAATGTCACTGAATAGACAAAATAGATTATTTCTTCATAAAAAAACAAAACAGTCCAATACAGTGGAGTTACTGTATTACCTCAAGAAGGCTGCACGAGTTTAGTATTGAGCTGGACCAGTTCAGATTTGACGCCCCACTTCCATTGTTATCAGCCCGTACTTCACCACTGGCTTTGAAGACACATTTTCCAACCGTCACGTCGAGCAAGGCAGCATTTTTGCCCTGTCTGATGGCCACAATCCTCATCTTGCTGTCCTTGGCTATTCCAAGGCTTTGCAGTTGAGGTAAGGCATGTTTAAAACCTATCTCAATAGAGTTGTGCAGGCCCCATTCAGTGTTCATATTTAGGCGGGCAAATGTGTCACCTGAGGAGGCTAGTCCAAATAGGTTGGTCTTGTAGCCAGTGGTTAAAAGTGACCCATTGAATGTAGCTTTCACAGGACCTGAAATCTTAAGAAAACATGCATATTATTACATTAGCTTACCATATAATATCATACATAGTCATGAAAAAAAAGGGGAGTAGACCTGACACTAGTGATGAGCGGCAGGGGCAATATTTGAATTCGCAAAATTTCACGAATAATTGTGCGAATATTCGTAATAAATTAGCGAATTTGCGAATTCGTCATTATCTTCTTGATTGCGAAAATCGGCAATGTAATATGCTCGTATTGCGCTCCCAATACAGGCGTGGGTCACTGTTGCTACATTTTTCAAGCTGCTAGAAGTTTCCTGAGACTGGAGAAAATGGTTGGCACGGCAGAACATTACAATAGCTTTATATGCAGATAGAGTGCTCCAATATATTCACGATTGCGCAAATTGGCAATTAATGATGCACATATTTTGGCGCAATACGTGCAACTTCACATTTTAGAAGGTCTGACTACATATAACTGATTGGTGCACTAAGTATTGTTGTGAACTTGAGACATCACAGCACTATGTCTGTAGCATGTATGTATGGACAGCAGAAGCTATCAGCTACACTATATCAGGATATAACCTACACTGACTATCTCCCACTAACTATCTGTACTGTCTGTTGTTTCTGGAGCTTCCCACATCTTCTTTCCCCAGGTGTAGCTATTAGGGTCATTTAACCTTCTCTATTTATTGTGTTTCTCCCACTATGCTATGCGGTTTATAGCTTCTGTTCAAGTTGTGGATAGCTGTTGTGTGGATCTCGGCTGAGTTCCTGGTGCTGCCATAGCCACTTGAAGTTAAGTGTCTTCTTTCCCTTTTGTATTTTGTTAGGGTTATTTTGTGTGTTGCACTTTCCTGTCATTTGTATTAAGACCTTTTGGAGGAACAGGTTGTATCAGTCCAGACATTAGTACCAGGGTCCTGTAGGGTAAGTTAGGACACTAGGTATATATATATATATATATATATATATATGTTGTGGGGATTTGCCCTAAATGTAGCCTTCTGATAAATACACAGCAGCCTTTTATCGGTCAAAAGCAAAGTAACAAATGTATTTTATTGTTGGCAGACAATAAAGCCATAAGCGGTAGTGATCGACTTGCTCTATATATATACATATACTGTATATATATATCACTATACTATACTAAGGTCCTGTGACACGACTGGAACGGCACATAGACATGAATGAATAAACCACTTGGATTTGAATTCCTTGGTTTGCTGTGGAGTTATTCCATCATTTCTAGGGTTGAGCGAACCAAGGTATACTAAGTGGACTGCGATCGGAATTTCAAGGAAAACTCGATTCGCCGCAAAGCCGAATTTTCTCATGCTTCGTGGTAACAATTCAATTTTCCCTAAAATAAAATTTTAAAAAATACATACTCGACTTATCCATTTGAGTGCGAAGAGGCTGCCGCGGCCATCTTGATTGGGATTCCACGCAAAATCTCATGTGTGGTGACGTATGACATCACCATGCCTGCCAGCGTGATGACGTCATCAAGCACTGCGCCAGATTTCGCGCGGGATCTTCAACCAAGATGGCCGCAGCCTCTTCTTACTCAAATGGATAAGGCGAGTATTATTATTTTTTTAACCCCTGAAAGCCCTCATTTTTAATCTCAGATGCCGTAATCAGAGATGAACGCGTCATCTGAGGGTTTCAATGACAGGGGAGGAGCAATCGCTGTTCCCTGTCATTGCGCCCACTAGTTACAAAGAAATGCGCTTCGTGACAAAGTAATTTATCACAAAGCGAGTTTCTTTGTGAAATTCGGCGAAGCAGCCAAATCGAATTTTTGTAAACGTCGCTCAACACTAATCACTACTAAACCTTCATATTTCTCTATAGTCCTCTATATACAGTAAAATCTCTATAGACTTTCCTAAAAAAAACATTTGATATTTTAAGGTCACTTTTCTTTTACCTCAACATATTTCCGCGTTAGTTCACCATGACAATGTCCATAAAATAATGTAGGGGTGAATTCGCCATTGCAAATGGTCTACAACATAAGAAGAGAAATACACATTTATCTGCAGCCTGAAGAAGGTGCAAATCACTGGTAGAACCTAAATATAATGCACATGAGTAACTGCCATACCGTTATATTATAATAGTTCATGTCTGTGATGTGCTTTCAATGTAATTCATGTAAATGATGGAGATTACCATTCTTATGCACAATATGGAGAAAAAAAATAGTCAAACGCAAGCAAAGGAATTGTAAAATGTTGTGGACTAACCCTAAATTATTCATTCTGTCTACAGCATAAATATGTGAGATTAGAGTTTATAATATTTGTATGCATATTTCACATGAACATACAGCCATGACTTTGATCCTAGGATTATAATTCATTATTTCTTATTCAATTAATTAGTCAACGGGGAAGATTTATCAAAACTGAAGGTGTGATGGAAAACTAGCTTAGCTGCCCACAGCAACCAATCAGAGTCCACCTTTCATTTTCAAAAGGAGCTCTGAAAAATGAAAGGTGGAATCTGATTGGTTGCTTTCCTTTGGTTTGGTTTTAATTTGCAGCAGTTTTGATAAATCTCCCCCATTGTCCAAATCAATCTACCACCCACCAGTCTCATGGATAGAACTGCACTGAGAAAGGTTACTATGACTTATAGGTTGTTGGACGAGATTGCACAGTGTTTGTTTCTCGGCTCCAGGTCGAGTATGACCATTAGATCCCACTCCTTAGCATAAATTTAACAGAGATGGAGTGCAGCGCTACCCTTGCAGTAACATATGTTTAATGAGCATGACCTCTGCACTACCCCACCATTTAACATCAGAGCGGAGAGCGACAAATGGCTCTACACAACGCAGAACGCCTCGTGTACTGATTATTGTGGGTCTGAAGCCAACCTTTATGCTTGATGGTATGAAGTCATTTATGGAACTGAGGTCGTTATGGAGAACGAGGCTGATATCAGACGAGCTTCCTGCACTTTTCTTCTGAACGTCGATGTTGAGGTGTTCACCTTCAATGGAAATGTTAACTCCTGTAAAGAGTTTTTTGTTTGTGCTCTAAAAAATAAAAACAAAATACTTAATTTCTTGGTAAAAAACAATTGTCCCCTTTGGGAATGGACATCATAATAATCTTTATGTAGCGGCAACCCATTCCACAGCCCGTTACAATCAGAAGCTACCTGTAAAAACGACATCGGACATTACAGAGTCAAACTAATGATTTATTCGCAAGTGCTGACCATCTATGAGGAAATTGGGCTGGGGTAAAAGTGATTGTTTTGTACAATGGTCCGGCCATCTTTATGAAAATGAGTGGTGCACACAAAGCTACATGAGCCGGCCACCTGTATTTGTGTATGCACAGATATGAAGTGCATTTGAGTGCGCGGTGTGAGGGGATACTGTTGGATGAAGGGACCGGGTTTTGAGAAATAATGTAACAGGGGTGGATCAAGAAGAGTTACATTAGAGAATGTGATAGGCAACCCTAAAAAAATATGTGGTTTTAGAGCACCCTTAGGCCCCTTTCACACGAGCAAGAAATCCGCGCGGGTGCAATGCGTGATGCGAAAGCATTGCGCCTGCACGGAATCCGGACCTTGTTATTTAAGTGGGTCTGTGCACAGGAGCGGTGGTTTTTACGCATCACTTTTGCGTTGCGTGAAAATCACAGCAAGCTCTATATTCTGTGATTTTCACGCAACGCTGGCCCCATAGAAGTGAAAGGGCTGCGTGAAAATCGCATCGCATCCGCAAGCAAGTGCGGATGCGATGCAATTTTCACGGATGGTTGCTAAGAGATGTTGTTTGTAAACATTCAGTTTTTTATCACGCGCGTGCAAAACGCAGTAAATCGCATTGCACGCGCGCGATAAAAACTGAACGCGATCGCAAACAAAACTGAATGGCTTTGTTTGTGAAATCGCACAGTTTTCACTGAACGCATCCGCAACACATCCGGACATGCTCGTCTGCAAGGGGCCTTAATGTTGTGGATGTTTAGAATTAACTTGATTGGGGTAGCAAATTCCAGAGAACTGGTGCAACTTGAGAAAAGCCTTGGAGGTTCAGATTATGGAGAATGTTAGTCTTGGCAGAACGTAGAGCACAGGTAGGGTGGTAGAGATTAGCGAAGACTTGTAGGTGTGCAGCAATGTGGAGGGCTTTGCGACTGTATGAAGTTGAAATGTTATTCTATAGTGGATTGGTAACCAGTGCAGTGATTGGCACAGGGTGGAGGCATTGGTGGAGTGGTTGGACAGTTAGATGAGCCTGGCTGCCGGATTTAGGATAGATTAGAGAGGGGAGAGTTTAGTAAGGGGAAGACCGCTTAGTAATGAGTTACAGTAATTAAGATAAGAATGAATCAGAATAAGGCCTCATGCACACGACCGTTCCGTTTTTTGCGGTCCGCAAACCGTGGATCCGCAAAAAACGAAAGCCGCCCGTGTGCCTTCCGCAATTTGCGGAACAGAACGGGCGGACCATTGTAGAAATGCCTATTCTTGTCCGCAAAACGGACAAGAATAGGACATGTTCTATTTCTTTTGCGGGGCCACGGAACGGAGCAACGGATGCGGACAGCACACGGAGTGCTGTCCGCATATTTTGCAGCCCCATTGAAGTGAATGGGTCTGCACCCGAGCCGCAAAAACTGCGGCTCGGATGCGGACCTGAACAACGGTCGTGTGCATGAGGCCTAACAAAGACTTTTTGCTATGTCCACAGTTAGGGTTTAATTCAGACGGCCGTATGCTGTCTGCAAAAATGCGGATCTGTTTTTGCGGACAGTTCAGCATGTCCGCAAAAAAACTGACTGCATTTTGTTTTTTGCGGACCCATAGACTTCAATGGGGCCACGTCCTGATTTTAACTGACAAGTATAGGACATGTTTCATTTGTTTTGCTGAGCCGTGGAATGGAAGAAAAGGGCACCATAGAAGTGAATGTGTCTGCATCTAATCCGCAAAAAAACGGATCCGCATTTTTGCTGACGGCATACGGCCGTCTGAATGAGCACTTAGAAAAATGTTTTTTTTTAGATGCAGGCAACATGATGGGGCGAGTGATTGAATATAGGGGTAAAGGAACGATCAGTGTCAAACATAACATCGAGACATCGGGCACGCTGCTAGGGAGGTATGGTAGTACCACACACTAAGAGGAGAAGTATCGGATTTATGTAGGTTAGTAGGTGGCAGAGACTATTCCGTTTTTGAATGATTCATTTTTAGGTAAAGAAAACACATGATATTAGAGATAGGTGACAATCACTGCGTTCTGTAGTAGTTCAGGGATAAAGTCATGAGAAAAATATACAGGGTGGTCCAAAAGTATGGAGACACACAAATAGAGGGAAAATGGTGGTTGAGGATGCCATCCTATGTTTAGCATGTTGCTAAGGGGAAATATGTGGGGGGCAGTGTCCAACATGGTAGCCATTTTGAAAGCCACCGTTCTGGAACTAAGTCAATATCTTCAAATGAAATGGGGTGCATGTGACATATGTATCTGATAGAGAATTTTATGAAGAATCCAAACCTGAATCTTAAATGTGATGTATCTTTATTCCTGCCAAGGTTATTCATTTTCTTTTTTAAAGACACAGATATGGCTGCAAAAAGAGGACAGAAATTGTGTTGAACTCAAGGGAGTACAGTACCCATCTGCCATGGCACAGTAGGCAAATTGCTTGCCAACCCTGCTCTCCTGTGACAGGTGCTACGATGTGGGCTCATGCCAGGATGGCCGTTGTTGTGGCAGTTTTGTTACATCCACTTTTTAATAGGTCCAACAAAGAACCTTGTGCCATGGCAAATGGGTGGTCTGTTAGAGTGCCAAGCGTTGAAATCAGCTGCAATGATTTGGATACTGCGCTCCTCGGAGATCAGGACAATCTCTGTCCATTCTTCACGTGTTAATCTCGCAGCCATATCTGTGTCTGTAAGAAAGAGACAATTGTTAATAAGCTTGGCAGGAATAAAGGTACATCATATTTACAGAGTAGGATTCCTCATCACATTCTCTGTCGGATACTTATGTCACATGTAAGCCTTTTCATTTGAAAATATCAACTTGGTTCCAAGATGGCAGCTTTCAAAATGACCACCATGTTGGACATAGCCCCAGACAGGTTTGCACCCTTCCCCTTACATACATGCCACACACAGGATGGCATTCCCAACCACTGCGTTCCCTTTTTTCAGGTGTCGCGATACTTTTTGACCACCCTGTAAATTGGAGTGTCCCAGTCATTGGATAGCAGAGCTACATGAGTAGTGCACAGCCGGATTGTCTGTGTTCCATATTTTTTCTTCTATCTCTTGTGTGTGCTGCTTTCCCAGGATTACCTCCCAGCACTGGAGCATATACACTTTTTGGTGACTTGGATTTATGTCAACTCATCTATTCTGGATTTACACAGTTCATTATCCTTGTCATCATGAAGCACCCTTCTCTGGACAGCATGTGTGGCTGAACTAGAGGGCTTAGCCTTAGGGTAGGCCGGCATGACGAGGTGGGGTGGCGGCGAGTTAGGATAGGGAGGATAGGAGCTTTTAAGAAGTAGGGGCGGGGGGGGGGGGAAGAGGGGAGGTCTTAAGTAGGTTGGAGAAAGGGGAGAAGGAGCCATTTTAGATTTGCAAGCAGTGGGTTGAAGCATAGTGCAGAGTGTTAACCCCCACCCTCCCTCCCTTTATGGTTATAGTGGGTACGGGGTAATGTGGGTATATCATCAGTACAGGTTGTTTTTTGTTTTAGGGTCGCAGCTTGTGGTGAGAGGGTTCTCATCATGGCAGGCTTGGCGGCTGGAGGTCCTCGGAGTTGGTGGAATATCAGGTTCTGGAGAATGGGAGGGCTCCATAGTTGGGGCTGGACTCCTATGGTAGTATTTTCATGGCAGGTTTTGCTCCATCAGTGGTGCCTCTGAGCTGGCGCTCATCGGCTGGGGGCAAAATGGAGTACCATGTGGAGGAGGAGTTGAACAAAAATTGTTGGGGCTTCGAGGACCTCCCTCGTCGTTATTTTATATGTTACACATACCTTCGTCATGCAATTCCTAGTGGACCTGTGGAGGCGGATACCGGTAAGCCGTGGTGCAGCAGAGCGCAGGTAAGTGGGCAATCGAGCGCTACCTAATATCCCTGCCCAGCAACTCCAGATGGCAGCTTATTCATCCTAGCTACACAGATGAGGGTCTTGATACAGGCAGCAAGAGGCAGGGCGTACAGTTTGAGAGGTGGGTGTTACTTTTTGGCAGCGTGACAGTACATTTCTGTCTTGCATTCAAATGGCCAAGCAGTGGCGTAACTACCGGGGAAGCAGGGGAAGCGGATGCTTCGGGGCCCGGGCTGACCAGGGGCCCGGCGCCCGACAGCGTGTCAGTCAAGTTTAATCTTTTTTATTTATATGCAAATTACCTTCCTATAACGTGCCCAAGAGGTTGTCCCTCCGGCCGTTTGTGCCCACCTGCGCCCATTATCGCCAAGCCCACCACCGCCCCGCTGTTAATTATTCACTGCTGTCCTCGTCTCTTTTTTTTTTCTAAGTGTGCCGTAGTCTCGCGCATGCGCTGATGTTACTCGCGTCCGGGCCCATGCGGTGTCCTGGCAGCAGCCTCAAGTAGTGTAATCACGCATGCGCCAGCTTTCTCTGCTTTCTGGCGCATGCGCGAGTACATTACTTGAGGCTGCTGCCAGGACACCGCGCGGGCCCGCACGTGAGTAACATCGGCGCATGCGCGAGACTACGGCGCACTTAGAAAAGACGAGGACAGCAGTGAATAATTAATAGCGGGACGGCGCTGGGCTTGGCGATAATGGGCGCAGCTGGGCACAAACGGCCGGAGGGACAGCCCTTTGGGCACGTTAGGAAGGTAATTTGCATATAAATAAAAAAGATTTTTATCAAAAATAAAAAGGACAGGTGGGGTAAAAATAGTAAAAAAATTTGGGCAGTGGGCTGGGGGGCCCATACAAAAATTTGCTGTGGGGCCCAGGCACTTCTAGTTACGCCCCTGTGGCCAAGATTTACTTACATGATAATGGCAGACACCATTCAAAGTGTAAGGGATTTTATAATGTTTAAGATTTTCAACATTGTGCTTGAAGCTCATTCCAAGCTGGGTGTGTACTGTGGATTTCTCTATTCCAATTGACACATCAATTCTACTCGGTCCAGTACCCAGTACCAGACCACAAGTCTTGTTGTTACTTGTGTTGTTATAAGTCAGTTCAAGAGCAGTCCCTGCTGGAATTCCTGCAAAAGAAACTTAGGTCAGGCTGAATGAAGACTCAAGATGTTCTTCTGTTCTGATTCTTCAGAGGAGAGTTTGTCGAAAACATACATTTCAGACTGCATCTGGTAAATAGTGGATTTATACACCTTTGATACACAGTAGTAATCTAATTTGGCTTTCTATAACGAAAATAGAAGCCTCTCAAAGCTTGCTCGTTGTTTACACAGTTAGGGCTCGTTCACACAAACATTTTTTGCGTTCCGTATACGGGCCGTTTTTTGCGTTCCGTATATGGGCCGTATACGGAACCATTCATTTCAATGGTTCCGCAAAAAAACGAAATGTACTCCGTATGCATTCCGTTTCCATATTTCTGTTTTTCCGTTCCGTTAAAAGATAGAACATGTCCTATTATTGCCCGCAAATCACGTTCCGTGGCTCCATTCAAGTCAATGGGTCAGGAAAGAAAACGGAACACATACGGAAATGCATCCGTATGTCTTCCGTATCCGTTCCGTTTTTGTGGAACCATCTATTGAAAATGTTATGCCCAGCCCAATTTTTTCTATGTAATTACTGTATACTGTATATGCCACACAGAAAAACGGAACGGAAAAACAGAACAGAAACGGAAACAAAAAACGGAACAATGGATCTGTGAAAAACGGCCCGCAAAACACTGAAAAAGACATACGGTCGTGTGAACGAACCCTTAACCAGTGGTTTAGTGTAGGATTGCAGCCAAGCTCCAATGGTATATGATGGAGACTGCAGAGGTACAACCTTCTGGTCCACAAACCTTACATCCATGAGGGAGTTGTAGGCTTACTATTCTGGATGCACACAGATTATGGTCTCATACGCAAAATACGTATACCGCCCATGTTGCATCCACATTTTTGGCTGACCCACTGACTTCAGTGGGTCTGTGGTCCACATTTTGCGGCCAAGTATAGGACATGTTCAATCTTTTTGTTGAATGGACATATGGATGTGAAAAGGCACATGGATCATTCTGCATCCCTATGTTCATTCCGCAAAAGGATAGATCACAGACCCTTTAAAGTCAAGAGGTCTGCAAAAAATGCGTATGCCACACAGAGCGTATCCATATTTTGCGCAAAACAGACACTGTCGTATGCATGAGACTTAAGACTTCTATAAGCTGCAAGTCACACAGTTACGTGTAGTGCACCATGGTGGCCAGCAACCTCAGTCAGTCAGATATTGTGGGTTGTGTAGCACCTCAGTAAGTACACCTCATAAGTAGTGACACTCCATTCTCAGTCAACATCAAAGCCCTGGTTGCGTCATGTATAAAACATGATAAATATTAGTTGGCATACGGTAAGTATTAGTTGATATTGGTGGCCCCATAATGTGGTCTGTACTGTTACTTACCTTCTTTAGATTTGGTGTCAACCTATCCACGCCACCTTTCATACACAGCTTTCTGTAAGCTCATATCAGCATATAGACGCTGGTCTTAAAGGGGTTATCCAACCCCTAAAATGCCTTCCCATATGCCTGGGCCCCTCACAGAGGTTGTACTTATCCGGCTCCCGGCACCCATGTCGCTTCTGACGCCCGCACGCCTGCCACTGCATCTTCTGTTGTGCGAATGAAAACCTCCGGCGTCGGGTGGGTGGCAGCCAATAGCAGGCCGCGATGGGAAAAAGCCTTCCTAGCATCACTGCTAGGGAGGCTCGTTCCCGCCGTGGCCTGCTATTGGTTGCCACACCGATGCCAGAGGTTTTCACCCGCGCGACAGGAAGAATCAGTGGTGGCCGTGCCAGCATGAGAAGCTACGCAGGTGTATGCGGAGGCCTTTTAGGGGTTAGATAACCCCTTTAATAAGCCCTGTAGCTGGCCGTGGATCTCCAAATTTACATAGAGGCTCCGGCCTATACATAACTTGGTATATCCACCGTCGATTCAAAATGTAAGACAGCTTCATAGCTGTCTTACATTTAGACCATTTTCTAAACCAGGCGTGAGCGGGGAAGAAGTCGCAGATTCTGCCGCACCATGGCATACGACAGAGTCTGTGCCAGATATAGTGGTGTATATCTGGTTATAAATGAGCCCCATAGTTTATTTACATTATTAGATTCACTAATGCTTCCTGCTGTTTCTGAGAAAACATTATTATTTTCCTACACAGATTTACTACCTTTTTCTTATATTATTACTGCCTTCATCTGCCTTCATCCTGTTTTCTATGCTTGTTCATTTTTGCTAATGTCAGAATTTCAGTCTGTTCCTTACTCCAGGTTGCCCTGGTATATAATCCCGGCTTGCATAACCACCCTTCTCAGACACTTGGTTCAACCTCTTGTGACCAGATCTTGCTTGCCCTATGGCAGGGGTGCATAACCTTTTCAGTCTGGGGGCCACATTGTCAGACTGAACCAATCCCAAGGGCCAAAAATAAAACTTAAAGGGATATAACCAACTGAAATACAGTATTTAAAGTGTCACTGTACTATCACACGATTTCATTTCATTTCAAAGAGAATGGTGTAACTAGCAAATTTCTAAATCACTTCATTTAAAAAAAATCTGCCTGTATCCACCTGAAATAAAAGCTGTAAAGTCATGGCCACTAGGGGTCTCACTTCCACCTAATTAGAAGTTCACTACTGCGCTGTGTCAGGCAAGATCCATCCCTAGTAACAGAGACACAGAAGACAGCAGAGAAGAAATGGGGGCATGCCAGAGGTAGCTGAGATCCTGAGCCTGATAAAAGAACTTCTTCTACACAGTTTTTGAAGATTATAGGTGTGTGTCTGTAAGTGTGATTCCCCCATGCTTATCTGAGCTCCGTAGCTGAAAACAAACATAGTGGGAAGTAAGGGAAAGGACGTCACAGCAGTACAGTGCTGGCAGATTCCACAGAACGGAGCCTCCCCCTGCTTGTGAGAGAAATATATCTAGCTGTGCAGCTGAAACAGGGAATAATATGGCGGGAAAAAATTAGAGAAGCCCACAAAAAACTGTTCCTTCACAGTTATGATTGTACAAAGAAGCACAACCATTATGCTAGCTTATTTTGAAAACTCAGGTATGCTTTAAGACATATGGAACATACAGTATCTACTGTACCATAAATCTCTTGTTAAACCTCCAGCACGCCCATCTAATGGCGAAGGTATATTCTCCAAGGATATGCCATAAATTTCTGAAAGATGATGGCCCCATAACTATTTAAACGGAATGTGTCAAGTTACAGTACAGTAACAGCCCATGCATGAGACTCACATAGCCTTGCGTTACTGGCAGCCATCTATTTGGCCATAGTGGAGCCAATACTGTATAATGAAGGTATGGCAATTGGGAACTCATAATGTTTACTGAAAGCACCAAAAAGATTTAGATTTGTCCAAAGCAGGACGAATCTGGATTAGGGATGAGCGAATTTCATATTTTGAAGCTCATGTGCGGGTTAGTGTTGCGGTATTTATTGAATTGCGTTATGGATTCTGTTACCACGCCTTTAGAGGCATTCCGTTATTCATTCCGTCATAATAGAAGTCTATGGCCTGCATAATGGATCTGTCAGGATTACGTTATGCTGGAGTCCGCAAGCATGCTGCGGATATGCCATGAATGTGAAAGATAGGAATAGCCCTTAAAGTATTCTGTAACATACCTGCATTCTGCAATGAAACTATGTTGTGTGACAGTATTCCTTTAACACAGTGCTCTTGGTCAGCTGTGTTCACCAGGTCCACACATAGGAGTTTTGCATCAATCTGGATGCAGACCTGTCCATTCTTATGTAGTTCCTCAAGGTGAACATTTGCTCTGAGCTTGGTTTCTGCAGGCAGTACACGGCTTCCATTTTGGCTGAAACTCATACTAATATTATGAAGGCTGCCATTGCTAAAAATATTTCTATTTCGGATATTGATCTGATAGAAATTCTTATTCTTTGCAAAGATGATGTAACCTAAAAATAAAATTAGAGAATTATTAAATGAAAAAATATATATATTATTGAAATGGATTGTGCGTGTTTGTATGTTCTTTTGCAAATTCCTATCTATATTATTGTTAGCATGTGGACCTAGTTCCAAATTTATGATTTATTATATTACATATCTTATTCTTCATGGTTGTAGCTTTGCAGATATTGCAAAACACTTATCTGCCAAATGCTCTGGAACAATTTATTGGATTAGGGTTTATGTACAGAGCAACTAGCAGGCAGCATGCACTATCCAACTTGTCAATTAAGACCTCTAGGGTTTTTAGAAGATGAATGCTATTATTTGGAATAAGTTAGTCTGTTCCAACAGTTTTCCAGTAAACAGAAAAAAAACATTATTATCCAATAGGATCACTTAAAGGAGTTGTAACACAAAGATATTACGTTATGTACCACTATATTTCTCCAACCAGCTCCTAGATCGGAATACTTTTGTAACTGCATGTAATTAAACATTTAGTGTAGCCTCTGAGTTATTCGATGAAATCTAGCTGTATAGCTCCACCTTATCTAATTTCTCTGTCCTGCGTCAGCACCCAGCAAACCCGTGCAAGTGCTGGGGCCTACTCAGAAAATCGCTGTTCAGGAAACCCCCCAGTGTTACTGAAGATCACTGTATAGGGAATCCCCCAGTGTTACTGAACAGCCACATATATGGAGTCAGTGCTATGAACATGAAGGGGGTATGGGGGTAACCCCAAGCATGATCAGTATGCTTGGGGACACCCATTGTATTATTTAAGTCTAATTTAGCCTCTATTTTTTTAAATGTTTCTGCTGGGATTTGAACTCACAACCTTTTACATTAGAGGCAAGAACCTTAACCACTGAGCTATGAAGCTCAATGCTAAACTGGGCTAACCTCATAGTAGTTTCTCATGTATTAGATATTCCCATACAGCAGAAGTATAATTTAATATTTTTTTTTTGTAATTATAAAAAAATATAAGGCACAAAATAAATGTGTAATTACAATATATATATATATATATATATATATATATATATATATTTACAGTACAGACCAAAAGTTTGGACACACCTTCTCATTCAAAGAGTTTTCTTTATTTTAATGACTATGAAAATTGTAGATTCACACTGAAGGCATCAAAACTATGAATTAACACATGTGGAATTATATACATAACAAACAAGTGTGAAACAACTGAAAATATGTCATATTCTAGGTTCTTCAAAGTAGCCACCTTTTGCTTTGATTACTGCTTTGCACACTCTTGGCATTCTCTTGATGAGCTTCAAGAGGTAGTCCCCTGAAATGGTTTTCACTTCACAGGTGTGCCCTGTCAGGTTTAATAAGTGGGATTTCTTGCCTTATAAATGGGGTTGGGACCATCAGTGGCGTTGAGGAGAAGTCAGGTGGATACACAGCTGATAGTCCTACTGAATAGACTGTTAGAATTTGTATTATGGCAAGAAAAAAGCAGCTAAGTAAAGAAAAACGAGTGGCCATCATTACTTTAAGAAATTAAGGTCAGTCAGTCAGCCGAAAAATTGGGAAAACTTTGAAAGTAAGGGCAATTTGACCATGAAGGAGAGTGATGGGGTGCTGCACCAGACGACCTGGCCTCCACAGTGACCGGATCTGAACCCAATCGAGATGGTTTGGGGTGAGCTGGACCGCAGAGTGAAGGCAAAAGGGCCAACAAGTGCTAAGCATCTCTGAGAACTCCTTCAAGACTGTTGGAAGACCATTTCAGGGGACTACCTCTTGAAGCTCATCAAGAGAATGCCAAGAGTGTGCAAAGCAGTAATCAAAGCAAAAGGTGGCTACTTTGAAGAACCTAGAATATGACATATTTTCAGTTGTTTCACACTTGTTTGTTATGTATATAATTCCACATGTATTAATTCATAGTTTTGATGCCTTCATAGTCATGAAAATAAAGAAAACTCTTTGAATGAGAAGGTGTGTCCAAACTTTTGGTCTGTACTGTATATATAAAATCATACCTCTGATATATATGAATGCATAATATGTGGGAAACTACTACTGAGGTTTTTAGCCATAATATATGTACAGCAGGTTAACATGAAGCTCTATAGCCCAGTGGTTACGGTTCTTGACTTTAATGTAGAAGGCTGTGAGCTTGAATCCTAGCATAATCATTTCAAAAATAGAGGCTAAATAAAATTGAAATAGACCATAACCTTTTTAATTTGTGTAACTATTATTTTTTGTTGGGAAAGGTGGCAACCCTAACAGAACTCCTACTCCCCAGTGACCCCCATAACTTTTTTTTATAGTTATGTCTACAGAGATGTGTGGGGGCTCATTTGAGGGAAATCTGTCTTTTTTTACAATGCCGTTTTGGGGTGTGTATGACTTGATCACGTTTTATTCAATTTTCTTGGGCGATAAAGTGATGAAAAAAACGGCAAATTAGCCTTTTTTAATTTTTTTCCGTTACATCCTTCACCATATGGGCTAACTTTTTTAAATATTTTAATAGTATGGGTGTTTTCGCATGCGACGATGCCCATCATTTTATTCTTTTTTTGCAAATTTTTGGGGAAAGTAGGGTGATTTTGCATTTTAAGTCTTAATATTTTCCGAACTTTTTTTTTTACTTTTTTTTTATTACTTTTCATCAGATTGCAACTTATACAGAATAATGGAAATTGCTCCATTATTCTTTATAGAAATCACTATAATCACAGTTTAGTGATGCCATCTAATGTCCTGAACTGGCATATACTAACAATGAGCCTGGAAGCCCAGTACAGACTGCGGCTCATTTTTAGAACAGGGTGCTTTCCCTGATCTCCGCTGGGGAAAGGTGCTTCCGTTTATTTTATTTTTTTCAAATTTTCTTTTTATTAGGTATATTTTATTTTAACACAGTACAAGAAGGGGACACCCTGGGACGCAGCCCAAGAGAGTTACCCCATAAGACATATAGGCACGTAAATATTAACGTAAGGTATAATATGAAATAAGCAAATAGGAAATAACAGTAAGGCGCCAATGGCGACCAAGTTGCTAAATGGTTGATTCCAGCATATGCCAGATTACATCGTAGAATTCAATCCAACTAGGCGCAGTCCAGTAAACATGGAACTACGAACGATTAGTGGGGGGGGGGGGGGGGAGGACTAGGGAAGATAGGGAAGATAGGGAAGGGAAGTGAGGGGGGGGGAAGAGACAGGACCAAGAAAGAAAGTGGTCTAGAAAAAACTGAAAGAAAAAGGAAGGCCGGTCAGTTGACAGAAGACCATCAGCATCAGGCAGCAAAAAGGAGTTTATACTCCTGGGTGTCTTGAAATGTCATCCAGCTTTTCCACGTTTTAAGGAACTTATTCTCAGTGTTTTGTAGTGAAGCAGTTAGATCCTCCATCCTCATGATCTCCTGAATTTTACCCAACCACAGAGACATCGTAGGTATTGTCGTTTGTCTCCAAAGGCATGGGATACAGGCCTGGGCTGCGTTAACCAGATGTCGTATCACAGATTTCTTGTAAGTCGCAAAAGACAGGTCGCACTGGTGGAGCAGGAAAAACGGAGGTGACCTCGGGAGGTCGACTGTGGTGAACTTAGATGTGACCTGCCAAACTCTATCCCAAAATTGTGTCAGTGCCTGGCATTCCCAAAAGATGTGTAATAAAGTTCCTCTAGCTTCGCCACAACGCCAGCAAAGTGGAGAAACCGTAGGGAATATGGCATTCAGTCTGGTGGGTACTCTGTACCATTTCTAAAGTATTTTAAATCCTGCTTCCTGTATGTTACTAGCTATAGAAGTCTTATGTGCACACATGTAGATCCTGTCTTTCTGTTCAGTCGTGAACGTCACTCCCAGGTCCTGTTCCCATTGTGTCATGTATTTCGGGGGTGGGAGACCTGAAGGTGAATTCAGTAAACTGTACATGCTGGAGAGAGTGTGTCGGAGAGTACCCCTCTGGTCACAGAGTTTCTCAAAGTCAGTTTTGTTTCTAGTATATAAGGTCGCCTGGGGGAGCGTAGAGAAGAAGTGACAGAGTTTTTGAGACTGCCAGTCATTCAAGACTAGCGTGTCAGTAGTCGAGTGTGGAATCGTCCAGGAGTTTGTCACAATAAAATGGTGTGCCCGGAAAGTGTTGTTGGATAATAAAGTCCTAAAGTGGCCCTGGTCGAGCCCCGGTGCAAATTGACAGTTTCCTAAGATCGGATACATCGGTGAGGGGAAGGGGGAAATGTCTGCGTTATCCGCAGTGGAGGTAAAGGTACGAAGGGTCGGACCAATGGTCGGATGGAGTCGTGCTTGCAGAGGGACATGGGCACCCAACCATGGAGTCGCTAGCAACGGAGTGGGGCTGAAGAATTGTTCCAATTGGACCCACTGTTTATGCGATTGGTGCCGACACCAGTCAACAATGCGCGTTAGATGCGATGCCCTATGATAGGCTACAAAATTAGGTAGTCCTGTGTTTAGGGTGGAAAAGGAGGGAACGGGCAATCCTGGGGGTTTTCCCAGCCCATATGAAATGTGTGAGCATTTTTAACAGGGTGTGAAAGAAAAGCCTGGGGATGTGTATCGGGATCGCTTGGAATAAATAGAGTATCCTGGGTAGGATGTTCATTTTAAAGATCGAGATTCTCCCAAACCAGGAAAATGTACCTGTGTGCCATTTGTCTAGATCAGTGCGTATTTGACGGAGTAGGGGGGGGGGGGTAGTTTTCTGGGTAAAGATCAGCTAGTGTGGGAGTTAGGCGAACTCCCAGATATTTCAGAGATGTCCGTGCCCATCTAAAGGGGAAACCGACCGATAGGTCACCAACTGTGGTGGTGGGGAGTGTGACATTGAGAGCTTCAGATTTCTGGAGGTTGATTTTATAATTCGACAAGTGGGCATTCGTTTTCAGAACTTGTAATAGGTTCCGAATCGAAATTCTAGGGTCTGAGAGAAAGAAGAGCAGGTCGTCTGAGTAGGCGGCAACTTTGTGGTGGGTTCCCCTGATGCGTACGCCCGAGATATCAGGATTTGCTCTAATATGTCCCAGTAATGGTTCCAGGCATAGAATGAATATCAGAGGGGAAGGGGACACCCCTGCCTGGTCCCATTGGTAATGGGAAAGCTGGTAGAAAACTGACCATTCACTTTAACCGAGGCAGAGGGATTTGAGTATAAGTTGTGTATTCGTGTCATCATGGTCTCTCCTATGCCTATATATTTCAATGTTTCGAACATAAAACGCCAGCTCACCCTGTCAAATGCTTTGTTAGCGTCTGTTGAAAGTAAGAGCATGGGAAGTTTAGTTGACACTGCGTGGTATATCAAGTTGATAGCTCTAGTGGTATCATCTCTGGCTTCTCTCATGGGCATGAACCCCGTCTGGTCCAAATGTATGAGGTGTTGTGAATAGGGGATCATGCGGGTAGCCAAAATCTTGGAGAATAATTTAAGATCAACGTTAATTAACGAGATCGGAAGGTAGCTCTGGCATTGCGACAGGTCTTTCCCTTCTTTGGGTAGAACTAATATGTGCCATGAGGGTGTCTGGTGGGAGGTTCCGTAGAGTGTCAAAACTGTTAAAGGCAGTTAGGAGTTGTGGAGCTAGTAGGTCATTGAACGTCTTATAGTACGACAATGGCAAGCCGTCAGGGCCGGGGGCTGTTCCTGTGCGTGAGTCTTTGATGGCTAGAGCTAATTCGGATTCAGTTAATGGTGAATCCAGTGCCGTGACTGCCTTGGGAGGGAGGCGAGGCATGCCAGAGGTGGAGAGATAAGTTTGTATGGCGGCTGTGTGGCCCTCTGAATCAGTGCGGGAAGAGTCAATGTTGTAAAGTGAGTGGTAATATTGCCTGAAAGTTTTGGCTAATTTCGAGGGCAAAGTAACCCGGTTGCCTGAGTTATCAAACAGAAAGGGGACATAGGAGCTTAATCTCGATTTGTGTAGTGCCCGAGCCAAAGTCCTACCCGGTTTATTCCCGTGTTCATAGTAATGTCTGTGGCATTTGACTATGGACGCTCTCGCTTTGGACAGGCATAGTGAGCGGATCTGTTCCCTTAGGAGGCGTATGTCAGTTCCTATTTGATCAACTGAAGTGGACTTGTGCTGCCGTTCAAGATCATGTAGCTTGGAGATCAGGGCGGTCAAGGTCTCCGCCCTCTCTTTTTTGAGACGGGCCCCTAGTCTAATGAAGATCCCTCTAATGAAACACTTATGGGCTTCCCAGGTATTAAAGGGGTTGTCCGGGTTCAGAGCTGAACCCGGACATACCCTTATTTTCACCCAGACAGCCCCCCTGAGGCTAGCATTGGAGCATCTCATGCTCCGATGCGCTCCCTTGCCCTGTGCTAAATCGCGCAGGGCACGGGCTCTTTTGTTTTTAATAACACACTGCCGGGCGGTAACTTCCGCCCGGGGCGCGATCACTGTACACCAGCGCTGGGGAGAAGGGCGGTGCAGTAGGCCATCTTAGGCGACTCTGCGGCAGGCGGGTAAGCGGGGCCAGAGTGGAGGAACCGGCCGATCGTCTGACCTGAGGGGACGGCAGGCTGGCTTCTGGACCTCTTGCCCCTGGTCATGGCCCAGAATGGAGTTAGTGAAGTGCTCCCTTTGACCAGTCTGTTGCGGGCAGTCACGGAGCTCTCAGTGAACGTGTCCTCACGACCGCCATGTCGAAGTCACGCCCCGCGCTTCCGTTTTTTAACACTCTCAGATGCCACAAGGCAGTGGCGTACATAGAGAAGTAAGGGCCCCATAGCATGGATCAAACCAGACCCCCACACAGCACAGAAGGGTTTCTGCCTAAACCCTTTTCAATGACCCATGTGCCATTTTTCCACTGCCTCATTTACTAAAAGTTGTTCCTTTAGAGGGTAGAGTCCTGACCAAGTTTTCACCCCCATTAGAATAGGGGATGATCCCAACTGGGCCCCCTCTTGCCCTGGGCCCCATAGCAGTCCCATGGTCTGCCGCTATGGTAGTTACGCCCCTGCCACAAGGGGGCCCACTGAGATTTATCGCCCAAGGGCCCACATGAACCTGGAGCCAGCCCTGGTCCTGCTAACTGAGATGGAAGTGCATGCTCAGTTCCATCCTTCAACTGCCACCAGCTGCAGCAGAAAGGACGTGCCCCCTGAGTTGCCAGCTTGAAATAAGTCTACCAGCGCAATTGAAGCAATGAACAGGGAGATCTCTGGATCCATGTGAGGTACAGAGTTGGTTCTAGCTTTGTTGGAAAGACACTGTCATGTATGATCTGATATCAGATTTTTATTTTTTACATTATTCTTGGGATAACCCCTTTAAGTTTCTATTAGTTTAAGGGGTTGCCCAACCATAAAAGTGTATCCCCCATCAATATCTGATTGGCTCACCATGGGGATCCCCACTCATCATAAAAATGAGGTGCCAGAGTTCCCAACGCAAGTGTGCAGCTTCTCTATTCAACTCTGAGGACTTCCAGAGATACTGAAGTGTTGCACTAGGCTTCTCTTCAGCAATCCCATATTCTGACTGCCACTGAATTTACTCCAGGAACTCTAGGACTTCATTCTTCATATTATTTGGGGCCTAAGCAGTCAACCCCTTTAAAGGCGATCTGTCACCAGCAAAATCCCTATCTAGCTGTTTGCATAGACTCATAGCTGTGGTTCACTTGATTAAAAGGCTGTTTGTCTTTTGTTCATCCAAGGCTCCGTTCCCGAGATATGATACTTTTTCTTAATATGCAATTAAGCCTTTAGTGCAATGAGGGCTTTACCATTGCTCCACCTAGTATACATGAATGTGCTTCTAAAGAGATGGCACCTGTGTAACCTAGAGGTATACCTTGCTGCTTTAGGCAGCTGAGGATGGTCTTGTGGATGCATTTTTCATGTAGGAATCTTACCTTCATTAATGTTCTTTTTTTGCTTCAAAGCTCCATCAATTGAAAGCTGCTGTGGGACAGAAGCCAAACCTTCAAAGGTGTGCACCAGATTCCCAGCAAAGGACAACACAAGACCCGCTTTCTGCTCTTTCAATCCCGATAAGTCAATTAACAAAGATTTCTCATTGAAATGAATCCTGGATGTTAAAGACAATCTGTCAAAGGAAGAAAAATGTGTTATTCATCAGAAATAATCTCAGTAGAAACAGACATTCTGACCAATTATGTGTTAAAGAGTAGAGATGGCCTTGCGGTTCGCTCAGCGGTCGTTTTGCGGCGAACTTTGCGCATTCGCCGAACATGCGAACATATGGCGATGTTCGCCGGCGCCATATTCTTTTGCATTGCACCAAACTTTGACCCATGACACATCCATGAGGTGGGACAGGACAGCCAATTGAGACGTTTCAGCACATGGACACCCCCCCCCCCCCACCCTATAAGAACCCGATCTGGCAGCCATTTTACATTCTGTGTTTTTGCCAGTGTAGGGAAAGGTTGCTTTGTGGAGCAGGGACAGGCTGTTAGGGACACGAAACGCTAGCTAATAGGGCCACAAAAGTCCTTTTAAGGACTAATATAGGTGTGCTATCGATAGGTGTGATATACTGAGGGGTGTAATATACTTATAATATACTTTCTAAGATAGAAAGTATATTATAGTGCATTTATATTGTACAGCAGTTGTGTGCGGTTCTGCTGCGATACCGCAGCTATACAGAGGGGCAAACACTATTGGAACAACTATTTGCAACGGGTGTGATATACCTGCTTCCACAAAATACTGATTGACGGCTGCGATATACCTGTTGCCCCAAATAAACAGGGTGGTGTGATATAACTGTTGTGGCAGAAAAATAATTGAGGGGTGTGATATACCTGCTTCCACAAAATACTGATTGAGGGGTTTGATATACCTGCTTCCAGAAAATACTGATTGAGGGGCTGCAATATACCTGCTCCCACAAAATACTGATTAAGGCCTCTTGCACACGACCCCGTATGGCTTTTTTTGTATTTTGAGGTCCACAAAAAATACGGATGACGTCCGTGTGCATTGCGTTTTTTGCGGAACGGAACAGCTGGCTCCTGATAGAACAGTACTATCCTTGTCCGTTATGCGGACAATAATAGGACATGTTCTATCTTTGAATGGAATGGAAATATGGAAACGGAAGGCATACAGAGTACATTCCGTTTTTTTTGCGGATCCTTTGAAATGAATGGTTCCGTATACGTTCCATATACGGAACGCAAAAAAACGGAACGTAACCCAAAAAAAAAAAAAGTTTGTGTGCAAGAGGCCTAAGGGGATTGATATACCTGCTTCCACCAAATATTGATTGAGGCCTGCGATATACCTGTGTCCACAAAATACTGAATAAGGGGTTTGATATACCAGCTTCCACAAAATACTGATTTAGGGGTTTGATATACCAGTTTCCACCAAATATTCATTAAGGCCTGTGATATACCTGCTTCCTCAAAATACTGATTAAGGGGTTTGATATACCTGCTTCCACAAAATACTGATTGAGGGCTGCGACATAGCTGCTTCCACAAAATACTTTAAGGGTTTGATATACCTGCTTCCACCAAATATTGATTGAGGGGTGCGATATACCTGCTTCCACAAAATACTGATTGAGGGCTGTGATATATCTGGTTCCACAAAATACTGATTAAGGGGTTTGATATATCAGCTGACCGCTGGCTTGTGGGAACTGCTAGCCCGCCAACTACTGCCATATAAACTGGTGGACTCAGAGGCCTTTAGAAAATTTGTGGCCATTGGCACACCGCAATGGAAGGTCCCCGGAAGAAAATATTTCTACCAGAAGGGCATCCCAGAGCTATATGGCCACTTTCAGCGGCAAGTGAATATATCTCTGGCACACAGTGTCGGTGCCAAAATACATCTGACCACAGACATGTGGTCTAGCAAACACGGGCAGGGAAGGCACATAACTTTTACTGCCCATCGGGTGAACTTTTTGACGACCGTCAAGCATGTAACCCGTGGCTCCCATGTGGATTTGGTGTTACCGCCATGGAGTGCATGCATGCCACTTCTTCTCCTCCTCCTACTCCATCCTCGGTGACTCCTCCTTTTCCACTGCTACCACCTCATCCACTGCACCCCCCAAGCTCCCCAGAACCCAATCAACACGCCAGGTGAGACGCTGCCATGCTGTGCTGCGGCTGTTGTGCCTGGAAGCCAAGAGCCACACCGATCCTGCACTGCCTTCAGCTCTGCAGTCACAGGCCGATCAGTGGCTAACCCCGCTCAATTTGACAGTTGGTAAAGTGGTGTGCGACAATGGTGCCAATCTGCTGAGCGCGCTGAAACAGGGCAAAATGACACACGTGCCGTGCATGGCACACGTCCTGAACTTAGTTGCGCAGTGATTCATTGCCAAATACTCCGGGGTCCAGGACGTCTTGCACAGCCATGGCTCGCCTTGCTGACGTTCAGCGGCTACACCACCTGCCCGTCAGACGTCTGATTTGTGACTGCCAGACGCGTTGGAACTCCACCTTGTATATCCTTGATAGGCTGCTCCAGCAGCAACGTGCCGTTAACAACTACCTGTACGAACTCTGCAGCAGGATAGGTTCTGGGGAGCTTGGTTTCTTTTCACTGCGCCAGTGGCTGCTCATGCGCGACGCATGCAAACTTCTGCAGCCATTTAATGAGATCACCAAACTGGTCAGTCGCAGCCAGGATGCCATCAGTGACATCATACCTTACGCCTTCTTTCTGGAGAGCGCATTGCGTCGTGTCATTGATCAAGCCGTCGAGGAGCAGGAACTGGAAGATGAAGAAGTCGCAATGCTGAATGGATTCCTATGGGGGCTACTCCATCTGAGACAAGTCAAGAGGAGTCTGAAGAGGAGTCAGAGCAGGATGGTGGCTGGGGAGAGGAGGAGGAGGAGGAGGAGGAGCAAGAAGAGCAAGCTTTGAGGGGGACTTTAAACTTTTCGGGGATCCCTGGTGTTGTCCATGGCTAGGGGGAGGAGACCGAGGTTGACATTCTCCTGGGTGATGAGCAGGAGCCAGAGCACTCCACCGCTTCCAATTTAGTGCAAATGGGGGCCTTCATGCTCCAGTGTTTGAAGAGGGACCCCCGTATAAAAAGCATAAAGGGCAAGGACCAATACTGGGTGGCAACGTACTTAGACCTCCGGTACAAACACAAAATGGCGGGCATGTTACCAGCATCACAGAGGGCTGGCAGAATGCAGAATTTCCAGGCCTTGCTGCGAGAGACACTGCATTCTAATGTTGCGGGCGCTGGCAGAGGAATTTCCACCCACAGCGACACAAGTGCGGATACCAATCCTACCGCGCCTGCAAGAAGAGGGCGGTTTGAAGATGTGTTGGTCACTTCGGATATGAGATCATTCTTGCAGCCAACCCATCGAGAGCCGCCCTCCGGATCCAGGCTCAGGGAACGCCTAGACCAACAGGTGTCCAACTACTTCGGGTTAACGGCCGATGTGGACGCTCTGAGAAGCGAGGAACCCCTGGACTACTGGGTGTGCAGGCTTGAACAGTGTCCAGAGCTAGCACAATTTGCCATTGAACTCTTGGCTTGCCCCTCGTTGAGTGTCTTGTCCGAAAGGACATTCAGCACAGCAGGGGGGATTGTGACCGATAAGCGTACTCGCCCAGCTCACGACAGTGCGGACTACCTCACATTTCTAAAAATGAATGAGGCATGGATCTCTGAGGAATTCAACACCTGTGATGACCACGTGTAATTGAAATTCCTCATGCCAGCCCACACATATCCACCGCCACCCAGCACAAAGAATGGTCCTTGTCTTATGTATATACAGCGGCATAAAAGGCCTTTTCTGCCAGGTGAATGCCTAATTTTTAGGCCTCTACTTCAGTGGCCTACAGCAAACTTTTTATCCAGTGACCGCCTAATGTACCTCCAGCCACATAATCACAAGTTCTTTTCTGTCAGGTAAATGCCTAATTTCTAGGGCCTGTACTGGCCTACAGTACAATTTTTATCCGGTGACTGCCTAATGTACCTCCAGCCACATAATCACAAGTTCTTTTCTGTCAGGTGAATGCCGAATTTTTTGGGCCTGTACTGGCCTACAGTAAAAATTTTATCCAGTGACCGCCTAATGTACCTCCAGCCACATAATCACAAGTTCTTTTCTGTCAGGTGAATGCTGAATTTTTGGGGCCTGTACTGGATTACAGAATTTTTTTTATCCAGTGACCATCTAATATACCTCCAGCCACATAATCACAAGTTATTTTCTGTCAGGTCAATGCCTATTTTTTGGGGCCTGTACTCCCGTGGCCTAAAATAAAAATTTTCTAGGCTGCAGCAGGGCACATTTTTGAGAGTTTCCCTTTAAGACGCATAAAAATGGCCCCTGATTAAAATACATATTTTTTGTGGGAATTTTTGCCAATGATCCCCCTCTGGTATGTAATTGTCCATGTTGTGGGACTATTTGTGCACTTCTAGTAAGTATTTGGTGGCTGCAAATATGACCTGAAGTCAATGGGGCTCGCCGCGAACGCGCGGTTCGCGATCATTTGGCTGCGAGTGCACGTTCGCGAACCGTCCTGGCCGATGTTCGTCTATTACTATTAAAGAGGACCTGTCACCACAAAATGCTGTGCAATCTGCAGGCAGCATTTTATGCAGCAGGAAGAGCTGAGCAGACTGATATATACAGTATTTTTGTCTGAAAATATTCTGTAAAACTTGTAATTTATACATTTATATCCCTGCTCTTTCTGAACTAAAGAACACCCCCGTGAACAGCTATCATTGACTGACCGCTATCTCTGTATACACACTAATGCTGCTCAATTGTTGGACCGATTATCAGGAATGAATATAACTGTGAACGCTCGTTCTAGATAATCTGCCCATGTAAATGTGCAGCCGAGATCACCCAATGAACCAGCAGAAAGTTCTTTATCAGGTTAAATAATCTTCATACAGCATATTAAATCATCGTTACTGGGCAGCAGATTGTGTGGTTTGAACAGCTATCTGCTGCCCAGAAACCATGAATCTATATAAGGACAAACAACGGTAGAAGTCATCTCTCGTCCCCATACAGTGGAGGGGATTGCAGCATGTAAAAGCAGCTCTTCACTTCCAGCAGGCAGTTATCGGTAAAGAACAGTCTCTTACTGATAATTGCCTGCCAGGTCAGGCCGTGTGAATCCAGTATTACATAGTAAATGCAATCAATTACTGATAACACCTCCCCCTTGTACAGCCAAAGCCAGATATAGCAGAAATTTGAACGTATAAATTAAAAATTTTACGGAATCGTTTCCTAAAAAACTATACAGTATGTCAATCTGCTCAGCTCCTCCTGCTCTATAATATGCTGCCTGCAGACTGCACTGCATATTGTGGTGACAGGTTCTCTTTAAATGCTATGAACACCTTTGGGGCATTTTTTATTATTATTGAATTTACTGATTTTGGACTAAAAAGGATTTTTGCAATTGGTCTTTATTAAAATTAAACAGCGTTTTTTGTGATACAGGGTTGAATTTCAGTCTGTCACTTTCTGTGTTTCAGTCCTGTCAGGTGCCAGCTCTTGTTTAGCTCTTATCTCTGATCTCCTGACCTTATAAACATTCATTTGAGCCATACTCATCAGTTTGATAACAACCTATAATAAGTGTTTATGAAGTCAGGACATCAAAGATAAAAACTCTACATGAGCTGTCATATGACTGGTCTCAGAGTAAACAGAAAGTGACAGACTGAAATTTAACCCCTGTATCACAAAAACTGCTGAAAATTTTTGATAAAGAGTAAAGAACAATTGCAAAAATGATTCCGAATGAAATCATTACAGTTACAAAAGCACAATGCTTGATATCATTACACTACCTTGATGGTAGGACTTTGCCAATAATTTTAAGGCCAGCAGTCTGAAGTTCAGCTGTTAGAGCTTGTTGCATGAACACGCTTACATCAAATATTCTTATGTTCTTTCGGCTTTCGTGGTTTAAATCAACTTTAATTAATATCACGTCTTTACCATCACAGTGGAGAATAAGGCTTCCATTTGTACCGCTTCCACCATATCTCTTTCCTAATGCTTGGATCTAAATACAGGACAATGTGAATGTTACTTGCAGATTAGTTCAAAATTCTCCATATAAACCTAGATCAAACGTCCAAAGTGAATATGTATAAACAGTAACAATCCTGGATATCCAGCGTTCCTAAAAATTGGCAATGTGGAAATTTTTATTTGGCACAGAACCCGAAGATAGTGTAGATTTTCACAAAACCAGAAGCAGAAGACTTAGCAGAGATAACCATAACTGTACTGGTTCACACACAGTTTTTCGATGAGGTTTTGATGCAGATTTCCTGCAAGTGTTTCAGCCACAGCCATGAGTGGATTCGAGAAGAATCAGAAATATAAAGGAAGGACTTATACTTCTCATTCCTGCTGCATCCACTTCGGGCTTTGTCAGTAAAACCCATAGGAAAATCAGACTCAAAACCTCCACCAACAAATCTCTGTGTGAACCTACCCTACGAAGTGATAACAGCAATATGTTTATGCTATCATTTTATTATGGGGTGTCTATTCCTGAAGCATTTTATAGGACATTAAACAAATTTGTACCTTCCAGGTCAATGTTAGACTGGATTCACAAACTAGCCCACATTTACTGTACCTATGATCATAAATTGTGCCAAAAAGTGGAGCAATCTGGCGAACCTATCTAGATTTTCTACCCATAGTCTGAAAAGGGGCAAGGAGTAATATAAAAGGACACTGACTTTGCAGGAGTGGTGGCAGTTTTTGCACACTATAGGAAAAAGAGCCAGCCTATATGCAATCCCACAGTCCCAGCGACCAGAGAGGTTGGCATTTTTTCCTATAGTGCATAAGCAGGGCCATCTCTGCTGGATTGCAAGGTGGCCATAACCCCTGGATACGAGCAGTGCATAGTGTGATGGAAAAACGAAAAATCACAATACATTAGTAATTGCCTTGTATTAACTTTGTCTACATGATAAATGCCATTTGTGGAAGTGCAATAACCTCACTAATCCGAATAAATTCAACCTCAATTAAAAGTGCTCCAATTGCCTTGAAAAGTTGTGAATGGCATTCTGTGGTCTGCTAGGACTGTCTGCAACTCGTTTCAAACTCTTTTCAAACAGCATTAGTAACCTTTAAAGTGACAGCAAGTTATATGGATATAAGTAAATGCATGGCTGCTGTTGGTAACAAATAGTCACTTTAAAAACACAATGCACTGTAGAATAAAAAAAATAATAATATGGTCCAAAATGTAGTTTTTGGGGTCATATGATCCTCCATCTTTCTTGTCTTCTGATCCGAAAAATGGCTGATGCCATGTTGAGAAATTTGGCTGAATTGCAAAAAACTCGGATTTGACTCATCTCTACTAAAGATGTTACTTTAACCCCTTAAGGACCCCCACTTGTACGGCGCTGGTGGACGTGACTTATAGACCAGCGCCGTACATGTAGAGTGGGATGATCGGGCGGGTGCAGGAGCTGCACCCGCCTGATGAGTGGCACGGACCCGGCAGTCACTGACAGCCGGGCCCCTGCTGCATACGCCATCATCAGTGAAAACACTGATGCCTGTGTATGCCCCGGTCAAAGCTGACTGCAGCATGCAGAGGGTTTGCGGAGTGTATGGGTGCCCTCCGCATCACCATTGGGTCGCTGCACTGCAGTGGCGGAGACCCGATGGCAGAGAAGGCACACCTGATCCCTTCCATAGGCATCGGGGCTTGCATTTTACGGATGCCTGTGACAGCATTTTATACTTGTATTGTAATGCATTTCAAAGGTGATCAGACCCCAAAAGTAGAAGTCCCAGAGTGGGACAAAAATAAAAAGTTTAAAAAAAAGTTTAAAAAAATGTGCTTTTCATAATAAATAAAAATTCTAGTAAAAAAAGCCTGATTCCCCAAATTAAACACATAAAATTGTAAAAAAAAAAAATAGAACAAAAAAAAAAGAAAAACAGACATATTGGGTATTGCCGCGTCCATAATGACTGGCTCTATAAAAATATTACATGATCCACCCCCTCACCTGAGCGCTGTAGAAAAAATAAGATAAAAACTGTGCTAAAACAACCATTTATTTGTCATCTTACATCACAAAAACTGCAACACGAAACGATCAAAAAATGAAACAAATCAAACTGTCACCTCATCCCACAAAAAATGAGCTTATACATAAAACAATCGGGCAAAAAATAAAAAACTATGGCTCTCAGAATATGGAGACACTAAAACATGATTTTTTTTGTTTCAAAAATGCTTTTATTGTGTTAAAAGTGAAAAAAAAAAACATATCAGGTATCGCCGTGTCCGAACAACCAGGTCTACTAAAATATCACATGACCTAACCCCTCAGGTGAACATCGTAAAAAAATAAAATAAAAACTGTGTTAAAAAAAGCTGTTTTTTGGCACCTTACATCACAAAAGTCATACACACCCCAAAATAGTACCAATCACACCGTCATCTCATCCAGCAAAAAATGAGACCATACCTAAGACAATCGCTAAAAAAATAAAAAATAAACTATGGCTCTCAGAATATGAAGACACTAAAACATGATTTTTTTGGTTTCAAAAATGCATTTATTGTGTAAAACATAAATAAATAAATTAATAAAGGATACATATTAGGTATTGCAGTGTCTGTACCAACCTGCTGTATAAAAATATCACATGACCTAACCCCTCAGGTGAACACCATAAAAAAATAAAAATAAAAACTGTTTCACAAAAGCCATTTTTTGTCACCTTACATCATAAAAAGTGTAATACCAAGCGATCAAAAAGTCATATGCACCCCAAAATAGTACCAATCAACCCGTCATCTCATACCGGAAAAAATGAGCCCTACATAAGACAGTCGCTCAAAAAACTAAAAAAATCGATGGCTTTCAGGATATGGAGACACTAAAAATAATTTTTTTCAAAAATGCTTTATTATGTAAAACTGAAACAAACAAACAAAAAAAGTTGTCATATTTGGTATTGTTGCGTCCGTAACAAACTTCTTTATAAAAATGACACATGATCTAACCTGTCAGATGAACATTGTAAAAGACAAAAAATAAAAACGGTGCCAAAACAGCTATTTTTTGTTACCTGCACCTAACAAAAAGTATAATATAGAGCAACCAAAAATCATATGTACCCTAAAATAGTACCAAACAAAACTGCCACCTTATCCCATAGTTTCCATAATGGGGTAACATTTTTGGAGTTTCTACTCTAGCATCAGGGGGTTTTCAAATGTGACATGCCAACTGAAAATTATCCAAGTAAAATCTGCCTTCCAAAAACCATATGGCATTCCTTTCCTTCTGTGTCCTGCCGTGTGCCCGTACAGCAGTTTACGACCACATATGGGTTGTTTCTGTAAACTACAGAATCAGGGCAATAAATATTGAGTTTTGTTTGGCTGTTAACCCTTGCTTTGTTACTGGAAAAAATTTATTAAAATGAAAAATCTGCCAAAAAAGTGAAATTCTGAAATTTCATCTACATTTTCCTTTAATTTTTGTGGAACACCTAAAGGGTTAACAAAGTTTGTAAAATCAGTTTTGAATACTTTGAGGGGTGTAGTTTTTAAAATGAACTAGAAATGATTAGCTCCCCACAGGAGATTTTTAATCGGGCCCCCCCCCCAACAACTTCTTCGCAACCCCATCCTCCCATGCATTCCCTACTCCTGTTTCTTGCCAAGATTGCTCTCCTAGACTAGAGACAGCCGCTCTACATGTATATACTGTATGTCAAAACACTGTATATACTGTCACTGTATATAATGTCATTGTATAATACTGCTGAGGGAGCCCTGACAATAAAATCTTTTAGTCCTCCTGGGTGGGCTCCTTCTGAGTTCAGGCCTTGTAGCAGCCTCTTCCCTTGCTTCCCCTACAGCTACGCCCCTGAACCGATTCCATTGTCTATAATGGGATCCGTTCGGTTTCCATTCTGGAGAACATTTTTTTGCATAAAATTAGCCTAGGGGCTAATTCATAAAAACAATGGCAAATATGGTATATGAATGGACTGACAATCAAGTACAGGCGGCTTTACATGCTGCAAAGTACAGCCGATTGTCAGAGAGGATTGTATGTAGGACTTTTCTCTCCGATATTCTGGACAATTTTTGAATGGAGCCTCCAGTGCAGATGTGAACATACCCTTAATGGAAGCTTAAAGGGGTTGTCCGGGTTCAGAGCTGAACCCGGACATATCCCCAATTTCACCCCGGCAGCCCCCCTGACATGAGCATCAGAGCAGTTCATGCTCCGATGCTCTCCTTTGCCCTGCGCTAAATCGCGCAGGGCAAAGGCATTCTTTGGAGATCCGGTGACGTACCGGGGCTCTCCATGGGGCTGCCAGAAACCCCGGTGACGTCACCAGCACTGATGGGCGGGATTTAGCGCTGCCCCAGCCAGTAAAACGGCTATGGCAGCGCTAAAGCCCGCACATCAGAGCCGGTGACGTCACCGAACACACTGCTGGGCGGAAGTTTCTGCCCGGCAGTGTGTTATTGAAAACAAAAGAGCCCGTGCCCTGTGCGATCTAGCGCAGGGCAAGGGAGTGCATCAGAGCATGAGATGCTCCGATGCTATCCTCAGGGGGGCTGCCTGGGTGAAAATAAGGGTATGTCCGGGCTCAGCTTTGAACCCGGACAACCCCTTTAAGACTGTGAAATGTTTGGGTTTGGATACAACATTACCTGTAGACTCTGGGGAAGTCTCCACTGGTACGGATGGGACAGATGAGAGTAAAACCCCACCTGATTGAGCGACTTGTTGAACTGAACATGTAGCTGTAAAAGAAAATACACATACAAATCTTCACATGAAATATTTCAAAGCCCACAGAATCAGCAATAAATGAAGGGGCTCTAAACATCGTATGATGAAGAGCCTTATTAAATGAGTATATACATTGGTTCTCTTTTCTAAAATATTGTACGCCAAAAGTGAGTGCCACAGTCTAAGCCCATAGGACCACAGCATTCATCGTGACTGCAGTGATATATTACATCCAGTCGTCACAAGCATGCAGTCAGTGTAATACACATCTCTAAAATGATCTCAATGTATTAAAGTAGAAAAAGAGAACAAAAATGTGCTGTGTTAAAACAGTGATTTTAAATTAATCCGCAACATTTTTCTAAAGTACTGTATGAAGAACAGTACACTTAAAGGGGTTGTCCAGCCGTTAAGACTGACGACCTATCGTCAGGATAGGTCACCAATATCTGATCAGTGGGGGTCCGACTCCCGGCACCCTGGCAGATCAGCTCTTCATTACACTGTGCGTCGTCTTGGAAGTGCTGTGTAATACAAGTACTTGCTTCATTCAAGTAAATAGAGCTAGTACTTGTAATTACACTACGCCACCGCTACAGGGGAGACAAGACGTAGTGTAATGACAAGGAAAGCGGCGCTCGCATGGAGCCCCGCCTCCTCTTCAAACAGCGGATCTGTGGGGGTGCTGGGAGTTGGACCCCTGCTGATCAGATATTGAAGACCTATTCTGATGATAGTTCATCAATATTAACGGCTGGACAACCCCTTTAACTTAATATATTTTAGTTATTCACTCAGGTTAAGCCAGTGATGCAGCCCTTTATAACTTGTGTTTTCTCCTCTAAAAATGTATAATCTAACACCATCATATGTCCTACCTGTAACGTATTGTTGCCATTGATTCTGACTTTTCCCTGTAGTCCATGATTAAACCCATCTTGCTTATTTTCCCTTGAGAAAACCTCCCCATCAAACCTCAGACTGCGTGGAAACCTTAGCTGTTAGGGAGCAAGAAAACATCAGAAAGATTTGGCAGATTACATTTTATTCTCAGGATCTCACATTTTAATCTATCAGATTTCTATGAAAACCTCAAACCTGATCCTTTTTTAAATGGATAAAAATAGATAAACAAATATTAATAATTTTCTGGCTCTTGAAACTGTGACAAGGCTTAAATCTTGGGCCCCGTCAACAAACTTGTACTTCCCTTCCCAATAATTGCCTGCTCGGTAGGTGCAGGTAATTTCTCCTTTAGGGTACATGCACACGTTCAGGATTCATGTGCGGAGAATCCGCACTGAAATCCGCAGGTGTTCGCAGGCAAATCCGTGCGGTCAGTCTGCATCAATTGGTGCGGATTTGCATGTGGATTTTCCGCATGCAGATTTTACTAAGTGAATGGAGAAAATCCGATCAGGAAAAATAAAATAAATTGACATGCTGCAGATTTTAAAATCCGCACGAAAAAAATCTGCATCGTGTGCATTGAGAATTTCAAATTCTCATAGAATTCAATGTACATGACCTACGGTGCGGATTTTCCGCACACTATCCTGATCGTGTGCATTTAGCCTAAGATGCTCCGCTGGATTGTAAAAGACCAACAGGTGATATATTAGTTCATACATTAAGAAACAAATAATATTACCTGTAAAGCATGTGTCATATCAATTTGAACAGCTTGCAGCAATTCTTTCTTGGTGGATTTGTTCTCAAACTTTCCTGTGAGACCAAAGATATCTTTTCTGTTAACTTTAATCACAGCTTCAACTTCATGCTTGCCCTTTTGAGGTACAGAAACCAATACATATGTTATTTTCATTTATAAGCTGCAAGGATATGCCTGTAGTATATATAAAGTATAATCTTCTGCAAAACCCAATTAGGTCCTTCTGAATTATTACAGGGGAGCATTTAAATACAGGACCTCTGTCAACTAGCTGCAGGATCTCCTTCTGGAGGACCCAGTCTGTCTTTGGTTCTACACAGGAAGACCATTGCATTCAGTGGACACGTTTTAATACTTAATTTGAACATTTGCGGGCACTTTCTCCAGCAAATTACAGCTGATCATTGGGAGGTCATAAATACGAAACACCCCGTGATTCCCTTATGCTGAGGGCACTTTTTAACAAAAAAATAATTCTCCAAAGAGGACCACCCTTTAAAGCCTCCTGTGGATAAGATGAAATAATATATAAAGACACACTACCCCCTCTCATGTGTAGTTTGGGTCACTGGCATCAGAGGGGGAGAACTGGATGGTTTACTACAATTGAACAATTTACAAACAGCAGATCTCAACGTACAGAGTTGTATCTTCGTGTTGAGGCACAGGCTTCGATGTTGCTGGATACAAGGGATTGCTTGAAAGGATGTTTTAGACTAGCACAGATCTAGAAGACATTGTAGAGTAGAAAAAAAACTGACAAAAATGTATTCAACGATATTGCTAACAGAATAAACATACATGAAAGGAAATGTATATTTCTAATTTTTCGGGTTTCACCTGTATACAAGTGGTCCCTCAAGATACAATATTAATTTGTTCCAGGACGTCCTGTATGTTAAAACTATTGTAAGTTGGGTAATTGGTTCCGAAGACCCAAAATGTCATCCAAGATAAGAGGAAATGAAGATTTAAGAAAAATAAGCAGACAACTAAGACAGATAAAACAAGTCCTTACATATAACAGTCAGGAATTGCTGATAACTAGCAACTAATACAGCTATTTTACCAGAGAAGTGGCCTTGATTGGTTGGATCTGAGTCTGAGACACGGTGTGTTGAGTCTAGCTTCAGCTTATGATGGCGTAGAAAAGACCATTGCATGTTGAAAATATTGTATCCTGAGGCCATTGTATCTTGAAGGATAACTGTATATATACACTGTATATATATTGACAGATATGTTACTTACATAAGGATTGTCACTTTGGTACCCAAGCACAATGGTCTGTATGCATTCATCAGTCTGGTCAAGAACCAGCTTGGTTTCCAGTATGTAATGTTTTTTTCTTTTATCCACTGTGAAGGTCTCCTGAAGAAGGATACTCTGTGGGACAGGAAGCTTAAATGGATGCCTAAACAACATAAGAAACATTTAAAGAGATTTGACATTACAAAGGATTATGATAGCTCTCCTTGTAAATACCTAAATAATCATCCATTGTGTGAGAGATGATTTGCTCTACTGTTAAAGGGGTTCTCCCGGAATTAAGAAAATGAAAATATTTAAATGTTACTTTATTATAAATATATTCCCAAATACCTTTTATTATTTAAGATGGCTTGTTTTGTCTAGGGAGAAATCATTAGGATAAGTAAAATGGCCACCAGCCTATTAGTTAACACAAAACCTGTCCTAATCACACAGCAGGACAAGTTAATTCAGAACACTGAGCTAAATGCTGCCTCATCCTCCTCTCCTACTTGTCAGGGATTATGATCCTGAATACAGCTGATAAGAACTTTAGCTGAATCTCTGTAAGAATGGAGTTCATGAGGAGACATGAAGTACAGATAGGAGGTGGGGGTGAGGCTAATGAGCAGCAGCATGCAGTCCCACATTAATACCATCTGTCCTGTCCATCACCTCATGAACTCCATTTCTACAGAGATTCAGCTGAAGATCATATTAAACTGAATTCAGGATAATTTCTGACAAGCAGAGCAGAGAGGCTGAGGCAGTTCTTTGGCTCAGTGTTGTGAAGTAACTTGTCCTTCTGAGTCCTGAGTGATTAGGACAGGTTTTCTGTGTAATAATAGGACGGCGGCTATTTTATTTCTCCTAATCATTGCTCGCGAACCATTATAACTAATGAAAGGTATTTGGGTTTATATTTATAATAAAATATGATTTACATGGCCCGAATATCCAGTTGATTATTTGGAATGAACGTTGCTGCGAACACTCGTTCCCGACAATCTGCTTGTTTAAATGTGACGCCAATCACCCGATGAACAAGCAAAACGCTTGTTCATCAGTTGATCCTGTCGTTCTTTCAGGCACATGAATTATCATTTCTGGGCAGCAGATCATGTGGTCTAAAAAGCGATCTGCTGGCCAGAAAAAATGCAGCTGAATGGGGACGAACGATCGCAATAGCTATTGCATACTGTGAAGAAGAACGCTGCATATAAATGCAGCTTTCTCCTTCACTGAATGAGCAGCCGACTGTATTGAAGAAACGCTTCCTTACGAACAATCGGCTGTACATTGTACTATGTAAACCCACCTTTACCTGATTGTCAGTCCATTCATATACTGTAATTGCCATTGTTTTTATGAATAAGCCCTTAGGATTACATTTCAAGTCACAATGGTCACAATCCTTAAATGGTCACTGAGTTTTCATAAAACTTTTGTCAAACAGACATATAAAATGTTTTCATCGTTGGGGGTCTGAGTGTGGAGAACCCCACCGATCTCTATAATGCTATATTCTCCTTGCTGCAGGAGAGGAAGAGAGATGGACTCAATAGAAAGTCTATGGGCGGCTTGCTTCCTCTCCTGCGGAGAGGAGAGAGCACGCTATATGAACACTTCTCTCTCTTCATTCTAGTTATTGGTAGGGGTCTCAGCACTAGGGTGGCCAAACATCCGGCTTTAGGCCAGACAGTCTGGTTTTCTTGCTCCCTGTCCTCCATCCTGCACAGGGCCTGGACGGACACTTGGGTGTCCTCCTTTTCTGTCGCTCCACACTCAGACAACAGTATTGCATTCAACTTTCACTACAGGTACAAAGTGACTTGAATGAGGTATTTTCTCACCACTATCAGTCACTAGAGCTGTCTATCATTTCACTCTGTGACTGGTCTGACTTAAGATATTCACTCACTGCTGAGCCAATCCAGTGGTGAGAAAATAGTTTGCATCATCACACTCAACCAGTAACAGAACGAGATGACGCTCTATTGAGTGACTAAAGGTCAGAGAAGCAAGCTGGGTCTGCGGACAGCTCACCTTAAGGTCTTGGGAGGACAGGATGGTCTGAAGATGTAAGTTGGTTGTGTCTGTAGTGGTAGTCGTCCTGCCCCCTTCTCTCTTGCCAACACTGTTACTGCGAGAGGGTGGATTAGTAGTTTGGTGGACTTGGCTTAATGGGGAAAGGCATGGCCTATGATGTCTATATAATTGGGGTTATGCAATTGGCCACCCTACTCAGACCACCACTGTCGAACAAAGCTTTTGATATAACATATCATAAGTTTAATGAAAACTCAGTGACCCTTTAAAAAAATATGTGCATTAGTGGCTTTTAAAGAATTTACTTTCATATTACTATTTTGCAATTGAACATGTGTTCTTGCGTGCACAATGTACATTTTTCAGTTTCTGCTTTCTTCATGGAGTCTCAAGTGAAATGTAAATTAACAATACAAAACATAAAAGACATGAACCACTGTATAAAGGTTACTGTAAAATTCACAATCCTACATGTAATACACTGCTCAAAAAAATAAAGGGAACACACAAATAACACATCCTAGATCTAAATTAATTAAATATTCTTCTGAAATACTTTGTTCTTTACATAGTTGAATGTGCTGACAACAAAATCACACCAAAAAAAAAAATGGAAATCAAATTTTTTTAATCCATGGAGGTCTGGATTTGGAGTCACCCTCAAAATTAAAGTGGAAAAACACACTACAGGCTGATCCAACTTTGATGTAATGTCCTTAAAACAAGTCAAAATGAGGCTCAGCAGTGTGTGTGGCCTCCACGTGCCTGTATGACCTCCCTACAATGCCTGTGTATGCTCCTGATGAGGTGGCGGACGGTCTCCTGAGGGATCTCCTCCCAGACCTGGACTAAAGCATCTGCCAACTCCTGGACAGTCTGTGGTGCAATGTGACGTTGGTGGATAGAGCAAGACGTGGTGTCCCAGATGTGCTCAATTGGATTCAGGTCCGGGGAACGGGCGGGCCAGTCCATAGCATCAATGCGTTTGTCTTGCAGGAACTGCTGACACACTCCAGCCACATGAGGTCTAGCATTGTCTTGCATTAGGAGGAACCCAGGGACAACCGCACCAGCATATGGTCTCACAAGGGGTCTGAGGATCTCATCTCGGTACCTAATGGCAGTCAGGCTACCTCTGGCGAGCACATGGAGGGCTGTGCGGCCCTCCAAAGAAATGCCACCCCACACCATTACTGACCCAATGCCAAACCGATCATGCTGGAGGATGTTGCAGGCAGCAGAATGTTCTCCACGGCGTCTCCAGACTGTCACGTCTGTCACATGTGCTCAGTGTGAACCTGCTTTCATCTGTGAAGAGCACAGGGCGCCAGTGGCAAATTTGCCAATCTTGGTGTTTTCTGGCAAATGCCAAACGTCCTGCACGGTGTTGGGCTGTAAGCACAACCCCCACCTGTGGACGTCGGGCCCTCATATCACCCTCATGGAGTGTGTTTCTGACCGTTTGAGCAGACACATGCACATTTGTGGCCTGCTGGAGGTCATTTTGCAGGGCTCTGGCAGTGCTCCTCCTGTTCCTCCTTGCACAAAGGCGGAGGTAGCGGTCCTGCTGCTGGGTTGTTGCCCTCCTACGGCCTCCTCCACGTCTCCTGATGTACTGGCCTGTCTCCTGGTAGCGCCTCCATGCTCTGGACACTACGCTGACAGACACAGCAAACCTTCTTGCCACAGCTCGCATTGATGTGCCATCCTGGATAAGCTGCACTACCTGTGCCACTTGTGTGGGTTGTAGACTCCGTCTCATGCTACCACTAGAGTGAAAGCACCGGCAGCATTCAAAAGTGACCAAAAAATCAGCCAGGAAGCATAGGAACTGAGAAGTGGTCAGGTCACCACCTGCAGAACCACTCCTTTATTCACAACAGCATGTGAAATTGATTGTCACTCAGTGTTGCTTCCTAAGTGGACAGTTTGATTTCACAGAAGTGTGATTGACTTGGAGTTACATTGTGTTGTTTAAGTGTTCCCTTTATTTTTTTGAGCAGTGTATTTATTCTATGCCAAGAAAAATCATATCTGGCTACGAATTCAAGACACTTCAAAAATATCCACATGAACTCCACATAGAAAAATATGTCATCCTTCATCAAGTTTTACATAAAATATACCCAGATACACAACTGTACGTCTAAACATATTTGCAGTAGAAATTAATACTCTTGAGATATAGACACTTTGTTAGCAGCATAATCAAATGGTAGAGACACTCAGAGAAAAGCAAACCTTCTAGTTTTGCTGGAGGTGAATCTCAAAGGAGATTCATTTGAACAGTACACTTTTTACAAGTGTTTGTGTGCCACAACTGTGCAGATTAATTCCTGTCCCCCAGATTTGCCCATTGGTTTCCATATTGAACATCTAGATGTGAATCAGAAAGATTCCAATATTTAGTTTCTTTCCTGCATGAAGGATTGCAGATTCCAGGCAGTTTTCTTACTCTAGAGAGCCCCAAATAATTTATGTTATAACTCTATTAAAGGGGTTGTCCCATGACAAACACATCCCCTATCCACAGGATAAGTGTCAGTAAGTCTTCATAAGGTTTTCACACACTGTTGCTGGTATTTTGGCCCATTCCTCTATACATATCTCCTCTAGAGCAGTGATGTTTTGGGGCTGTTGCTGGGCAAAACAGACTTTCAACTCCCTCCAAAGGTTTTGTATGGGGTTGAGATCTGGAGACTGGCTAGGCCACTCCAGGACCTTGAAATGCTTCTTACGAAGCCACTCCTTCGTTGTCCGGGCGGTGTGTTTGGGATCATTGTCATGCTGAAAGACCCAGCCACGTTTCATCTTCAATGCCCTTGCTGATGGAAGGAGGTTTTCACTCCAAATCTCATGATACATGGCCCCATTCATTCTTTCCTTTACACGGATCAGTCGTCCTGGTCCCTTTGCAGAAAAAAGGCCCCAAAGCATGATGTTTCCACCCCCATGCTTCACAGTAGGTATGGTGTTCTTTGGATGCAACTCAGCATTCTTTCTCCTCCAAACACGGCGAGTTGAGTTTTTACCAAAAAGTTCTACAGGGTGGGCCATTTATATGGATACACCTTAATAAAATGGGAATGGTTAGTGATATTAACTTCCTGTTTGTGGCACATTAGTATATGTGAGGGGGGAAACTTTTCAAGATGGGTGGTGACCATGGAGGCCATTTTGAAGTTGGCCATTTTGAATCCAACTTTTGTTTTTTCAATAGGAAGAGGGTCATCTGACACATCAAACTTATTGGGAATTTCACAAGAAAAACAATGGTGTGCTTGGTTTTAACGTAACTTTATTCTTTCATGAGTTATTTACAAGTTTCTGACCACTTACAAAATGTGTTCAATGTGCTGCCCATTGTGTTGGATTGTCAATGCAACCCTTTTCTCCCACTCTTCACACACTGATAGCAACACCGCAGGAGAAATGCTAGCACAGGCTTCCAGTATCCGTAGTTTCAGGTGCTGCACATCTCGTATCTTCACAGCATAGACGATTGCCTTCAGATGATACGAGATGTGCAGCACCTGAAACTACGGATACTGGAAGCCTGTGCTAGCATTTCTACTGCGGTGTTGCTATCAGTGTGTGAAGAGTGGGAGAAAAGGGTTGCATTGACAATCCAACACAATGGGCAGCACATTGAACACATTTTGTAAGTGGTCAGAAACTTGTAAATAACTCATGAAAGAATAAAGTTATGTTAAAACCAAGCACACCATTGTTTTTCTTGTGAAATTCCCAATAAGTTTGATGTGTCAAATGACCCTCTTCCTATTGAAAAAACAAAAGTTGGATTCAAAATGGCCGACTTCAAAATGGCCGCCATGGTCACCACCCATCTTGAAAAGTTTCCCCCCTCACATATACTAATGTGCCACAAACAGGAAGTTAATATCACCAACCATTCCCATTTTATTAAGGTGTATCCATATAAATGGCCCACCCTGTACTTTGGTTTCACCTGACCATATAACATTCTCCCAATCCTCTTCTGGATCATCCAAATGCTCTCTAGCAAACTTCAGACGGACCCGGACATATACTGGCTTAAGCAGGGGGACACGTCTGGCACTGCAGGATTTGAGTCCCTGGCGGCGTAGTGTGTTACTGATGGTAGCCTTTGTTACTTTGGTCCCAGCTCTCTGCAGGTCATTCACTAGGTCCCTCTGTGTGGTTCTGGGATTTTTGCTCACCGTTTTTGTGATCATTTTGACCCCACGGGGTGAGATGTTGCATGAAGCCCCAGATCGAGAGAGATTATCAGTGGTCTTGTATGTCTTCCATTTTCTAATAATTGCTCCCACTGTTGATTTCTTCACACCAAGCTGCTTGCCTATTGCAGATTCAGTCTTCCCAGCTTGGTGCAGGTCTGCAATTTTGTTTCTGGTGTCCTTCGACAGCTCTTTGGTCTTGGCCATAGTGGAGTCTGGAGTGTGACTGTTTGAGGTTGTGGACAGGTGTCTTTTATACTGATCACAAGTTGAAACAGGTGCCATTAATACAGGTAACGAGTGGAGGACAAAAAAGCCTCTTAAAGAAGAATTTACAGGTCTGTGAGAGCCAGAAATCTTGCTTGTTTGTAGGTGACCAAATACTTATTTTACCGAGGAATTTACCAATTAATTCATTAGAAATTCTATAATGTGATTTCCTGTATTCTTTCCCCCCATTCTGTCTCTCATAATTGAAGTGTACCTATGATGAAAATTACAGGCCTCTCTCATCTTTTTAAGTGGGAGAACATGCACAATTGGTTGCTGACTAAATACTTTTTTGCCCCACTGTATACCCACCAAGCCAGCTCAACACACATGGCTTCCTTCATGAGCTACATGATGCTGAAAGTAGGAAGTGGTCATAATAATGTGATTCAACTGTATGTATATATATATATATATATATATATATATACATACAGTATATACACATACACATGAGCACACACTTATACACGGGTGTAAGTATTCTAAGTCAATAAGCCCATTACAAAGCAGGGTATACAGCCAATTTGCTGAGAGGTTTTTATGACTTTTCACATTTAAGAACTCCATTTAAACTGCAAATTAAGCCAGCAAGGGCAGAACAATGAGCAGATTTATTTTCTACTATAAAAAAAACTTGGGTTAATAAGTGCAATTAAAGCAGCACTTCATTGAACGGATAATTAGCCATTGTATTTTATCTATAATACACTCAGAACAAGTAAACCAGCAAGGCTCTAGTGGATTTCATTTACCTGATATTAGAGGGTACTATACCATAGATTCAGGACATTCCTATATAGAAATATATATATAAATATGCTAAAGCCAAGGAGAACATCGAACTTTAATATACCACTCACTTTGTTGTTTTTTTTTCAAAGTGGCAGAATAAAATTAATGAAGCACTTTTTGAAGTATTTCATGAAGCCAACATTCATCACGTAGTCCTTCGCAAAGTCAATGACGACTTAGGGACATTTTAGAGGAAAGGGCCATTCAGCCACCAAACTCAATGCCGTTATGGAGATATGAGCATCTTAATCATTGAAACAGAAAGTTATAAACTCTTCTCTTAAAGTT